>NC_060148.1:48134185-48449185 GCF_021461385.2 Schistocerca piceifrons
TCTCTTCGTTGGCGTGTTGGGCACGCCTCAGCGCGTTGCACCTTTCTGGAGTGTGGCGAGTTTCTCGTACGGTGGTACGTCACGTCTCTGAGCGTCAGCGGTCGTCGGGATTTACCGTGTGAGCGGTGTAATGCCGAAGGTATGGAATTCCTCAACAAGTCCGGTAACTGGTGTCTCGGTGTGAGACCTAGCACACACGACAAGTCTAAAAGTATGATATTTACAAGAAATTGTGTACAGAGGTAGAGTCCTTGCATTGTAACTTGCCAAGTCTGCCGTGTTGTTTTTTTTTTTGTGTGTGTGTAAATTTTCCACCGTAAGTTTGTGTACATCCAGTTCCATGTCAGATGAGTAGCGACCGACTCAGCGATCGGCGTCGCCAGAGACAGCAACATCCACCGAGTTGTCTCAGCGGGGCAGGACGGGGGAGTATGTATGGTAAACGGGTGTAGCCGATAAGTTGCATACAGTATTTTTATTAATTTCCATTACTAAGGCGATTGCAGCTAATTATATCTCGTCTAATATGTGTTCATTGTTTATTTGTGTGCGTCCGCTATGTCTTGAGCAGTTTCAGGGATCGATCGAGGCCTCAGGGATCCGAGACGGCGAGGGACGTGCAGTGGCGCCTGTAGATAGCGTAGTTGGTGAAGTTAAAGAGTCGGCAGGAGTTGTGAGCATGCTCCAGTGACGGGTATGTCATAGGTGGGATTACGTACAGTATTTTAGAGTTACGGGTGGAGTACTTGAGCCTCTCTGTATCTCAATGAGTCGTACCCTGGTATTAACAATGGGCCCATAGGTTAAGTCACTATTCTTTACAATAAGCATTAATTATAAAGTCTCTCAGCAGAGTATAAGAGTTTTGTGTTGTATTAGTGTAACAGTTCTATTCATGTAAATATTCGTCTCTATTAATTTGTTTTATGGAATGTACAAAATACGATCTTTACAAATTCCGAATGCTGTTTTAGTAAAAAGTTTTGAGGAGGCACTCTTTATGAAAGGTCGTAAGTATTGCGCAGGTACTGCGAACAGCGAGTGACTGCTGGACGAGAAGTGACGCTACACGGTGGTCGGTGTGGAGTAAATGGAGGCCGAGCGGCAGGGAGACGCCTGAGCGAGGCGGCTGTCAGTCACGCCCCGCCCCGCCCCTCCGCGGCGGCTCAGAGGCGCGTGCCGCCCACCTGCTGAGCGAGGCGGCGGCTCACCTGGCCGACAGCCTCCCGTCAGCTGAAGGCGGACACAACCCCGGGATCCCACCGGTACGGGCGACCCCGTTGGCGGCTGGCCGAGGAGACAGCGCGGCACCGCTCAGCGGTGACGCAGAAATGGGGACTCCACTAGAAATGGGGACTCCATTGCAGGAGAGGTGCCAGACGACGAGGGCGTACTCTGACAGTGGCAGCACGGAGAGTCGCAGAGATCTAGTGAGGCGCGCTTATGACGGACGCCGTTTACAGTTCCTGCACGAATTCGCATAAATCACAATAATAGGCCGGACTGCACGCCCAAAGCAGTTCTGTGTCGGGTATTGATGGACTGCAGTTTGTCGTGATTATGTTCTCTCCTACAGAGAGCAGTTCCGAGCAATCAGCCACGTTCATCGATCTGCTATCCTGGTTTCATCCTCCATCAGATGAATCCACGAGTGTTGCAGTCACTCTGAGAGTAGAATCCCGTATTGCAATTTTTCGTTCTAGATAAGACCAAGTGTACTGTCTTAGGACGGCCAACTACCTGTCCTACGGCTCTGTCCCGATTCTTGCGGTCCTCAATACAATCAGAGGCCGCACGTGTGCTGGCCACCGTACCGCGCTGTGCTGCACATCAACAATAGGCTGCCGTACCACCGCACGAGATTCTTGTCGATGGACAGTGCCGCTACAGAGAGTGGAGGACGACTGCAGCAACTCCCGGGTGCCGCGCCTGGTTCCCAGAAACATTAGATTGGTGGCCCACACCACCAGTCGCACTGCTTCCAGCTGGCGCCGCTTTCTCCACGCCAGGAACCACCATCCCGCTCCACAGGCGAGTGTCGCAATATTCGTGTGTTGAGTGATTCGTTGTGTGACGTTAGCATGCGAAGGACGTTACGGTCAACTGTTTTCTTTTTTTTTCTTTTCTTGCTCAGACAACTGCGTGAACACAGTAACATTCGTGCTTTTAGTGAAAACATTGTTTTTTTTGTTTTTTGTTTTTTTTTTTTTTTTTTTTTTTTTTTTGCCCCCCAAACTTTATTTCAGACACTAGAGATTGGAAATTCAATGTCAAATACATGTATATTTTTCTGCTTTATAGCTTTCAGTCTTCTTTTTTTATATGTACATGTTCATGTTAAAGATATCCTGGTTCCCTATCATCATGTCAGTTTGGAACAATTTTGTTTGGTGATGCACACTATGTTACATAATCTTCGATCACACAGGTACACTTACGAAATTTCTGTCTTTTTATGTACACTATATCTCTCTATCTCACTTATGTTCATGCCTGTCAATTGTCACTATGTGTACAAATTTCAATAGTTACAAAATGTTATATACAATAATATGCTACTGTTACACGAGAGTATTTTTGTTTGTCTATGTGAGCGGAATATCTGTGGTTACAATTCTGGTTAATGGTGAATGGACCATCAGCCAATCGATCACTGTAAAATATTTATCATCCTTTCTGTTCAGGGAAACGGCGTTAGAGTGGTTAAACGTCTCAACCGTGAAGCATAGAGATATTGTTTGTCTTTTTGGCTTCATGCAGAAGTATGTGTGTGTTTGAGTTGGGCACCAGTAGCTAATTCTCAAATGTTACTTTAATGAGAAGCTTGCAGGTCCATTAGGTCAACATTTTACTGCAGCTTCGAACTTAGCCTTCTGGCATGTGTTCAACATTTGTATGACTGTGTGACTATGTCCATGTATGACAGTGGGCTCCCTGAGGGTGAATCTGTGTTGCGTGTGACTTATTCGTCAATGTGAGTAAGATGTTGGCGAAGCCATAAGAAAAATTCCACCTTTTATTTTATCATCAATTTCCAATTTAATGTGCCAGTTCGTTGTGACATTTTGGAAACTGTTTGCAGCGATTCTTTCTGAGTGATTGACACACTACATTTGTCAAGTGAGTCATCCACTACCAAAAATAATCTAAATTGACTGGGGGTGGGGAATGAGAGATTCTGTGTCCTCTTTTGCGTGTCTCCTCTCATTTTAATCAATTTTATTAGTGTTCTATGTCATTGCACGGTAGTAACAGACCGAATAAGGTTATTGTAGTGAGAGTATTTGTACTGAGTGCTCAAAAAATAATGTTCACTTGATTCCTATACGCGTTGGGTTACTTCCCTGGGTGGCTTGTGCGAGGCAACCATCGGAGGACGTGGCACATGGCATTTCCGGTTGGGGGCTGCACTTCCCTGAATCTGAGGGGTGCGTACAATAGGCTTAAGCCCCTGGTGGAACGACCTGCGAGACGTCCGAGTGTCGCCGCAGTTTATGTGTTTACCATTCCGGCGCGTCCGGAACGGACATTCCTGGCACCGACTGACTGCATTCTCCTCTTGATTCTGACAACACTTGTGTCCACAAGTCTGGGTGCGACTGTCTGGCGCCAGATGGCCCGCGGTCTAGGCAGGTTGTTTTCGTAGCCAGTGAAACGGCAAGTTCAGTGGCCTTAGCTGAACAGCAGAGGCGTGACTGGTCAACTTAAACTGAGGCTGGTTGACGTCATAAAGCCCTGCTCGGAATTGCAGGGAACGGCCGTTATTGGCGCGAATGATGTTCCGAGACAGTGTGCGGGAATTTTGCAATCAGCGGTTTCCGGGGAGAGTAGAGAGCTGGCTCCGCTCTTGCTTAGAATTGTCAGACAGCCTTCGCTGCCAGGCGTTGACACAGAGTTGCTGCACGGCACAAGTCGGCCCCTGCATCACCAGGACGCTGCCTGCCGACGGCGCGCTGCAGATTTCAGTACCGGTACAGCATTGTGCGGCTCCAGCATTGTAGGTCCTTATCAATACTGAATCACTCAGCACCAAGCATGCTCACATTGTTACAAGTCCACCTTGTTTGTTTCTCCATGTGATCCCCTCTCACTGCTAATTGCGATACTGCTGTATAGTCGGGAGATTAATATTTGATTAATTAGGACCTCCAGTCATTGTCGTCAGTCTATTGCCTCACAGACAGTAGGAGCCCCTTGTTCTCGAGCCAACTCTTATTCTCATAATATTTCAGTAACCCTATTCTTTAACGAAGTGTCTGTGTCGATAATCATGTGAATTTATGTTCTGATGTATAATAAATCTCATTCTCATATTTAATCCGTATATCTTGTCGTAGAGATATGCAGAATCCCATTTCCTGTTGTTTAATATGATAAAGTTCTCTTTTTTCTGAGTAGATTACTATTCTTATTAAATTATTGTGAGTGTGCACTCCTTATTTAACTAACTAGCAGGGGCCACCATCATTTTCCTCCATTACCATTGTGCGCATAATTAATTAGCTGGTAGATAAGGAGGGGGTCGAGAGCATCTCTCGTTCTCATACAAAATTCGTCACAATTAGAGAGGTACAAACTCTTCTCCACTCGGCACCTCGCAAGATTTCATTAATGACTTAGCTGTCACGACAACTCGATGATGGCAGACATCTGTAGCTAAACCTTTCTCTTTCGTGCTTGTTTATCGTTGTTGCGAAGAAAATTGCAGCATTCATGCATATAATGCAGTAAGTAATTCGGTTCCCCTTTTACTAAGTATTCAGTTTATAAGGTTAGTCGCAACAGGAATGGCTCGGACTGGAGCAGTTGCTTCCTGGACAATTACATGACAGACGTAAGAGTGCTATATCGTGTGAGCATTTTGCTCAGTCTTTACCTAAGAAAAATACCAGAATAGTAACAGTAATGGTCAGCTTCGCCATGAATTACAGGCATAGTTTAGTTCATAAGAAGTAGTCTGATTCAATTGTGTGTAAAATAAAATGTGCCAACGACGATAACTTTAGTGAGTTTGTCTCTGTAGTGCGTAGCTTTAAATCTGGGTTTATGTAATAGCTGTTAACTCAGTCCCACTACGTAATTTATCGTTTAAATTCGTCATCGCATGAAACTACCAGAAACGTGCTGCTTGACTGCTAGATGCCGCGTTCTTTACTTCTTTCTGTTTTTATTCCTTTAATAGAATCACAATTTAACTGCCATCGTTCCGTGGCGCCAACACCAGTAATCGACCGCTGATGCAGCGACAGAGCTCTCTGGTCTGCAGGAGACGGAGAACAAACGGAAAGATAAACTCAGCTTCTACATTACTATGATCTGCATTTGCGATCAATGTCTGAGGTTGCTCACAATCAGTACAGTGTCACTATGAGAATCTGATGCTGCGTTCATGATTTTGAGGCTCGCGCGCTGGCTTTCCAGTGTGGTGGCGGAATATAGGCGGACGAATGGGCTGGGAGTCATTCAGTGAGCTGTGTGTAGCGTGCGTAAAAAGTGAATTATTTGAACAGGGCTGGTTGAGACAGGTTTGTTATCCAGCGCCGTTATACTGGGCGCGGAAAAAGTGCAGGAGGAAAGATAGCATGAGACATAGTATTTTGTGTATGGCCACTAAGGGTCGTAGCTGCATATTTTCTGGGCTACAGGAACGTAATTGAAATCTGACATACGAATGTCTTCACTCAAATGACTGGTAATTTACAGAAAATGTATACGTAAACACAATATTTGGACTAACCAATCGTCGCAATGAGAAAAAGGTAAATTTAAATTATCACTTTCACCTGTATCAGATTTAGCTGACGCACGCTAGACAGCATTGTTCCAGAAATGAAGAAATAACATGTCCATGTTTCATTTTTCAATACGCCTTAAAAGGGCTAAAAGGAACGAAAAATAAGCCACCAGTTAATTAACAAAATTATGTGGAGCAAATGTTCCAACTGACCACGGTTCATGCTGGCATAGCGCCTTAAATACTCAACTGCGACCTCTACATTCCTTCACTTGATGCTTTGGCTTTTGGTCAAATTGTCGTTCCGCACCCTGTATGTGCCACACAATGCGTGACAGAATGTTGGTCAAATGCTCAGGAGTCAAGTACACCTAACCTTTGGTGCAAAGTGCTAACAAAGGCAAAATGACGGTTGCGTTGGTAGCTATCAGTTACTTTAAAATCCAGCAGACAATAAGTATGATACGCTTGACAAAGGCGCTAAGAAAATAGATGTATAATACAAAAAGTCCTCTAGTAAAGTAGTAAATGTGTAAACGTCGTGACATGAGCGTCAGTCACGCTGTTATGGGGCAACACATGAGACCCTACGGAATCGGTATTATTGATAGCAAAGACTGTGCACCGCTGGTCGATTGCCAAAGCATTGAAAACGAAACAAAACTTTTAACTGATTTGGTCACATCGATCCTATCACCATGCGTAAAGACGGTATTTTTTAATATCGTCTGTGATTCAGTAGTGATGAACGAGAGACTGTTCAATACGGTGATATTAATTTCTTTTTGTATCTCTATATGTACCTAAAACATACGAGGTGTGGCTAGAAAAAAACCGGACTAGTACTGGTGAAACAATAAAACGAATGCAATAAGGCTGAAAGTCGCGTGGCCTGTCACGTGACTCTCGCTCCGCCTACTGCTCGAGTTTCATCTGCCTCCTGCACTCAGTCTGCCCGTGGCGTCTGTTTTAAGTACTTGACGTTTTGTCTGTGCGTCGGAAAATGTTGAGTGTACAGAAAGAACAGCGTGTTAACATCAAATTTTGTTTCAAACTAGGAAAATCTGCAAGTGAAACGTTTGTAATGTTACAACAAGTGTACGGCGATGATTGTTCATCGCGAACACAAGTGTTTGAGTGGTTTAAACGATTTAAAGATGGCCGCGAAGACACCAGTGATGACACTCGCACTGGCAGACCATTGTCAGCAAAAACTGATGCAAACATTGAAAAAATCGGTAAACTTGTTCGACAAGATCGCCGTTTAACAATCAGAGCAGTGTCTGAGTTAACAGGAGTTGACAAGGAAAGTGTTAGGCAGATTCTTCATGAAAGTTTCAACATGAACAAAGTGTGTTCAAAAATGGTTCCAAAGTGTCTCACAATTGAACAGAAGGAACGCCGAAGAATGATTTGTTCTGACATCCTGGAAAACATTGAAAGTGATCCCACCTTCTTACAAAATGTTATTACTTGCGATGAATCGTGGTTTTTTACTTACGATCCCGAAACTAAACGCCAATCGATGCATTGGAAAACTCCTGGTTCTCCACGACAAAAAAAAGCACGAATGTCAAAATCGAAATTCAAGGCAATGATGATTGTTTTTTTTACATCAAAGGGATTGTGCACATTGATTGGGTACCAGAGGGACAAACAGTGAATCAGCATTACTACATTAGCGTCCTGGCTACCCTACGTGAGCGAGTACGGAGAAAACGGAACGATTTGTGGAGAAAAAAGTCATGGATCCTTCACCAAGACAATGCCCCAGCTCACAGTGCGTTGTCAGTGAAGACGTTTTTGGCAAAACACAACATTCCCATCTTAGATCATCCACCCTACTCACCTGATTTGGCCCCCTGTGACTTTTTTCTTTTCCCTAAAGTCAAGTCAGCTTTGAAAGGAACTAGATTTGAGACTGTTGAAGCAGTAAAAGAAAAAGCGACGGAAGTAATGTACGGACTTACCGAAAATGATCTGCAGCATTGCTATGAACAGTGGAAAATTCGTATGGAGCGGTGTAGAGACCGAGGAGGAGAGTACATTGAAGGAGATAACATGAAATTGTAAATAATTGTAAATAAATGTTTTTTCGAGCATCAGTCCGGTTTTTTTCTAGCCGCACCTCGTATGGGCAATGACCTAAGGTACCACGCAAACGTCGACCAGAATTCAATATTTGCTGCGATTTTCCACATAGCCTATTTACTGAGCTGTCAAGGTGAACGGTACGACAGATACGACGTTTACACCGGACACAACATTCAGAAGGCGAAAATTTCGGAAACAGTTTTTCTCTACTTATGTTTACATATTAAACCTTGACAGGTTTTGCTAGTCCTTATTACGAGATTCATAATTTTTACGAGTATCGTCTCTGCAATGCAACTGTCCTTGGTACAGCCAACTAATCGGTGTTTTCCTAATATGGAGAGGAGACATTAACAATTATTGGTGGGTATGGATTTCTTACGTACGCCAGTGAAAATATAAGGAAGAGGGGAAGGAGGAGATTGCACGTAATGGCATGCTCAAAAGTACTATCCACGTCCGTTAAAGTGTTGGAAGGTGCTATATTGAGCGTCCAAAGTTAAGCTTACTGGTGCACGGTTGTGAATTAAGTGCAGATATAAGTTGCGCAGCAATTTGTTTTGCGGCTTTGTGGTATAGACTATTCAAACACGATGGAGAATGGACGGCATACTTGACAAGAGGTTACAAAAACGATAACTTTACGTGTTTCCACATTGTCAACAAGCCAAGTACGGGCCTGTTTTTATATACGACCGGAAAGTGCAGGAGACCACAGCACCATATCGGGAAAGAAGATGTCGCAGCGATGTAAACATGTCGTCCACACGGTTCAAGCGATCCTTTTGCTGAATCAGGAGACAGAGCGATTAATAATTATATAGTTGGTAGCTGTAGCCAGGAGAGCTAAAACCAGGCGGAAAGATGTCCGCCGTTTGCGTTTTCAAGGTGTATTAGGCGTAAACTAGACCAAAAATGGAAAAAAATGCTTCTTTAGTAGGGTCACTCGATTACTGGGTTGGCGCGTTTGTCAGGGCAGGATCGCTCGTAATGAGTGAGTCGCGAGTGTCGATGTTATGACGTCACCATACTGTCAGCGATAGACGCCCTCCCGAGATCTGAATATATGTAACACCACTGAAGCGAAGGGAACAGTTGATTCTGGGAAGCCCGCCATATTTCTAACATTTTCCCTCGTTTGATACTTGCCTAATCTGAGCGTAATATTTCGCTAGGCGTTGTACGGAAAACTATTTGGAGCACTGTTAAAACGAAATATCGAGGAATAGACAGATTCCTTTCTATAAGGAAAGGGCTTTACTTTTTCTGTCATCATAGAGGCCGCACAGATCAGATTTCGCAAACATGATTTCAACCTGTATAGTGGCTGTTCTGCAGAGCAGTTCGTCGAATCAGCTGCTTCCCGACTTTGGGGAACAGCGTCGCAGACGTCGACACCTTGTCTGGCAGCACGGCGATAGTGATGCGGAGACGGAAAAAAAAGGCGATGGACCTTTCTGAATTAATCCTGAACTGCTGCTAAAGTTCATCTCGACAAGAGCACGGACGTGGCACAAGAAAGCCGTCGCGAGAAACACCGTTCCCAGCTGTAACGGAATTTTCCGGCCTACAGCTGTTTTCACAGCTATTTATTGTAAACACCGGGCCATTTTAATTGTCCGTTTACGTGACCGTGACGAATTACTGCGCGGTGAAGTAGAAAGAACTGCGATTACGACGATAATCCCAAGGCTTTTCTTAGCAGTAATTTAATCGAAAGAACGTAACATTTCTTATCGTGTTTTCTGCGGATTAAGGGAGACAACGCTATGCCGTTTCAGTCTGTCCCCTAAGCAATGACACTAAAAGACAGATTTGCCCCGAGTGGAGAAATCGCTTCATCGTATCGCTAGTACGGGCGACCTCCAGATTCAGCCATTGAGAAGAGTCTGCTATCGACGCTTCCTCAGCTCCCAAATAGAGCAGTGCACACACCTAGAGGTGAGTAACATACACGGTAATGAATGACTTCGTTAAATATACTGATATCAGGTTTCTTTTTTTTTCTGGTCCCTCTATAAACCTACGGCACAAGAGTAACATACTCTGTGTCGCACGGTGGTGGTACGTGCAGGTACGGTGAAGTATAATCTGTCGAAACAAAGAGGTGCTATCAGTTTCTTCTGACCAGAAGACATCGTAGCTTCATATACTACAAATATGTTACCGATTCTGAGTAAACTGAAAGCACCTAAATACTTCCTCCAGAACCGTATCTGCACTGGCTGCAAAACTTTAATAGTAGCAGGAAATTTCAATGTTTACGTCGAAGCATCGGTCTGGACGAATCAGAAGAGTCCTATTGTCTGTGTCATGTAAGAAGGCGGCCCAATTTTCAGCTGTTCTCCTCATCCCCCTCCACTAGCCACTGGCGGCCACTAATATTCATGCTCTTTCCGAGCGGCTAGCAGCGAGTTACAGCAGTGAGCGAGAATCTCGCTCCTACGTGCAGCACTGTTGCCGCACTTCGCCACAACCGAACTGTCCATCCAACCATCAATTTTTTTCTTTCCTTTATTTTCTTGCAGCAGTACAGCTGTGAATGTGTACCTCGTAAATGTTTAAGAGCGATTAAAAAAAAAAAGTTATATGACGGCAATAAACGTGAAGTGCATCACAAGCAGGCGAGGCGGATTATTTACATTTATAACTGTTTCAAACGTGAATTTAAAAGCGCGTCTCCTACGGTTGATATTTGAAAGCACAACAATGGCCCCCAGAACCATGTGGAGTCGGCAAAGAACTGTTAAAGCGAATTGTAAAGGGAAGTGTCAAGACTGTCGGAACTGTAGAAACAGTTGGTTTCGTGTCGCCGGAAAGCATCGAAATCGCAAAGAACCTGTACCACAAATGGATAGTTTTAACAATGTTGTTTTAAAGAGATCCGTGTGAATGATGAATGCCTGACATAACAAAAACGTGTTACAATTACGCAGGCTTCAATGGTAAGCGCTTCGTCAAGGTAAAGAATTTTCAAAGACATTGGTTCCAGATATGTTAAGAAGAGAGTTTTTAGTTCAGACAAATGATATAGGTGCAGCACGAACTACATCCCATATAAAGATTCACGATACAAGCGAAGCAGGTAGGTCAGCAGTGTATTACCTTGATGAAGTATGGGTCAATTATAATGATTCCAAGAAGATGTGCTGGAAAATTATTGATGGTACTGGCGGTTTTAAATTTCTCATAGGGATAGGTTTTCGGACAATTACTATGCAGGCTGACTCTTCTCGTTTTATTTCTGAGAATAAACTTGTATTTACGTGCAAGTAAAACAGCAGTGATTACCATTCTGGATGAACGCTGCCAGCCTCGTGATGTGATTCACAATTCTTGTCATAGCTCGCTTCGAAGTCGGTCATTGCCAATTATAGTTAAACTGTTATAGAAAAAAACATCAAGTACAAACACCTGAAATGTGGATATTTTTCCCCAGCTTAAAAATAAAAATAGTAAGCATCGTATAATCTAGACTCGTGTCGATCTTCTGCAGCTCGTTAATTTATACTATACCAGTCACGTGACAGAACGTTCACACACGACTTCCTTGCACATGAATGCGGTCACAGCATTTTGCGTTTACTCACGTGTCACTGTCATTGTAGCCACATGGAATTAATTTGGGCAAAGGGTGTTAAGACTATGTGGAAGAAAAAGAAACAAAACATTCAAGGTACCATACAGTGAATCGCTTGTACATGAGGCAATAAGCAACGAGGCAACAGACAACATCCCACCTGTACTGTGGGCATAGTCTGTGTGGCATGCTAGGAAGAAGAAATTGACAGGGAAACGATGATTGATATAAGACTTGAACCTATCATCATAAATTTAATACCAGATTGTTCAGAAACAGACTCAAACACAAGTGAAGATGGTATTTCAATGTAGACTTTGGAACAAAGTAATATTTCTTAGTTTTAAAGACTCATGGCTTAAAAATGTGTTTGTCAACAGATCAGTTGCATACATAATAATGAGAAATTCCTAGCCTTTCTGATTAGGACTTGTATCCTTTCAATTATGCAAACCACAAATGTATTGCCCAAGAAGAAGTTAAGCTTCTCCCACCGTATTGTAAACCTCTGTCATTTTCAAGTCACTTACTGGACAGGGCTCAAAAATGACAATGATGGTTACCTGTCGACATATCGGTAGTTTTCGATGTTATCGGTCAGATTCCCTGGAGTTATTGCCAGGTGGAGCTTAATTTTTTGCTTGTTCAATTGATTATCGATGCGGTCTCTCACTGTAACATCTAACGTGTTAGTTTACACTCACAATGCCCGTTAACAAAGAAAAATATGACAACTTACTGACCATTCTTACGGTAGTCTTTTACATTAGTCTTTTCTTCCACTAATTCTTTTTTTACACGCACTGATTACACTCAACTACCCTCAAACACACACACACACACACACACACACACACACACACACACCTTAGACACAGAGCAGAAGCAGTTGTCAAGCAGATATAATGATTTCGGTTTGTGCTCGAAGTTAATTTTGTAGTGTACTAAATTTCTACTTATAATGCATTTATAATCGCAATAAATGGTAATTATTGCAAGCAGTTTCAATGTCGTTTTGAGAAAAATGGTACTTCACTTCTTCACAAAACTGTGTCAGCTGTTCTCGAACATTTACTATTTCCCTCGTAGATTTGAACCTATAATACTCGCTTTTGTGTGGCTTTTCGCGTAACTCACGGCGGAACTGCTCGTGTTTAATACATTCTCTTTAACAATTTGGATCGATACGAACATTAGGGATGGCGAATAGTGTGTTAAATTAGCGCGTCGAGTGTTTAATAATTTATTATTTATCGCCTTGTTACAGTCGTTTAATCGCTGATACCTTGAGCGAGAATAACGTGCAACGAACAGAAAATAGTGCCACATGCAGTCGGGCCGTGTTTCGATGTATCAGTGTCGATTCCTGCAGATTTCTCGTACCACAGTTGTTGGAAACGTAAACCACGCCTTCCTGGTTACGTCACTGCAACGAAATAACCAATGTTCGTAGAGGACGCAAGTATGCGAAAACCACCAAACAGTCAGCACTTCGGACTGAGTGAGTTTCAGTGCGACACGGCGTCTGTTGCCACTGATTCCAGCAGCCGTGGCTGTCTGTAATTCTGGACCGCCAGCCGAGAGTGACAGCAGGTTGCCTCTGTTGCGCCTTGCAGTGCTGACAGAAGTTTATTTTTCAACATTTCGCTTAATTTGGCCGAATTTGAACATCTAAAATGTTGTAAAGTACTCATTCAAAGGTATAACCTGCCGTTACGGCTTTCACACAGTAAGAAAAGTATCACAGTTGTAAACTCAAGGCGTGTCGCACGGCGCTGAAATACGCGAACGTTATTCACCCAGTTTTGAGCACTTGGCGACTTCGAACACACGTTAAGAATAATTTCAAAGCGTTCCTAAACTTTTTCTCGCTTACATACTTAACGTCAGGTATTACAGACGTTAACTCGTCTGCAAAGTAATCAGACGTCCGAAGTTGTTTAGTGCGTAGGCATTCCGAATCCTGTACTCCACTCGCGAATCAGAACTCGTGACGTCATGCCGACATGTTTCTGACGATGAAACGCAGCACTTGCGTTTATTTCAGTATTTTTACAGTTTTCTGGAATTTAGGTTGTGATGCACGAGCGATCTGTTGCTTTCCCCAACCTACGTTAGACTGAGGCGAAGATTTGGTTGCTTGTTGGCAAATTCTTGAAAATTTATCGTAATGTTTGCGTTTCATGAAATAAAACTTCCTTATTCTTTTTTATCGTTCTGTGACGTCACCTTTCGTTTGTGATTTGCTGATCAAAGAGAAGCGATCACACACCACAATTTTTTTGCTCTGTACAAGTCTGCAGCGCCAGCCGGAATGACCGAGCGGTTCTAGGTGCTACAGTCTGAAACCGCGCGACCGCTGCGGTCGCAGGTTCAAATCCTCCCTCGGGCATGGATGTTCAAAATGGCTCTGAGCACTATGGGACTCTAACTGCTGAGGTCATAAGTCCCCTAGAACTTAGAACTACTTAAACCTAACTAACCTAAGGACAACACACACATCCATGCCCGAGGCAGGATTCGAACCTGTGGCCGTAGTGGTCGCTCGGTTCCAGACTGTAGCGCCAGAACCGCTCGGCCACAAGCGGCCGGCGGGCATGGATGTGTGTGATGTCCTTAGGTTAGCTAGGTTTAAGTAGTTCTAAGTTCTAGGGGACTGATGACCACAGAAGTAAAATCCCATAGTGCTCAGAGCCATTTGAACCCAACTCTGCAGTGCTTTGTCTGGCTGTCACGTGTTATTATTTGCCTCATAAGAGACAAAGCAACGCATGAGAGGTCTTTGAGACGCGTCATGTTCTCTGCGGCTTGTTGTGCAGAAAAGTTGTCGCAATCGTGCTTGCGCATTAGTCGTATCTTAACGTGACCAAAGAATGAATGATGGTGATTGAATGTCACTTGCCAACTTCTTTATCTGACGTTCAAATGACACAATTAAAGTGCAGTGTAAATTTTTATATGCGGCCTATAACGACGGCAGCATCTAGATTTAATTTGTGCCATTTCCAGTGCAATATTTGCGAGGATCGAGGTAGATTTGCTATTAGTTTCCGTCAGAGCACTGAATCACGTCGGAATTACATTTGTGGAGGCATTTGCTAATTATATTTGACTGAAACCTATAGCAAATATTATTTTGTTTAGGCAGATACTGCTACAGAAGCCTTACCCTTTACTGATGGTAAGTCACTGTTTGGGAATTATCGGTAGCCACTGACGTCAGATTTACCGACATTTTAGCATGATAAAGTACTGAAAATCTTGAAGACTTCTGAAATGTCGTGTATCATTTAGACTACATATCGTCATAAAACGCAAATTTGAGTACCAAAACTGTGAAATTGCTAACTTTAACTTCGCAAACAGGTAGATCAGCACAGCAACTGTCCAGTTTGCTCCCCGCATCCAATCGCAGCACAGGACGCGTGATGTCACATAAAAGTGACTGTCTTCACACGTGAGGGACGGGATGATTAAATAAAAGTTCCACGAATTTTATGAATAATGCGTAACCCGAAATCTGAGCTCCAAATGGCTCTCACTTTCGTGACACTGTAGTGTGTGTGTGTGTGTGTGTGTGTGTGTGGTGGTTTCCGTTTTTATACTCGGCTATCACAAAACATGCAACGCAGTTGGAGCACCGTAATGAAGACCTGTCCAAAACGTCTCGTGGGTAGCGAGATCAGTTGGCTGAATTGTCGGGAAATGTGACGTTGACGGATGAAGAGTGGCCGCACCCAGAACAGTTTCAGAAAAAGGCCGCCATTTAATCGAGAATGTGTGGAATTCGCTCTCTGAGGCACACATCGATTGCCCATAATAACGGAGTAAGATCGCTGGTGACTTACGAATGTGTAAAATGTTTCTGGGTGCTTTTAATTCTTCACGTGTTCTGTCCACCAGCAGAATCTTTGACAGTGTGGTGTCTCACACGATACTTGGGCTGGCAGTAACGGCACTATACCACTGGGTGCTCATAATCTGAAGTTGAGCCACTCACAGGGGTCCAGTGTGGACTGTAACTATTGTATGGTAGCGAAACTTGGTATACTAAAGCCCCCTTGCGGAACCTGGAAAGGAATTATTTTCGATTTTGGCCACCAAATGGCTCTATCAACGGAAGAAAGACGTATAGGAATGTTTCCATATGTAATGGATTGGCAACGGAACGTGGGCAGGAAGGGTCAAACAAGTGACAAAGGCAGAAGGTAGGTCTTGCTATTAACCGCCAGGTTCAAATGGTTCAAATGGCTCTGAGCACTATGCGACTTAACTTCTGAGGTCATCAGTCGCCTAGAACTTAGAATTAAACCTAACTAACCTAAGGACATCACACACATCCATGCCCGAGGCAGGATTCGAACCTGTGACCGTAGTGGTCGCTCGGTTCCAGACTGTAGCGCCTAGAACCGCACGGCCACTGCGGCCGGCTAATTAACCGCCAGCTGCACTACTTGTTCAGTATGAGAACCGAAGACTTCGGCGAGACGTTGCACAACGACAGAATCGCACCTGGTAACTAAAATCGGAACTGATTTCCTCCGGCGCAAACTGGTTTCGAATTAACGCCTTAGCATACCTGCCAAGTTTCGTTGCCATACGGTAATTACAGACCACAGTGAACTTCGGTGAGTGGCTGCATTTTACTTACGACCACCCGGTACTTCCATGCCTCTGCTGAAGGAAAAAGCGATTCGCGAAAATTTCGCTGTCGCATTTGTGGCCCATTTGGTCATAAACCATTTAGTAGTTAGCCAGTTAAAAAAAGTTTGCAGTTGTCTGACTTCCGTCTTGTTTCACCTTTTTGAAGCATCAACACTCCTTAGGTTCTGCAAATACCCGTCTTCCCAGTACAGGCGACTGTCTAAACTGGAGCAGGTCGCAGCTACCGATAGGGGGCGTCGACATTGCCCCGTGGCGTAATGATGTATTCTGTGACGTCATATATACTTACGGATACAACAGAACGCGGTGATGTTTTCATGGCTGCTATATTACGCATTTTTTCTGATATAGGTGGAAAAGTGATGTGTTGCATAGCCCGAGGTCTAGGCTGGGTTGACAGGTTACAGTACCGTCATCAGTTAGCGGAGCCAAAGAAATGGAGTGTTACAGTAACGATAATTCTTGCTGTGTCAGATATTTTATGCACGTTACATTTCGACGAGTGTCTTATATCCGTTTTGATGTCGTCATGGATCCTAATACAGTTGGAAGGGCAGGTTCAGTATTTTTCAGCATTGGGCACAGTTCGTAGCTAGTGTAAACAAACGTACGTTTACACCTGTGTAAATTTGCGTGTGCACAAGACGGACGCAGCCTTCGCACAAAGAGGCATCGGTGCAGCCAGCCTCGTACGCCTGTTGACACGTGGGCGCGGGCAGTCGACACGTCCCAGGCGAATACAGGCCGTGCTGTCCCGTCCACGGTTTTGTTTCGTTTGCTCTGTTTTGCTGCGCCGCACTATTAAGTTCTAGTCTTTCGTGCGCTTTCAAATTTTTGTTAACCCATTGGCCGAGTGGCCTAAAAAGGAACAAATGGATCTGAAGAATATTATCGTGCATACTTATGACTCGAGTTATCGGTATCATCTAGTGTGTCTTCTGAATGGTATAATGGATAATCGAGTTGAACTTTTTACTGCTAATGTTATGAGGAAACGTGCTTTCCAATGCAGTGGCAACGCGTACCAATTGCTAATGGCCTTTTGAATAATATTCATGTTGATTTGAGACACACTATGTAGTGCCTGTTATCTATCGCTGCATTCTCGAAAACAAACAGCATGAGAAACTAGGCTGTAGTAAAATTATAAAGATTACAACTTAATTAGAGCAGTCAACTACGAATATGATATGGAAAGTTTATTTACACAAAACCATTGCCGGTTGCCGATTTTCAAAAACAAGTTGTTAGGTGGCTTTCAAAAGCTGATCAGTACTTTGAAAGGTGGCTACACTGAGCCACTGCGCCAGAGATTGCGCCAAAGAGTACTGTTAAGCCGCCTCCACAGTGCCTGTTAAGAACTCGTGGCAGTCAGTGCTTATTGAGAACTCGTAGTAGTCAGTGCGTGGGGAGAGCTCGTAGAAGACAGTGCGTGGGGAGATGTGCTAGTGGGCACTGCTTGTCGTGAAGTCGGAGTGAGATGTGATAGTGGAGAGTGTTGTTCCATGTTTTATGCAGTTATTTGATGGGAGAGATAGCAGATGTTATTCTAATGGAAATACTGTAACGATCAGAGTGCTTTTCGTCAATATATATGAAGGTAAAATATTGCGTGTTTTTTCATTAATTCCATGTTTAAAATAATGCGTCATTACAGGTTCAGTCAACAAAGCATCTGGCGTGTGTTCTTGTATTAGAGTGTAATTCTGGTTTTCTTGCGTAATTATAGTTTTTCTAATTTTCTTTTATCACGTCAATATAATTGGTATTTAAAATTCTTGTCTTGTTGAAGAAGAACCGTGCCAGATGTGCGTTGAGTCACACTCCCACATACAGAACAGTTACTCTTGTGCTTATTGGTTTTGTAGGTTTTATAGTTGCTGGGGACTTAATTAATTAACTGTGTTTACGAAAATTTTCTTTCATTGTTTGTTGCAGTCAGATTGCGTAATAATTCTAGTCAGGGCCAACCGTTTACGAGACACAGCGTAATCGGACATACAGCTACTAAAAACAAAAAACTAAAAGTATTTTCAATAATATTTAATTAAGCCCCCATGCACGTGGCGACAGCTGCTTCGGATCGTCCCTTGGAATCTTCTGATTGTGAAAATAGTAGACTGTAGTATTGTTGTAGTAATTTGTAGTTCAGTAATTGTAGTCTGTATTGAATGTGTAGATTCGGTAATTGTCATTCTTCTAATGGTATTTTTTTCTCAGAATTTGATTTGTTGTCTTGTTTACGCGTTTGACAATTTAGTGCAATTATTTCAATTGTTCGATTGATCGTGTTTGAGGGAGACATTGCATGTAAATGGTATTGTTGGAGATAAGGAGTCATTGTGTGTGATTTTCGAACAGTGACGAATTTTTTTTATGTTTCGCAAATGATTACGCGATCGATGAAAAAGGCAAAAATGATGGATAGTGAGAATGACGAAATTGTTAACATGGCGAACTCGCCAACAGAGGAAAACAGTATGATGGATAATGAAGTGGAAAACAATGTAATAAGTCGGGAAAATAGTCCGGAACCATTTCAAAATTTTTCGCAATCAGATAATTTACAGAATACGAGATTAACGATAGAAGATTCTGAAATAGTATCGAACACAGATAGCTTTATGACTATGCAGAAGGAAGTTAGTTTTGCGGGAAATGTTCGGGGCGAAAAGAATTTTGAACCATTAAATATGGAGCAGTTGATGGGTGCAATATTAAATTTGGGATCTGAATTAAAAACAGTGGCAACACGTTTAGAAACACGGATGGGAACAATGGAAACACGGATGGGAACAATGGAAACTCGGTTAGGATCAGAATTTAAAACAGAGATGGGAACTTTGGAAACACGGATAGATTCACGAATAGGGACATGTTTCAAAAATATGAAAGATGAATTAAAGAAAGAAATCAGAGAAGAAGTACAACCAATTTTGAATGCTCACAATAATAGATTAATTGCAGTAGAAATCAGACAAAGGGAACAGGATAGAGAACAGGAAGAAAGAGATCGCGTGATAGTACAGAAATTTTCAGAGTTAAATTTACAACGTGCAAAAGATAAGGAAGAAATATTTGAGAGAATCGAAGAATCCGTGCCAAATGACAGATTAAATAACCTAACACAACAATATGAACAGTTAACTACTAAATGTGTCAATACTGAAACCCGAGTCACGACACTTACGGAAGACGTAAATAAACAGAAAGAACAAATAGGTGACTTGTCGGAAAGAGTTGAGGAGATTTCAGATAAATTGACAAATCTTAGTTTACATGGGGACAGAGATTCGGATGATACAGCTCCATTACCATTCGCAGAAACCGAAGAGTACCAGAGCATAAATAAACATGGTGAAAATCAGGGAAAATTTAATGAACGCGTTAAAAGGGAAGTTGAGGCATTACGAAAGCAAGTCAAACAGATCGAAGGCGAAATTGTAGGAAAAGATAGCAGAAGAAATTTAGAATCACAGGTAGCAGAGGGGTTTGAAGAAAATAATTTGTTTCATTTACGGGATGCAACAAGAGAGCGCCAGGCGCGCGAACTTGACAATAGTCAACATTGGGACTGGCACAGACGCGGTAGGTCTTTGTCGCCACGAGGCGAAAACTTTGACTATAAACACATTTTGACTGTTCGGAAATTTAAGATCTTCCGCAATTCTAAGAATGACATACATCCATGTTCATGGCTAGATCAATTTACGTACGCACTTCCGCCAGATGTGCCACTAAGACACAAACTGGAAATTATGTGCGGCTATTAAAGTCCTCAGGGGATTCACTACTCTAAGTGAATATGTGCCGTAGCGAGCATAGGGCCCCGAGCTGTAGTGGTGCTATTTCCCTTTTAGTTTTCTGTACCGCTGCCTACTCTTTTACTATTCTTTGCATCTGTCAAACCAACTCTTCGACTATCAATCTATCTAGAGAGTAAGTAAATAATAACCGGATTTAACTAATTTACCCAAAAGTGGTTTCGGAAATTACCATGTGGAGTTACTGTACCTTCAGCAGCATTCATTGGTAGCTTAAATGAAATTTTACCTGTTTATCTTCGTACCAATATTACTTCATATGTTGCCGATATTCTTATTGCTAAATGTTCTTGGAGTGAACACAACAAAATTTTGGATTCATTATTACGTATTTTTGCACGAGTTGGCATTACTGTGAACTTGGAAAAATCTGAATTTGGTCGTTCATAGGTGAAATTTCTCGGTCACATTATTTCTATAGAAGGTATTCTTCCTGATCCAGAAAAATTAAACGCTGTTCGTAATTATGCTGTTCCTACCACAAAACGTGAGTTTCGTAGTTTTCAAAATTTTTGTGGAACGATATACTTTTGAAAAATTTTTATGGAATGACATACTTTAGAGAACTAACAGCTAGATGTAAACATGCGGAGAGTACAAGGATACCGCGCTGTGTTTTGGCGGCGGCACATACTCAAAGCAACAGTCAAGTCTGCGCGCCGCACAAGGCAGTCGTGGACCGCGAACAATTGCTTCCTACGTCACGCGCCTACAGCTGATCGAGCGCTCAGTGCGAATGCACTGACAGCCGTAAACAAATACACAGTTTAATTTTTCCGACTAAATTCAGTATAAAGCTATAGTGACTTGATGAATTATGTTATTAACATTCAGTATTTTTCAGGATACGGTTCTATAAAATATTTAAGAACTTCAGGTAAACTCTGTGTGTCTCCGACGTTAAGAGGACTTGCTATCGAGAAATTTTCAGGAAGAATGTAATTTCGATGAAGAAACTAATAAACTAAAAAGGGTAACTATTAATTGAGTTCATTTTTCAGGTAACATATTTCCACTTAGGTACGTACTTTAGACGTAATTTGCTGCTCGCGATTACGTGATTCATACTTTGTGCTAATTTCATGTTCTATGAATTTACTTGTGAAGCGACGTGATTGCGTACGTTAACTGATTTTGACAATGATTATTAATGAACTGGGTTGTAACTTGTGTATATTATGCATCGCTTGGCTGCACTGCTTTTTTTCACCGATGTCATATTTTTTTTTAATTATGTGCCTGCTGTGCTTATTTATTTAAATTATAATTGTCACCTGATTAGTTGTTCTGATATGTATGTAAGTTATACTTTGTAATTTATCTGCTTGCGCCTTCATGTTTACTTATTAAGATTACATATGAACATTTATTTGCTTATGCTGATATGATGCTAATGACCTGTTTGCTGCTGTGCGTATGGATTGCATATTTATACATTTCTGTTTGTTGTCATAACTACTCTTTAATTTGGTGTATAGAAATGCTGATACACTGTGTATAAACATAGAGTTTAGGTCACACTATTGTATTAATTATAGATTGTTCGCTTGGCAGAGCCTCGTTGTAAGAATTGTGCTGCATACACTTGTTGACATTCTGTTCTCTACTGGTATATTTACTCGCTATTGCTTGTTTCGCTTACGCTCAGTGCCTTATATTTTTAAGATAAGAAAATGAACTGCTATAATTCGACGAACGACATTGGTACAAAGAACTTCGTTGAGGTCACATGAGCTGGAGGTTTTATGGAAGCTGCATAAATTTATGCTAATAGGAAGGAAGCTAACGACATGACATACCAATACTAGGTTTAGACCATTAACAGTTATTACACTGCATTTTTCGTGAGCAATTGAAATAGCAAGTGACACTTGACACAAAAATACTCCACATGTTTGCTTCTGCCATAATTCTTGAAGTGGTGTACACACTGTGAAATATTATGATTATTCACACTCCGTAATCGTACTTAATTACTGAGAGTTATTCGAACTAAGTCTGTTAGAGGTCATGTATGCATTTCTTTGTTTATAATTCATAATGAGTAGAAGATTGGGCTCAGATGGATTACACAGAGGTTGTGTGTTGACAATGTGTCTTCGGATTGTATGGGATGATGAGGTTTGCATTAGGATTTTATCTGTACTTGTTCGAGGAGACTGACTAGAGGTAAGAGTTGTGTTGGAAGTGAGGTGATATTGGCAATAAGGTTCATATTTATCGACGTATTAAAGAGGTATTATTGAGGTATAGAGATTATATGAAGTTGATGATTATTGGAGTTTTTGTGGACAAGAGGTAAGGTAAATGATATTGATGATAAGAGTTATATGTATCGACGTAAGAAGTATTAGTGAAGTATTGAGATTATGTGATGCTGATGATTATTGGAGTTTTGGTGTATAAGAGGTAAAGTAAGTGAGGAGCATATTTTTTTTTGTTGGTCTTATGGAACAAGGAGGATGAAGATAGCAGACTAGAACACTAAAGTAGAAGGAAGATAGTCTATACACACACTTTGTTAAATCACTAAGCAGTATATACTTTTTTTTGAAGAGAGGAAGTATTTGCATATCTTGGCTCACTGACAGTTGTTCAACAACAGTACATTTGATCTGGCTTGGCAAACATTGGTCTTGACATGATGACTATGACGTTGACTTAACTATTATTGACTGTTATACATTGCTGCCACTACTACTTGATACACATGATGAACATCAAATTTTGACAGAATTGCATTTACACAGTTAACACTATTCAATTACACAGTAGTACTTAATGTGAATGAAAGATGAGTGAGTGTGTTTTCCTTTCCTAATCCTACCGACCTATCTCGTAAATATTATTTTATTTGTTTGTAGTGGCTTGTACTGACACCCATAAATATTATAGGTTTACTGATATTTGAGTATTTGTGACAGTTAATATGACAATTATCTGATGCCATATTTGTGTTTATTAGAATTTGTATGTTTAGTGTAAGAGCATTGTAAAAGCATTTGTATGTGCATTCAAACTATTGTTCATGCCTGAACTGTCAGATTAGTGAAGGTGAATATTATGGACTGTTACCTGCACTTTTTTCAACGTAATGTGTGACACTTAGGAATGATTAATTTCAGCTGTTGAACTGTGTTATCAGTGATAGTGAATATTATGGACTGTTACTTGTACTTTTTCTTTGGTGTCACTAGGACATGTTTAATTTTTGCTGATGAACAGTGTGATTAGTATGTGCATTCAAACTATTGTTCATGCTTGAACTGAGTGATCGGTGATAATGAATATCATGGACTGCTGTCTGCACCTGCTCAACATTGATGGGTGCAACTGATGGACTGTTTCTGCTGAAATGATGTCACTTGTTGGTGTCTGCACCTGCTCTCAACATTGCTGGGTGCAACTGATGGACTGTTTCTGCTGAAATGAAGTCACTTGTTGGTGTCTGCACCTGCTCTCAACATTGCTGGGTGCAACTGATGGACTGTTTCTGCTGAAATGATGTCACTTGTTGGTGTTTGCACCTGCTCAACATTGCTGGGTGCAACTGATGGACTGCCTCTACTGAAATGAAGTCACTTGTTGCTGTCTGCACCTGCTCAACATTGCTGGGTGCAACTGATGGACTGCTTCTACTGAAATGATGTTACTTGTTGGTGTCTGCACCTGCTCAACATTGCTGGGTGCAACTGATGGACTGCTTCTACTGAAATGATGTCACTTGTTGCTGTCTGCACCTGCTCAACATTGCTGGGTGCAACTGATGGACTGCTTCTACTGAAATGATGTCACTTGTTGGTGTTTGCACCTGCTCAACATTGCTGGGTGCAACTGATGGACTGCCTCTACTGAAATGAAGTCACTTGTTGCTGTCTGCACCTGCTCAACATTGCTGGGTGCAACTGATGGACTGCTTCTACTGAAATGATGTTACTTGTTGGTGTCTGCACCTGCTCAACATTGCTGGGTGCAACTGATGGACTGCTTCTACTGAAATGATGTCACTTGTTGGTGTCTGCACCTGCTCAACATTGCTGGGTGCAACTGATGGACTGCCTCTACTGAAATGATGTCACTTGTCGGTGTCTGCACCTGCTCTCAACATTGCTGGGTGCAACTGATGGACTGCTTCTGCTGAAATGATGTCACTTGTTGGTGTCTGCACCTGCTCAACATTGCTGGGTGCAACTGATGGACTGTTTCTGCTGAAATGATGTCACTTGTTGGTGTCTGCACCTGCTCTCAACATAGCTGGGTGCAACTGATGGACTGTTTCTGCTGAAATGAAGTCACTTGTTGGTGTCTGCACCTGCTCTCAACACTGCTGGGTGCAACTGATGGACTGTTTCTGCTGAAATGAAGTCACTTGTTGGTGTCTGCACCTGCTCTCAACATTGCTGGGTGCAACTGATGGACTGTTTCTGCTGAAATGATGTCACTTGTTGGTGTTTGCACCTGCTCAACATTGCTGGGTGCAACTGATGGACTGCCTCTACTGAAATGATGTCACTTGTCGGTGTCTGCACCTGCTCTCAACATTGCTGGGTGCAACTGATGGACTGGTTCTGCTGAAATGATGTCACTTGTTGGTGTCTGCACCTGCTCAACATTGCTGGGTGCAACTGATGGACTGTTTCTGCTGAAATGATGTCACTTGTTGGTGTCTGCACCTGCTCTCAACATAGCTGGGTGCAACTGATGGACTGTTTCTGCTGAAATGAAGTCACTTGTTGGTGTCTGCACCTGCTCTCAACACTGCTGGGTGCAACTGATGGACTGTTTCTGCTGAAATGAAGTCACTTGTTGGTGTCTGCACCTGCTCTCAACATTGCTGGGTGCAACTGATGGACTGTTTCTGCTGAAATGATGTCACTTGTTGGTGTTTGCACCTGCTCAACATTGCTGGGTGCAACTGATGGACTGCCTCTACTGAAATGATGTCACTTGTCGGTGTCTGCACCTGCTCTCAACATTGCTGGGTGCAACTGATGGACTGCTTCTGCTGAAATGATGTCACTTGTCGCTGTCTGCACCTGCTCAACATTGCTGGGTGCAACTGATGGACTGCTTCTGCTGAAATGATGTCACTTGTTGGTGTCTGCACCTGCTCTCAACATTGCTGGGTGCAACTGATGGACTGTTTCTGCTGAAATGAAGTCACTTGTTGGTGTCTGCACCTGCTCTCAACACTGCTGGGTGCAACTGATGGACTGTTTCTGCTGAAATGAAGTCACTTGTTGGTGTCTGCACCTGCTCTCAACATTGCTGGGTGCAACTGATGGACTGTTTCTGCTGAAATGATGTCACTTGTTGGTGTTTGCACCTGCTCAACATTGCTGGGTGCAACTGATGGACTGCCTCTACTGAAATGATGTCACTTGTCGGTGTCTGCACCTGCTCTCAACATTGCTGGGTGCAACTGATGGACTGCTTCTGCTGAAATGATGTCACTTGTTGGTGTCTGCACCTGCTCAACATTGCAGGGTGCAACTGATGGACTGCTTCTACTGAACTAATGTGACTTGTTGCTGTGTGTACCTCGTCAACTTTACTGGGTGCCACAGATGGAACTGCTTCTACTGAAATGATGTCACCTGTTGGTGTCTTTTTTTTGTATAAACTAATCATTGAAAGCATTTTATGTGAACATTTGTATAAACTGATTTTTTTGTGTATTGTGTAAACTATTATGAAAGCCACATGTATGAAAAGAATTTGTATTGCCTACTGTATTTTATATATTAGATTATTGAAAGGTCAGTGCAAAGCCAAAATTTTAACTAGTTATGTGATATTTAGGTATTAATATTATCTTTTATTTTTGTCTGTACTTTTCTGGACGAATTTGTTGGTATCTTCACCACCAATGCTGGCAAAAATACCATCAAATTCTGGCCTGTGGAGGAGGGGCATATGAAAGGTGGCTACACTGAGCCACGGCGCCAGAGATTGCGCCAAAGAGTACTATTAAGCCGCCTCCACAGTGCCTGTTAAGAACTCGTGGCAGTCAGTGCTAGGAGAGAACTCTTGGCAGTCAGTGCCTGTTAAGAACTCGTGGCAGTCAGTGCTTGTTGAGAACTCGTAGTAGTCAGTGCTTGTTGAGAACTCGTAGAAGTCAGTGCTTGTTAAGAGCTCGTAGTAGTCAGTGCGTGGGGAGAGCTCGTAGAAGACAGTGCGTGGGGAGATGTGCTAGTGGGCACTGCTTGTCGTGAAGTCGGAGTGAGATGTGATAGTGGAGAGTGTTGTTCCATGTTTTATGCAGTTATTTGATGGGAGAGATAGCAGATGTTATTCTAATGGAAATACTGTAACGATCAGAGTGCTTTTCGTCAATATATATGAAGGTAAAATATTGCGTGTTTTTTCATTAATTCCATGTTTAAAATAATGCGTCATTACAGGTTCAGTCAACAAAGCATCTGGCGTGTGTTCTTGTATTAGAGTGTAATTCTGGTTTTCTTGCGTAATTATAGTTTTTCTAATTTTCTTTTATCACGTCAGTATAATTGGTATTTAAAATTCTTGTCTTGTTGAAGAAGAACCGTGCCAGATGTGCGTTGAGTCACACTCCCACATACAGAACAGTTACTCTTGTGCTTATTGGTTTTGTAGGTTTTATAGTTGCTGGGGACTTAATTAATTAACTGTGTTTACGAAAATTTTCTTTCATTGTTTGTTGCAGTCAGATTGCGTAATAATTCTAGTCAGGGCCAACCGTTTACGAGACACAGCGTAATCGGACATACAGCTACTAAAAACAAAAAACTAAAAGTATTTTCAATCATATTTAATTAAGCCCCCATGCAACTTGCGTCAACCGCCATTTAAAAGAATATTCGTTTCTGTGCAAAATATCAAACCTTCACGATCGGTTTTTCTCTGGAGATGTGAAGTTATCGACTAAGTTTTCACATGCAGAGCCGCGCGGGATTAGCCGAGCGGTCTTGGGCGCTGCAGTCATGGACTGTGCGGCTGGTCCCGGCGGAGGTTCGAGTGCTCCCTCAGGCATGGGTGTGTGTGTTTGTCCTTAGGATAATTTAGGTTAAGTAGTGTGTAAGCTTAGGGACTGATGACCTTAGCCCATAAGTCCCTTAATTTTTCATTCTTGAGGCTGCACGGAAAGAAGTTCTAGATTTAATTACAGAATTAAACACACGTTAGCTATTAACGATACCTGTGTCTTGGTCTATGAGTACGTCAGTCAGGTGCGAAACTGCGTTGGGTTGCATGTTCGTACTTAATGAATAGTGTACTGGAAAGGAGTAATGAAAGTCGGATACAAGCAGGCATATACTCACCATTTACGTACGTCACCGTTGATGGCTTACGGCAAGATGGCAGATGGTGATGTACGCAGTGTAGGTAGTAGCATTGAAGTCACTACATAGTTTTGGCACTGTGTGTTTAGTTCGTACAGAAGTGCTAGTACATTCTGTGAATGAAATATTAGGCGCTGCGGTGATTAATTGGAAATGCACAGAAGTACTTTGATTCCTAACATTATCAGGAGAATCCTTGGAGGCAGGTTTTGTGTGCAAATATTATCTATATTATTAAAAGAATTTGTAAATACAACATTGTCAACCTTTCCGACTATTAATTAAGAGAACTTTTAGCGTCACATGAAAACAACAATGGGATCGAAATCATGAGTTGAGTCGCTCAGTGACCATACCGTCACAGCAATGGAAGACGACACAGGAGGCGAAATACAGGGCTACCAATAAATTATTCACTGGTTTCCAGAACTCTACATATTCCGAAATATTATCCGCCTCAGCGAGTTTAGACTGTGCCGACCTCCTCATATTAACAATGCAGCGCCTTGCGAAAATGCCGACAAAGCGAGAGAAGAGTTTTCGTGTGTTGGAATGTGCGGGATATTTGACCAAATGTTGCAGCTGCGGCCGTGGAGGAGGGTGAGCGAGATTTTTGTACAAAGAAGTCAATAGCAGCGACAAGCCGCGAACTCTGAATACCGCAGCAAGGTGTGTGGAAGACCGTGCGTCGGCTGTTACACTTCGAACCGTACCGTCTGCAGCCCGGAAGGTTGCGGCCGGCGCCTTCAGATTCCCGCCACAACGGAGGGATCACTGGAGGATGAACCTCCATGCTGATCTTCAGCGACGGAACAACCTAGAATTTACCTGAAAAGCTTAATCTCCGCAATGTGAGTGTGGGCTACTGAAAATCCTCATGAAATTGCGGCGCACGAACCAGATTCGCATATGGTTAATGTTTTCTGTCCAGTGTCACAGACAAAAGCTGAATGGGCCGTTTTTATTCTGTGAAGGAACTACGACGATCCTCGGTACGCCACACTCTCACATTGCGGACATAAACATTTTCGGATAAATGCAAGGTTGCTTCGTTACTGAATATGAGAATGGGGACGAAATGTCCATCCTCAACCGGTCCGTGCATTGTGGCGCAAATCTGAAGGCGCCGGCTGCAACCTTCTGCTTTTAATAGTTGTGAGAAATGCAGACGTCGCGGTTCGATGTGTGACCGCCGACGCACGGTGTTCCACACACTTTGCTGCGGTATTTAGAGTTCGCGGCTTGCGCCTGCTGTTGACTTCTTTGGACCGCGTACAGAAATCTCGTTCACCCCCCTACACGGTTGCAGCTGCCATATTTGGTCAAATATCCCGCATATTACAACACGAGAAAAGTGTTATCTCGCTTTGTCGGCATTTTGGCAAGGCGCTGCATTGTTAATGTGAGGTGGTCAGCACAGTTTAAACTCGCCGAGTTTGCTGTTATATTCATATACCAATCATATTTCTACATGTAATATTTAGGAAAATTTATAATTCTGGAAACGAGTGAATGATTCATGGCAGCTCTGTATTTCGCCTTCTGTCTGTCGTCTTCCGTTTCTGTAACAGTATGGTCACTGAGCGACTCAACTCATGGTTTCGATCCGCTTGCTGGTTTTATGTTATGCCAAAAGTTAGTTCAATTTTAAGTCAGATCGGTTGACAATATTGTATTTACGAATTCTTTGAATAACGTAGGAATATTTTCACAGATAATCTGCCTCCAAGAACACCCCCTACAATGTTTACAAACAAAATACTTCTGCGCCATTACTATTAGTCACAGCAGCGCCTAATATTTCTTTCACAGAACGTGCTGGCACTTTGCCCCTTCCTGACCACACAGCGCCGACACTGAAGGTACCGCCTCTGATGCCAGTACTTACACTGTGTACGCTACTGTCCAGAATCTTTCCGTAAACAATGAACGATTACGTACGTAAATGGTGAGAATAGCCTACTTGTATCGGACCCTCAATACTCCTTTCTGGTACACAACTTATGTACGTACAGTCATGCTCAAAAGTATCCGAACGAATCGAATTGCATTTTGCCTGAATCGCATGCAACCCGCATAACGCAGCTGTTTAGCAGGTCCTCTAATAGCCTCTCAGTACAGTCGTTTGACCGTTGAAAATGGTTCCAACAAGTCACCACTAGGAAACACTGCTCCGTATCACAGTAACTCAAGATGTAAAGTAATACCACGACACTACAAATATCAGGGAACCCCCTATCACATATAAACTGTCCTTAACGCTTGTAAGCTCACATTTATTACAATAAATGACATACCTCAAATGTTACCACTCTCATTGTTACGTCAGATAGGTAATGCACGTAGTAAGTTCGTCATATTCATGATTTTTTCATGAAAGTAACATACCGTACTTATTATTTAACGCAAAATGGCATTAAAAATTTAAGTTATTCACGAGCAGCTAGTTGAGAATATCTATGGACTTCAAATGACACGACGAACCGTCTCGTTCTGCATATTGATTCAAACCCAGGTCATGTAGACTAAGCAAAGATTTCGTGACAGACGGAAACTAACAGTCATTCCTGACTAGGTGTACAGAGAGTGATATACCTCGATTTTAGACAGTATCAGTTAGCAAATATCAACTATAAATTACATAACGTAAACATTTTTAACGGACGCGGATTCCTACCCAGCATCTGTTGTCCTTGTTAAGGAACTACGAAAGATGTTAAATATTGCTTCTTCACATGTAACTTATTTGAAATGCCGTGACGTGAAGCTTTGTGTTGGACTGGGGTTCGAACCCAGAACCTATTCTCCTCACACTGTCACCCGCCTACTCCTGTTCCGCTCGCGAATGTCGCGTGGTTGGGGCGATCGTCGGCAGGGCCTCTTATATTGGCTGCAATTCCTCAGTTTTTCTCGTCGTGGCCATTTCGCTGCAAGCCTGAAAGCCTCGAGGAGACGCGTTGGCACGCCACTTTTTCAATTACATGCCACGCGTCCTGTGGATACATTCAGTCGAGACCGTTCGTAGCGACATCACTTTTAACGACTTATTGGCTACAACATCGAAATCTAATGGTTCTATCTAAACCTTACATCAATGCTGCATTTAGGCTATAACACAGGAATCTAATGGTCCCATCTAAACCCTATATGAACGCTGTATTTATTAAGTCCCTTACGACGTCTCTTCTTGCGACTTACCCATAAAAACTACGTATTTTTATTCCATTTTCGGGCAATTGTATCGGATGTAAGATCCAATGTTAGTTTTTTTTGTCGCTTATTTGGGGAGGTAACTCTTATTTTCAAACATTCGATTTCTGCAGATTGTTGGTTTCAAATCAGGCGTCACAACGAATACATCGTCAAATGCAAAGTGAGTACGTACACCTTAGATGCTAAAAGCAAACTAATATAACAGAGTACGTTAAATAGGGCAGTATATTGTAGTATGTGTTACTGTACAGCGTGTAGTTCAGAATCGCTAACAAGAGATCCATTTTTTGCATTCACATGACACAATTGTATCGTCAGTTACTTTCCTAACCATTTCAGGAGCGAAAATTTTTTTGATTGATTCAGATACTTCTTTCCCAGCTGGACTTCTTCTCTGAGGTTTATGGGCCAAGTTCGCAGAACCACTTTTACGTATTCTTGGAGCTGCTTCTGGATACACTCTACCAGAACTCGTAGCATATTGGGAGTGTTGTCGTGTGCATTGTTTCTTCATTGCCCCCACCCCTCCCCGTATCTTCTTTATTTTTATTCTCTTCAATGTCTATATAATTCGACTCGAAATCCCTTAACTCTGATACTTGTTCGTCTATTAGATGTTAAGCGAAAATTTCCGCCTCGTTCAGGTCTCTATGACTCATTGTAGAAAATCTTCCTCAAAAGAAACACGTTTGCTCAACTGTGACAAACTGCTAATAATAATGGTTAGTCTATAAATCAACCATGAAAATGAAACTAAGCAACTAGACATTCAACAATTCGCCATCAAACTTGCGTTGTGGGTTGCCAAAAGAAATTTAGACCGAATTAGAATTGCGGTCGCAGGTGGCGTCAACCCAGTGCAAAATATGCCCTTGGGCACAAAAGTTAAAGTTTTTTTTCGTTATTATTTCCCATTTTCAAAAGGGATGATGGGCGATCTGTTATGTTATAATGTGTGGATAAAAGTCGCATTTCAAGATCGCTAAAACTCCTGTACTGATTACTAGTTTCAGATCATTGACGAGACTTCTTCAGATATAAAATACAAAAAGGTAGCATAAAAGAGGGCAACTATAGCATAACACGTTTTATGTTTAAAATTCCTGCATCATTTTCAGTTTCGTGCAGGCCTATGAAATTCTTTTAAAAAATTGAACAATTTTTTTTTACTTTATTCAGAATGGGTTGAATGTGTGGAAGCCCATTCTGAGCAATTAAATTGAGTGTGTGCGCAAAGCAGGGGATGTGTTTCCAGGCTGTGAGTCTTATAGCTGCCACAATATTAGCAGCATTGTCGCTAAGAACACACACGACTTTTTCTGGAATGCCCCATTCCCTTGTGACATGTCGCAGTTCTTCGGAGAGTTTTCCTGACGTGTGCCTTTCGTCGTATTTAAAGGACTGTAGGAGGGTAGATGCCAGCTCCAGGTCTTTAACGTAGTGTGCTGTCACCAACAAATAACTCTCATTTGTGGTTGAGGTCCACCCATCCATTGTCAGCACAACCGCTACCGCAGAATTTATTTTGACTCTTACAATGGTGTGCTGTTGTTGTAGTAGTGTACTGGAAATGGTCTTCCGAGCTGGCATTCTGTAAGCTCCATTTAGTTTGCCTACAAAACTTTGGAAATGTTTGCTTTCCACTATGTTGAAGGGCAAATAATCCTTTGCAACAATCTCCTGAAGTGTGAAATCTATCTCTTGATTTCTTCTGTTCGAAAGAGGTTTCGAAAAATACATCGGTAATGTCGTGTGTTATTGATGCCTGCTGTCTGATAATGAAGTGATACTGTTATTTTCTGGCACCGACTGCTGTTCGCTTCTGACAATTGCTGGTGTTTGTTCCGGATTGTCCGCGTTATTTGTGCAAGAAATATCGGAAGATTCAGGAGCAGGGGGCGCTAAGCGCCTGACTGACATGACACTGTCGGATGCAGCACTCGAACATGACGCGCTAGATTACACGTATTTCCTCCTTTATATGAAACACACTTAGAACGACAGCTGCACTTTGATTTCCCATCACCTAAATCGGCGAAGAAACCCCAAGTTCCACTGCTTTTACGCGATCGCGAGTTGCTAGCCATAGTAGAAGAGACGACGCCGCCACTCGGCTGATAACCCGAGGAGAGTTCGTGGAGTGACCCCTCGGTTTCCGGGCTCGCGCCCCTCCGCCAGGCCCACCAGACTCAACTGTCTCAGCAAGCTGGAGAGAGCCTTTAATCTCCCCTGCACAGCCGACACAGCTGTAAGACTAGGCGACAGTGGTAAATGGGAGAATGGCGATGTTGAACAGCTGAAAAAAATTTTTTTGCCATAGTCTCTTTCATGGTTTCACACCACTCTTTCTCACTTCTCTTTCGCGCTGCATCTGTCATTTCCTCACTGACGCAAAATTTCCGCTCTAGTTTCCTATTGCACTTTCTTGGGCCCGCTCTTTGGCCAGCTTGTGTCCTGATTCATTCGCAGGACTGCAGACTTTTACTTCTGATCATTCCAAGATGAGGTGCCACTCCCCCTTGCGCAGTACTCATTTATGCCCTTATTTATCAAAGATTGCTGTAATTTTTCAGGGAATCCAGCGTAACTGGACTGTCTGTGCATATTTCTCGCGAGTCGTCCTGAGCTTCTGTGCCTATATCTGGAACAAGCAGCATTTTATAAAATATATTTTCCAGTTCCTAAAATTATTCTCTGTTCCATGGCTCGAAATGCCTCGATAATGCCCACGCGTAGCTCATACATGTGAACAGTCACAGTTACTTTCATCATTTCCACCGGAGGATAGCGATGGATTTGCAGGTATGTGTGCAAACTGAGAAAGTAACTTAATGAACCATGATCGCTGCACCTCAGAACTCTGACGATGCTGAAATGACGGTCGAGTGGAGGATGCTTAAACTTTGCTATCAGCACACGAGTAACTGGCCTTTTCCACTACTATAGACATATTCGTAAGGTACAAAGAACGAAATACAAAAGGACTGACACGTCAAAAAGAGTGAGAGGTAAATTATTTAGTGCTCGTTCCACAGTATCGAACGTGAAAAAGTGCTCATAGCTCATAAGGTATGCATTTTAGAACTTCGTTTACTGGACCCTTTCTCTCTGATCGCCCTTTATAGAAGTGTCCTTCTTATTCTACTGAACTGGATAATGCGCTGTATTGCAGTATCAGTAGCTTCGGAGACATTTAAGCTTGCCTCTCCATTACTTAGTACTTACGTATTCCACTTTTTTCCGTATCGTTTCTTCCTGACTAATGTTTCAAACTCAATCTACTCTTCACCACTATTAAATTGTGAGCTGAGTCTATAACTACTCCCTGGGTATGCGTTACAATCCAATACCTGATTTCGGAACCTCTGCCTGACTATAACGTAATGTAACTGGAATCCTCCTGTATCTCTCGGCCAGCATGTTCTGCAGACATAAGCCCTATCGAACATGGCTGGGACAGATTGAAAAGGGCTGTTAATGTGCGACGTGTCACATCAACCACTCTGAGGGATCTACGCCGATTCGCTGTTGAGGAGTGGGACAATCTGGACCAACAGTGCCTTGATGAACTTGTGGATAGCATGCCACGATGAATACAGGCATGCATCATTGCAAGAGGACGTGCTACTGCGTATTTGAGATACCGTTGTGTACAGCAATGTAGACCACCACCTCTGAAGGTCTCGCTGTATGGTGGAACAATATGCAGTGTGTGGTTTTCATGACCAATAAAAAGGGCGGAAATGATGATTATCTTGATTCTATTCCAGGTTTCTGTACAGGTTCTGGATCTCTCGGAACCGATGTGATGTAATACATTTTGATGTGTGTTTCTACAGGCAGACAGGATTTGCAAACCTTTTTAGCATCAAATGCTAAGTATTGTCCTAACAGAAAGCCTGAAGGTAGTACTATTGGACCTCCACTTACAAAGTCAATACCGTCTTCAATTGCTCATATCTCTGTTTTAAGTATGTGGGTATTTGCAAGTAACTTGAACCCTTCTTAAGCTGTTTTAAATGTATGTTTATATCGTCAAAATTTTTTCACACTGTACCATACTGCCCCTATTCACTCAATGAGTGAATATATTTGCTGTATGTATGATTGAGGGTTTGCAGAATAGTATGACGTGTTTATCATATCTGTAAATATCTTGCATAATATTTGTTTTGCACTGGTGCTCTTTCAATGAAAGACAAATACACATTTTAAATAACTTCGTTTATTAACTTTTTTACATTCACAAAATAAAAAAAACAATTGTTGACTCATTTCTTAATATTCGCTCTGTCTTATATCTCTGTATTATTCTTTAAATAACTGGTTTTTTTATGCTATAAATTCTGCTTCCATTGTGTTCAATGCAACAGGAGCAACGTCGTATCTCCGTCGTCTGTCTGTAAACCAGGCTGTACAGTTTCAATGTTTATAGGATTATAGTAGCAGCCCTTGGTGCTGCAACCATACATATGTTTACATATTGTTCTAAATCATCTTGTATGCAACATTCACTTACGTAACATACAACATCGTTTAGCAACGCTTTCACATATACTTGCCACCGTATTGTCTGTTGCAATCCGTAGCGCACTGCATAACCAATACAACTTCACGACACTTTTGTACAGGTCGATGATGGTTGCCTCATTGCTACAGATGTTCATGTGAAGAGGAAGTTGAAAAGGATCGTAGTCTGTTGTCATCAACTTCTCAGTGTGCTTCATCAGCAACCAATGCTCCCCCTAACTCGTATCTGTAAATTGTGTTTTACATTACGACGGACATCCTCAGTTTCTACTGTAACTTCACACTCACGATCTCATGCTAATCCTACATATACATGTTTTGAACCATAAGCTAACATGTATGTACTGCTAAATAGTAGCATTCTGAAATGAACTGATAATATCATAGAGCTGTATGGTTTATATACCTCTCTGCAGTATAGATGACCTCGAAATCCCAAGACTTAATGCAATAACATGCAAAAATTATATTGCACGACGACAGGGCAATTAACACACTTTTTAAGCAGTGACGACATGGTGAAAATGACACTGTGCAACGACTCTCGTCGGTAAGTACTATATCAGTATCCACAGCCCAGTTCACTTCAGGATACAGAGACCAAGACCATGGGAGAAGCATAACTGATAAATCATATGTAATTATTCGATGAAATTATGACATACACCTCAGGATCCAGAAGTCAGCCCCTGGGTAATTATATATCTTGTTAATTAAGCATGCACATAATCGAATCAGCACATGTGAGGGTAAAGAGATCTCTGGAATTAGCACGATTTGATCATCATGTGGCGTCACAGCAGCGGGCAGGACATGTACCTGCCTCAAGCGTATTGCAACATGTGACCCTGTTTCTGTTATGATAATACTGAGGCCATTAAAACTGGAATATTTAGAAAGCGGCATTGAATTGTCTGTAAAAAGAACACTTACCCCATACTTAAGATAAACACATCAGCCTTCTCCACTGCTAATCCATTTCAAGATCCTCTACTGATGTCTGGGGATATCGAATCCTGTCTGCATGAATGGGTCCTTGACTAGATGCTTGTTGACTATTGGTGACGGATTCCACTGAATTTTCCGTAAATGGTTGACAATCAAAGAGAACACAACGAGGTTTTCTACTGTGCATGATGAGGGTTTCCTTGATTTCAAGTGTTGATGTTCTGCCTGTGGAACATCTCGATGACTGGCCAGCTGAGGATTCTTCAGAATGTTCTTCCAGACCTTTAGGAGAGCTGGTTTCTTAGAGCTGGGGGTGGGATGATGCTGAGAACAGGAAGTGTTAGAGCGATTGTACTTTGAATACATCCCGTAATACCTGATTCAGTTGGACATCTATCTTCTTAGTATGAGCACTATTGATTCTGGTCGAGCAGTAAGCTTCAGCAACAGAGCACCTATGATAGGGTTAGAGCTATGGATCTCAAAACACGAGCATTAGCTCCCCATAAGATACCACCAAATTTTTAAGACTGTTGTTTCTCGTTTTGAGTTCAGGTGCTGCTTGTAAGTCAAGAGTTCTATCTAGCGCTGTTCCTATGTATTATCGTGTAATGCAGTACAACGAGACTTGGTCTCTGAATCTGTCTTCTGGTGAGCACTCTGACTGTCTTCTGCACAGATGTAATGTAGATACAATTATTTTCTGTGGATTTAGGTGGAGCCACTATTTCTTGATGTATGCATCTAAGACTTCCATATCAGTGGATAAAGAGGTTTCAGCATCATAAACGTTGAGGCTCTGGGCCACCAAGCAAATGTCATCAGTATAAATCAATTTTTTTGAAGACTTTTGGTAAGATGTGCATGTACAGACCAAAGTGGTAGTGGACTCAGAACAGACATTTGAAGTAAACTATCATTTGGTTTAATTACCCTGCATCTGTCATTGTGAGAATGGATATGAAATGCTCTATTGTTTAGCATGTTGTTAAGTAAGTCCTTAAATTTACGACACAATCGTGAATTTCTAAAGAAGTGCTTCTCACCAAGCAGTGTCGAGAACAGCTGATAGGGCCAAAAAGGCAGCTACACTTACTGATTTCTGCTCATACTCATTTCCGATATAAGTAACTAGAGAGAGTGTCTCTTTCTTAAATTACTTTCGCTTCTTAAGCTGGGCTAGCGCCTTTATTCTTAACGAAAGAGTGTGTTTCAATTGTTACTATATGTTGAGAGTTGCACTCTGTATCTTCGTTGGTGTAACCAATAGTCTATGGAAAATGTGGTTCATTAGTCAGCATGGTATGTTTTCATTATTTCTATTTGCTTAATTCTTTAATATCTGAAAACAGTTTACTATTCACATTCACCCGATAGGTACTTTCCAATTACTTACACAGTTCCAAGATATGCTATTAGATGATGGCGTTCAAGCCTACAGAATTCATAGCCACATTGCATTTACCATGATTGGCATATCATTACGCAATACTACGTAACTTCCTTAAATTTGGTTAAATCTAAGGCAATTCCCTGTTTATTGTTTCTTTTACAAGCTAACAATAGTTGATTGGCAACCAAAACGTGTAATGATTGGTAAAGCAATGTGGTTTTGCGAACAAGAAAATTCAAAGGTTTCGTAATTAAGTTTTAATGTTTCAGAAATACATAAGATCACTTATCTGCAGCACCTGATAAGTCAGGTCTTAATAACATGTCATTAATGTCAAGATCATTCGTCGACTACTTCAGATTGACTTTGTTAAAGAATGTCTGTTTCTCAGTTGCTGATCCCAATTACAGTCACTGTTGATAGGGGAGAGGTGAAAATGAAAATGTTTAAGTTTAGTACAAGCAGCAATGTGCCTTACCAAACGTGTTACTCTTTGAACGGAAATGCACTTAAAGATGTGGTGACGGTGTTCATCTTTAATCTGACGCTCTTCTTTGGTTTTGACGCAGCGTGTAATCCTGGCGGATTGGAGAACGATGTTATTCTTACAGCTGAGTCCTGGCATTCGCCTTATGAGTGGGTTAGAACCTTACTTTAAAAAAGCAGCACCTGCGTTTATTTGTCCATCGTTAAGGCATTTTGTTTCCTGTTACATTGTATTGGTAGTCTTTAAGACAAATGCTTAGGAACTAAACTCTAGTATGATACGAAGGGATTTGTAAGATAACTTTGTAGGTCGGAGGTAAGTGCTATGTTATGTAGGAGAAACTGCTGTCTGAATGGTGTAGTGATCTATGTCTTTGTATAGTCAATAGCATACCTACATCATATTTATGATTTCTGCTGTAATGACATTACATAGGTTTTGTTTTTTGCTAATGTAGTTATGTCAGATATATATCTTACTGAAGGCAATATTACAGATAGGGAAGTGGTCATGGATGTAAATGAGGTGGGAGATGTAACTGTGCGAGATCAAATTTGACAGTGTTCTGAAATATCTAAGTCGAAACGAGGCCCAGGGAGTAAACAGTCTTCTGGCAGGATTACAGGCAGCCTCGGCCACGGCGGAGCTCTTCCACCTATTGTGCCAGGCGTATGAGACAGGCGAAGAATGTAATGTTATCAATTCCAAAGAAAGCGGTTGCTGGTAGGTGTGAAAATTACTGAACTATCGGTTTAATAACTCGTCGTTGTAAAATACTAACACAAATTCTTTACAGAAGAATGAAAAAACTGGTAGACGCTGACCTCAGGGAAGATAAGTTTGGATTACCGAGAAACGTGGGAACATGCGAGGCGCAACTTGACCAAATGGAGGGGCGGTTGGTAGGACACGTTCTGAGACGTCGACAGGTAACCAATTTAGTTTTGAAGTGAAGTGTGGAGGGTAAAAATCGTAGAGGAAGACCAGGTGGTGAATACAGCAAGGGGATTGGGATGGATGTGGGCTGCAGTATGTACTTGGAGATGAAGAGGCCTGCAAGTTATACACTAGAATGGAGAGCTATTTTTAAAACTAGTCTTCACACTGAGGGGCGGAACAACATCTCTCTGTGTTATAACATCTTATTTTCCAGTTGGTGTATTTCTGCATTGTTGATAACTGACTGTCAGAGTACCTCTGAAGATGACGTGAGGAATACGTATTTATTAAAAGTAGGGGTTTTTGAAGATCAGAGGTTGGTGCTGAAGAATAGATTTCGTGGATCCACTGTATTTTAATCTACTCGACTTGCTTAGCGATGATTCCTGCTTGTTTGTGAAGGGGCTGACCTGCTCGTTAATTCTGCCGCATGTCGGGCCCTGACAACAGTACGCAGTGTCGTCTGTGTACAGGGCTGTTGTTTCGATCCTCGACCTTTAGCGATGTCAGCCGTGTTGTTGGTGTGTAGCAGTGGAGACGTGACTGTCCCACGTGGCGACTCTGCGGCTGGCATAATACTTGTCCAATGGTGATCGCCAAGCAGCGCTTGTACTTACCTGTTTCCAGCAACGTTTTTAGTAAACTGCACACTTTGGTATGCGAAGTTCAAAAGTAACGTTTCAAAGAGCAGCCCAGCATGCCACAACCAATGGAAGGCGCGTTCGCCGTCCACGAGAAAGCGTGCCGGCGTCGCGCCTGCCGTGTTGCGTTCAGCCTGCGTCGCTCTGCTGCTCAGTCCTGGGACCGGGTCACCTGTGCTGTGGTTGCCGCTGAACCCGGCTTGTTCTTGTGCCATTATGTTGCTCTATTCCTGGAATAATTTTGGTCTGTCTCGAAAGCTTTCCCTGTCACTGAGAGCACGGTAACCTGTGATTTGGTGTTGTTTTTTGGTCTTTCGGGTTGGGAAATCATCTTGATTTTAGCTTGCTTCTATTTTAGAGAGACTATTTTCAGTTTCATGGCCGCGACGAAGAAACGTCTGATGTGTTTGAGGCAGGTGTCTTGTGAAAGGAGTGATTTATTTTGTTATCTTCCAGTGCCTCCAGTCTCTGAGCTGCTTTCTTTCCATTTCATATTCGTCAATCTTATAAAGTAGTGGATGTTAAGCGGTTGCATTCAGATTTTCGAATATTATTTCCTCGTCGGTTTCATCGAATTTTGGATACCACGGATGACCGTGAATGTTTTTGTAGCACTTTGAGGAACTTTTTTGAGGTCGTCAGTAATCAGTGACATTCTCATCTGCTATTAAGGATGGTTGTTCGCAAATGGTGTGCTATGACCTGTTGGAACTTTTTTCCGAAAACTACTTCTATTGTGGGACCTAATTCTTGTGATTACCTCGCGCATCATTTGGTGGGTTTCTTTTCTTATTAGGTCATTGAAAACGTTGAAGCCAATCGTAGGATATCCATTAGGTTAGTGCCGTATGGTCTACAGAATTTCCCTACTGTTTAATTTTGTTTCTTATGTACGTCAGGAGTCTTAAGGAGTGGTTTGAACAGTTGATTGGTTAGGTTTTGTGTTAAAACGTATCAATCTGATTTTTTCGACTATCCGATTTCGTGAGTTTATGATCGTTTTAAGTTTTTTCCTAGTTTTTGTGATTCACAGCATAATAAATGATAGGTATTCGTTAGCTATGCAGTCGCCAAATTCAGTGTAGCTTCAGAATCTGGGTAGCTATGTTGTACGTAGTATATGTCCTAAGATAGAAGTGCCATAGTGATTGATAAAAGGCGGCGAGTGATTTCTGGGTCTAGCGTGATTCAAAATGGCTACAACAAGTTTAATATCTTTCTTGTTCAATTTTTCAGCAAATATCGCAGATCTAACACTGAGTCTCCTGTTCCCTTAGCTGGGCACAATGAGGGTATATAATTAACGAGATCAGTTGGCGGTTCCTCGGCAGGATACATCGTTGTGGTGTTTTATATGAAAGACTATGAAGCATCTCTCTCAGCTTCTACTACGGTCTGGTTTGCGTGACAGATACAGTTATCTAGATTGATTTCTCTACCTGCTCATGAGGTATGTGCTGCGACTATAATACCAACTTCTTTTTCTCTTACTATGCCTTTAGGGAGTTTGTTTTTACAGCAGAAACCCAGTGTGTTGACAATGCAGATAGTGGCAACATCTTTCTTAGGCTTCAATGTGAAGGTTAATTCTTGTTTCCTGGTGTCTCAGGCCAGGTTGGGCATTGGCCTCCTTGTCTATCAATATGGCGATATAGACGTGGATCCGTGTTCGCCAAAGAACGTAGTAGGAGCTTTTTAGAAGCTGCTGTTATTGTTTCCCTTCTTACAAATATCAGGTTGTGAAGGGCTGTAGTGAAAACTCAGAGTATGTTTTCCGTTTGATTGTTTTCGTGACATTCTTGGACGAAGACCGTGATAGTTTCATCAATGCGCTTAATGTTTTCAGTTTTGTTTGCTGAGATAGGCTGTTTTGGTCTTTCTTTGCGACTCTCATCACTATTAACGTTATCAGTGTTGCAGCTCCTGTATTTTGGGGCTTCTTGTTTCGGGTCTATTTTGCAATTAAAAATTCGATGCGCTCGACTCCGTTCTTCACATTTCTCTTTATATCGCAGCTTTTCGTGGCTTATTGGAAAGTGTTGCAATATGGACGTAGCTGTTATTGAGGAGGTAGTATTTAAATAGTCCAACCTTGTGAGGTACAGAGTGCATTCTGAAATGGTGAACAAGTAGCTTGTTTGTTGGTTCTTTGTAACTATAGATGACTGGAAGGAATAGCGGGGAATTTTGATTTAGTTTCCCGGTACCTTTAGATCCCCATCAGTTTTTTCGTTTGTTGTATCACGGTCAAAATTGGTTATCACAAAGGCGAGCGTGAGTCTGTGTGGTTTCTCTTTTGCTTAGTGTTTGGCGTGCGATGTGATTTCTGTTACTGTTGCTTCAGATCGGTAAGTAACTCAAACTGTTCTCACGGGTTTCGATATCTTATGGGTGTGTTGTGATGTTGGCAAATTTTTTCTGATTTTTTTGTGAACGACTTGGTGGCCCAGGCAACTGTTTTAGTGGAGGTTACAACGATTTGGCGGTTTCTTTGCCACCTTCTTATAGTTTATTGTAGGGTTTGCTAAAGTGCCATAAGTTGTGTTGGATGTGCTTTAATTCCATCTGCACCCAACCAGTTGTAAACCTTGTTCTTCGTGAGATGTATTTGGATGAGTGTAAACTTTTTGTAATTAGAGTATCGTGTTTGTGGCGGCTTTGCCTGTTTACTTCGGGTTTCTTGTCCGGGTTTTCGGCTAGTTCGCGTAGCGTTGCGTTTCTGGAGATCTGGTGGAGACAGAGTTCCCTGCTTCAGTCTGGTGCGCTGAAAACTGTTGTTGCATATCGGAAACAGGACGATCCATAGTCCCCCCGCTCTGCTTGAGAGCGCTCGCAGTCAGCTTCGAGTTCTGTGCCTTTAGCCTCGGCAGATGCGAGTTGGTCGTCCCTGTCTCAAGTGTGGCGGTTGTGCAGACTGCCGATCCCAAGTCTGAGTCGCTCTGACAATGCTGCATTTGACGGCAGTGGCGCGAGTTACGCATGATGCACTTTGCAGCGGACATCGTCTGAGTAACACGTGTGCTGTCGAACATCTACGTACATGTAACAATAGTTCAAGCAGTTTCGGCTGCGAGAATGCTTGTCTCCAGATATATCAGAGGAAAGCCCTTAGTAGGTATATCGGTTGCAGAAGTTAATGCTTGATACCCCACGAGTCGAAGGGTTGTAACAGGTGATTCCCTGACCACCCATATCTGCTCGCTGGTTCGCCTTTTTGAAGACCAGAACGTGACAGCAGCGGCTGTAAGCAGCAGCAGGGAGTGGCCAGTGGTGGGGCTTGCGGTCCTCTGCTGCTCCTGATTGGCTGAAAGGCCCACGTGTAGAAGGATTTCGTGGAGAGGCTCGGAGCTCGGGGAATCGAAAGATGGCCGTCGGCGCCCGTGTGGCCGACGTGGCGGGTCGCGGGCGCTCTGGAGCGGAGTTCTGTGTCGCGACGCGCAGCGTTCTCGAGTTTCCAAACGCCTTCTCGTTTGCGCGCATCCATTACCGCTTAAGAACTTTCCTGTCGTTATCTGCGAATGTTGAAATAGTAATGAGTGTGGGCGTTTACGGCGAATTGTAGCTCAGGGAAAACTCGGTGATGTTAGCTAAGTGGCAGTGGTGCTCCGACTCAAATGACTGACTTGGCTGGGGGTAATTGGATAGAGATAATGTCAGTTTGTTATCCAAATCTGGGAGTAATGTTTTTTGAGTGACCGTGTTCCTGTTGAGTTTGAACTGTGTATTTCGTACAGCCGGTCGAAAGTAATTTCCTGGACTCGGCTGTGAATGTTCCCAGTACTGCGGTCGTAACTCGGGATCTTGCCTGGGGGTAAGTAGGTAGCACGAGGGCCGTTAACTACTGGCTTTCGAGCGATGAGGTTCGATACTTTCCAGCGGGTCGAGGCTCGGCTGGCGACCACTGTGTCGGACCGACTTTACGCGTGTCCCGGTGGTGCAGGACGCTTGTGTGGGTGGGCCGCTAAGCGCCCCCAGTGCGCCCCGTGTCGGCTCTGGCCGCCACCACCTAAAGAGAAGGCCGCGGCGCGCTCTTGTGACGTCACGCAGAGCGGTCCAGGGTTGGCTTGGCGCTGCGCTGACAGAATCGAGGCGCACGGCCCGCAAATCTTCGTCAAACGGTTTTACAGAATCTGTTGAGCTGCCGGCGCCCCCCTGCGGCCAGCCGGGCTGCACCCGGCACCTGCCTCCCTCGTGGCGCTGCGGCCTCTGGTTCCACTGCGTCCAGCACGGAAATCGCGGTTAACACTGCGGGTGCCTGCTAAGTGCAAAATTCACGAAAATCACTCCAGGTAGTACTATTTATCACAGGATTTTCAGTTGGGCTGGATACTAAATTCACACAGACACTCCTTTACTTTGCTCACTCAGGTTTTATTTGAACAAATGGGAGATCGTCTATTGATTACGAATCACAACAATTTCGGCGTACTGTGCGCTTCTAGTGAAGCTACTATGGCACATGTTTTCCAGGACTCACAGTACTTGCACAAGTTTATCCTTCCACAGTACTGTTTCTGTAAATACGCCTTTAAGTAATGTTCTTCCTTGCCCAAGAGTGGCACATGGAACATTAACTTTTAACATCTGCCATAGTACCCTTACAAACCTCTAGCTTAACAAATCACCGTCTTGTCTCACAAACCCAATAATGCTAATCTCATATAACTCTGCCATTGGACATTTTGCGTTCACTTCATGCCACATTTCGCACAACAAGTCATGTGTTACTTTCTTACTATACCTGTTTGAGCCACTCTATGTAATCGAACCACTAATAAGCTCAACAAACCCATTTACACTTTCATGCACACACCACTTCAGTCATTCGCCCCTCTCTTTTGATTTTATAAGTATCTGAATGTCTCTTGTCATGGTACTTGAATTACAAATCATGTAAAAGTACATCTTTCACACAAATATGGAAAATTTCTCTGTTTCAGACATAATATGATATATACTAATATCATACATTATACATTAATAAAATCGACAAACTGCAAAGAGAGATCCTCGACGGAAAACGGAGAAAAAACGCCATACGAACATGTGTCCAGAAATTCACCATCGCCACGGTAGATGACACTGACGAACGGGAATTCCTCCGACAACGTGCTGCGTTTTCCTTGTATATAACAGGCCGTGTGATTGACGCAGCCTATTGTATACACGAAGCATTTCCCAACAATTTTAGTGAGTAGTCTCAGTGCATTAGAATAGGTAGAAAGAGCTACCACTCACAAATAAGCACACAGTTATAAATGAAGGAGACGTTAGGAAAGAGAAGTACTGGCTGTACGATATGAGATTTAATGACATTTAATATTGTCATACCAGGTAGAGTCCATTTTTATTGTTGGGCTTAATGCAGTGTAGTGTGGAGACAGTTATTTGCGAAAAATACTGAAGGAGGCTACACCGAGGATTCTGGAAAGGGAGACTGTTCATTGTTTCTCCTGGCCAGATTCCTCTCGGCTGCCGAACACAGCTCTAGACCTGCAGGGATGTTGGTTGGGTTCCACCAAAGAAGTATCCTGTTCTTCAGTAGGGGGAGCGTCGTTCCATTGCAAACGAAACAGACGAAGAGCACTGGTCCTTGCACCATCGTAACTAGATGCATATAGTACACTACCTGCGCTATTCCCTGAGCCTGGTGGAACCCAATTCTAATAATAATTCCTGTTCCACTTAATATAATGGCCTTAACTGACATAAAAAGACATTCCTTCTTTGAGGCAAATTTCTTGTTATCAACAATTTCGAGTTGCCGCATGGAGCACCGATTACGTAGGTACATGTATCCAAGCAGTCCGAGACAAACCAAATTGAATGCCACAGACACTGAAATCCCTGCAAGGACTACCATACGACTGTAGATCAGGTAATATTTACTCGTCTTTTCCAAAGCAACAGCTGCCACACATACTATACTCCACGGTATAAGCACACACAGCACCTCACGACGGAATAACTGGCTTACTTCAGCAGGTAGTAGCTGGTTAGGAAGCCTGAGATGGCGAACACAAGCATACATGTGGTAGCAGAATGAGTTCAGCCAGAAACAACTGAGAAGTGTGAGGGCGCTGTCTATCAGCACTGCTGTAGGTAAGTCAGGGACGCCTGCCATACGATACACGACCTCAGAACACAGGATCTGGACTATGCACGTGATCTGAAAGGACAAGAGTATCTTTCCAGGCAAGTTGCGCAACTGGGGAAGGTACATGTATACTCCGGCAGTCGAAAAACGGAAAATGATATTTATCAGTATAAATGACATTTCTAAAGGCTTCAAGCTGTCAATTTTGAAATCCTTGTATTTCAAGGTGGCGTTGGTTAAACTGTTTTTGTAGTTCAGTGTTTGTTCTGTTAGCTTTTGATCCAGTATACTACTCGTACTATAGACCCCTAGAGATCCGAACGTAGTGAATGTACAATTATGGGAAGTCTTAATGGAGGAAAAGTCGCGACACTTTAGCAACAGAATAGCTCTGGAAACAGAGCAGATGGCGTCTGTAGCGTTCGACTGCAGACATGATTGATCATCAGGACTATCGAAATAGCAGCGAGCATCGTGCACGGACTGTATCAGACTAAACGGGACGTCGTGACAAATGCCGTACGAGTTGACAGCCATCCAGGCCAGCAGACAGAGGTTGACGTTTGCCCTCTGCGTGTAGGCCAGGTAGCTGGTGACGGGTATGTGGGGCGACCTCTGCACCACGTCGTCCCACAGCTGCTCGCGGCACTGCTCGCGCTGCTTCACGGCTTCCAGTGGCAGGTCTTCCAGCGGACACGTGGGGTGGTCCAGGGCGTTCACCAACAGCTGCACGCAGTCAGTGCCCACGGAGATCGTAGCGTGGCTTCTGTCCTCCAGCTGCCACTCCTCGTCTGCAAGAAAACGACAGCAAGTAGGTGGTGACCGTACACTGCAGGCAGCTGAATCCAAAGTCTTCTCTGGGTGACGAGCCTGGGCGTCGTTTACCCGCATTACCCTGGTTCAGTTACCCAGAACTATGTAAGGCGGCATGTCAACACAAAGTAAGAGTATTAACAAAGACAGGTATCATTGTTACTATGCACGTCTATTTCATCTACAGGGTGCCCAAGAAGTCCCTGCATCGCTCTTGACATAGTAAAAATAAGGAAGTAAATAGGTTTTATTGATAGTCCTGCACTGAAGATGTTAAAAAAATAATGTTATCAGAATTATATTTTTGTTTCAGCACTGCAGTCTTTGAGTTCCTAATCCATGGACCAACAGTTATCTTGTAAAGGAGAGATTAGTGGAGGATTCGTGGGTGCATGAACGTCCGCAGATAGGAAAAACTATGTAACGCATGATGAGACCATTTGCCTCAGTCCCCCTCGTAAAGTAGCCATGCCTGATTGAGATAAATGTCCAGTATTTTCAGGCTGTCTCAAAGACAGGCCACGTATTGGAAGCAATAAAAAGTGACTGGAAACGTGTGTCACCCACTCTTAATCAGATGAGCAGTCTCCAATGAAAATCATTTGCAAGAGAGCAGTTCGACTTCAAGCATCTTGTTCAACAATGCACGACCATATTGAAAAAATATGAATACGAAAGGATTTAGGCCCATGTTTGTTACTGAATTATCTGACAATGGTGTGGAGCAACGATTTGTAACCTACCGTACTTCGTTGTGGCGACTTCTGCCGTGTCTCGCTCAAGAGTGTTGTTTATGTATAAATGTGCCATATACCACTATTTGATCAGGAAAAAATTGTTTTCTTGTCTAAGGAAATTACCCATTACCAGCAAGAGTTGGAAAGGAACCTACCTCACCTTATGTGGGATATTATGTAATCAGAATACCTGTTAGGACCACATTCTTTTGAAGCTTACATGAATGGGAATTTCATATTTCTCAGTACAACAGAAGTTTTTAGTATCTCAGCTCCATGACAAGGCAATCACGGATCTTGTGTGGTTATAGAAGGAAGGAGCTTGAGTCTCGTTTTGTTGGTCAGATTTGTGGATTTCTTAATGAACAACTTATTCTCGGATTGTATTTGGTTCTGCAGCATTTAAAGCCACATTACGATCGTTACCACGAAATCCCAACATTACCACCTCAACAACCTTTTGAAATCGTCATGACAAACTTTTGATCTTACCACGCAAATAACAGAATATGAAGAATAATAAAGCCTCATGTGGCTCAACGTTGAAAGATTAATGGAAAATTGACACAAGTGTTGAGGAAGTCTTTCAAAGCAGAATTACTAGAACGATCCGCAATAAAGCAAGGGGGACAGCGAGACACATAGATATCTGAGGAAGGTGTGATCGTCCATACACTGATCCGTTGGATACGTATTTTTTTTATATCTAACTACGTCCATATAGAATATACTCTTTTGACATAACTCCATAGGCGTCCTGTACAAAGAAATAGGATGCAGGCTGAATTCTCGTCTGTGTGATATTTCACTTTCCTCCGTGAACTTAGTGACCCCATCACGCAGCGTAAAAAAAAGTGATGGAGCATATTTGTCACCAGTTTGTTTCGTTAGCACGAGATTGTCGAGAAAAAGCACAACAAAATACAGTAACTGACGATTTAGGAAGTACCTTTACCACAATGAACGATTTACTGTTAATAGTCTGTTTGCATACATTCAAAAACACGCAGAAAAATGTAATTACTTCGTCTCACTCGTACCTTGTGTAATGATAATAACGCAGAAATAAATGCAATTGGGACATATATGCCTCAGCTGCTGAGTGGATGAATGTGGGATTGCAACTCCAGAGATTTGGGATTCAGGCATTGCTCCCGAGATTCCTTCTGTCACTTATCTCTTCTTTCACCTCTGACACTGATTTATGGGAAACGAAAATGATGGAACTGTAGAATTGTTCGGAGACCCAATAATTAACTGTGTCCCGCAATTATTAACTGTGTAAGTTAGTTCAAAAGTAGGAAGACGGCGAGTGACGACAACCTGCAGTAGGACAGCACTGTGGTGACCAAACCAGGCTTCAGCTTGATGACGACTTTACCTACTGCATTCTGAGAAGTCCTGATGGTCGTTGTCCTCGAGCACTATTCCTGTTCAGAGTACAAATCAAAGGAGAGTGATACTGATACGCTACACGTCATCCAATGTATACCTCATTGGCGTGTTGAGCGCAAATGTATACCCAGTAAAACGAATAAGTTCTGAAAGATTCTTATACACAGGCACATCCTGTGGAAGGCCGAATGCACGACTTTGTCGTAAACACTCCATTTTCTTTGTTATTCATTCCATTCCCACCACATTATCGTGTGGTGCGCAAGGTTCAGACACTTTGCTGCTCTTTGGGGAGAATGAATAAAATGGTAGGTTTCAAAAAAATAAAAGCCATAGCGTCTCTACATAAACACATGTACATTGAAGCTGATGATGGTGCTATGGTGAAGATAAGGCTCTTGCTTCTGGCAAGTCACTGGCAGTCAATTCCCAATATCTACTACGAGGGTAATACAGTATGATGCAGGTGCCGGCCAGAAAGGGTGTATGTATTCAAGGTGTTGGAGTGGGCTGGGAAGTATGATTGACAAGTTGATGTGGGTAGAGGGAGGTGTGAGGGAGGGATGGCAGTGGTCAGGAGGCTGGAAGCGGGATCATCTACATATTGAAGAGGCGTAGACGCTAGGATTATAGCTGGTTGGAGGAGTAAGTGTCTACATACTATTCTGGAACAGGAAGAACCAGCCAGCTGAAGTTCCGCTCGAATAGGATACAGAAGGGTGGCAAGTGGAGGGCGCACCAGAAGCCTAGGTATCCAGAGGATAGGCGAGAAAAATTGCTTTTGTTTCCCACGTTTATGGAACGTTTGCAATTTGTGACAAAGTTTGAGGAATCTCAGAAGAGAGGGCAATCTAATCAGCTGGTAGAGGTTGCGTCTGAGACTGCAAATATGATACTGAGTGCAAGGTGTTCTAAGACTGTAAGGAATGGTAAATTTTTGAGAGTGCTGAGATCCAAGCTATATTGGCGGAAGTAACACTGGGGCCACTAAGGCTTTTGGAAAGACGAAGGAAGATACAAGATCAGGGGTTAACGTCCTGTTGGTGAAACAGCTATTAGAGCATAACCCAGAATAGGGAAGAACGGGGAAGCAGGACAGCTGCGTCCATCCATAGGAACCGTCGTGTCATTCACCTTACGCTGAGTAGGGACATCACAGAGAAACTAAATTTGGTCGAAAATCAAGTTTGTAGCCACCAGCTTACCACAGCATCGCCTCGTTCAGTTGGTTTTTTCCAAGTACAGAGGATGGCTGGATGATGGAATCCCCACATTGTCGAGTTTGCTGTTTTCTTAATTTGAGTTTGTTGTAGGCTGTGGTTCCGTGATTATTCCAAGATATAAGAAAGTGAGAGTCCTCTGCCCATGTCAGCAGAGAGAAATGGAGCAACAGATCCGCGGCCTTACTGCGAGCGCTTAGCTTCCTCCACGTAATTGGGCACTGTCCTTGCATTGTGAGAGAACTGTGACTCGGAGTTATCTATTGAATGTACATGACTGTAATGGATGCGTTAGGAACTTAACATCCACATCCGACACACATGTTGTTGTGTCTTGCTTTTAATAAATTTACAAGTACATAAATGAAACAGTCAAAAGAACGCCTTTTTGTTTGGAAAGCGATAAACTTATTTTTAGCTCCTCGCAGCTGTGACTGCAGGAGCACGTGTGGTATTAATTGGGGTTCAGATACACAGGAGCTGCTGAAAACACTGAGCGGCATTACAGTACAAGTGTGCAGATGATGAACACTGAACGTTTACTACAGTTGTGCCAAATATGTGTCTGTTGTGGGCCATCGACTCTCTGTATGTGCTTGCTTGGCCTAGGCTTCACTGAGTGACGTTACGCCGACACTGCACTCTGAAGGCAGAAATTCGTCGCTTCTCTGCAGTCGTCATGGAACTGTTGATACCCTCGTAGACAGAACAGAGGCTGGACTCTGGCAGAACTCGTACCAGGCACTGGCAGAGCTGGAAATACTTGTCGTGCGTGGCGCCTCGAAGCTACAGGAGGAGTGGCTTACTGCTTCTTTCTCATAGGTGGTGGCGATGCTGCTTACGTGTACAGCATCTCTGCGGTGGTCGATTGACGATTTGCTGCAGGCGATTATCGTCGACACCACATGTGTCACCCTCAACAGTGTCACAAGCGTCATCAGTGTATCGTGATACACTGAGGAGAGGTAATGTAATGTAGAACACTGACACGAGGTCTGATGATGAGAAACTTTATGCTTCAATTCCCCCTCCCATTACTGGGGAAATACCAGCAATGCAAATTTCTTCCATTACCTGGATTCGAACCAGCTTACCTTTGAAGAGAGTACCACCACACAGTCATGTTTATGTGTGCCATGGTGGAAGTTAGGGAGAGAGAAATGATTGGTGGTATTTATTGTAATAATTCCTTGCGTTTTTAACAAAAGTGTTTTTGATGTAGCAGAGGCTACACCAAGAGGTGAAGTTATCGAGGCAGATGGAGATATGCTGTTGAGTAAGATTTACAGTGACAAAAGAAGCATGGTGTGCCAGGCAAGGAGCTATACAGTAAACATAATTCATTGGGACACCTGGCACTTGCCAGTTTCCTCCCAGAGATCTGAATGTGCGACTATTGCGGAATATTTCGCTAATGGAGGAGTCATCATACCACTTTTCAATTGTAGGCGACATGTCCTGTGGACAGACACCAGTGGTTCCCATTACCTTCTGCATTCTCATGCCTTTGAGCATTGCAGACTCTTCAGGGTTTTAGGAGCAGGGGAAAAAAGTGCCTTGAAGCTCTATCCTCCCATCCATCATTACTGACGATTTTTGTTCTAAATTTAAGCAGTAGCGAGGTTCGAACCTGGGTTCCATGACGTAGAAGAGCAATGCTGACTGGCAGAGGATATTTCTGACGCCTTGAGCTGAAGGAGTAATGGAAGAGATCGAAAGATATACCCCTTCACGTCTGGCGTGCAGAGGGGCCGTTCCGTTGTCGCTCTTGGAGCGAGAACACGTAACGAGAGCGTGCGCGCTCGTACGTGTGCTCAAAGAGCGAGGAACAAGTCTCTCCTCAGTACTTCACTGGGAGAGCACCTCTGTCGAGAGCGAATCGAAGTGCAACTGTGTATTGAGTCCTTGCAATTAAATGTTGTTCACTGTGTTGGCCGCCACACTTATTGTGCGGTGTGAACGGACTGAGTAATAGTTAAACGCCTGCGAGCGAATTTTTGAGTGGCATCGCGGTGGACTGGTTATCTGATCGGTGTACCACGCCAATAGTTAGACTAGGGGCGAATAGGAGTCCTCGACTTCATCAAGGCGTAGGGAGAGTTTGATTGGCGAAGGTCAATCCAGAGAGAACGAGAGTTGTCTTATTTGTAAGCAGCGAGCGGCGCAGACAGCAGTCATCGCAGCCACAGCTCTTGCGACCCCCACATTTCCTCCACAACAGTACCCTTCACTGCATATCACACGTGACAGCCTCGACTGTACCTAGCAACATTCTAACCGATAATTATTCAAGTTGAGTAGGTGCGGCTCTCAGCCATTCTGCCAAGTCAATAACAATCTTAAACTTTGTATAGAAATTTCATTACCGAATCCTATCCTTAAGAGGTAACTTCACATTCTGAAAAGAACCCACAAATAACGTGTTCAATTCATAACTAAAAGTGCTATTGTGATTTCTCAGAATTTTTGCAAAATAAATAATAATTTTCGTTACTTTTATGTATATCTTACACTAACTAGCACTACTCCAGTACCCAAGTATCCCACTAGTTACGTAACACATTTTGTGAATTTTTGTGTCATTTCCTTACAGTGGACGACTCCGGAAGGTATTTATTGCTGAAAGTTATTCAGGCATTTCTCTTTAGAACGTTAGGAGTGTCCGTCTGACTTCTGTAGTAGTGTGGGGGTGGAAATTGCATCTTGCAGGGGCCAAAGGGTAAAGGGTACATCTCAGATTAATCTGTTGCGCAGAATGACAGAATAGCACCAACCCACACACTCACAAAATGTGTGGCTTTATAGTCTTGTGTTGTAAATGCTATATTTAATTCGTTTTGTGGCGTTATAGACAGGTATTTTAAACTGGGACCAAGAGATATGGTGGTCGTATTTGTGTGACAATGTATGTACCGAATTGTCGAGCAGTCATTAGATACAGTGAGTATATCTTTAAGATATGAAGCACTGAGTCTGGCTTGTTGAGGTTGTTTGGTAATGTGTGGTTGTTATGGATGAGAGGAGAATGAATCCTTTTTCAATAGATTGTTCAGTTTATGGAAAATGTGGCAGAGTTTTTGTTCATGTGTATCACCAATCCCAGGGTTTCTGATCTGCAGAGTGAGGTGCTGGTATCAGGATGTCTCACAAGCACCCATTGGCAGTACCATCTGATTCTATGTTGTAGCAATTATCTGTGCTTTGTAGAGTGTATAGTGACTGGGACTGTGTTACGAAACTGTAACAATTTTCATTAAAGTATAGTTGTAGCATTGAGATAACATGTGAGTGATGAAGATCTCGTTGGAGCTGAGGGAACAGACATGTGGATGGAATGCTATGCTGCTGCTTTGTCTTGATGTTTTATGTGGCGAAACAAGGTTAGGTATAGGTTTTAAGCTGATGTTTTGGTGTGGCTGAAGATAAAGTTGGATTGCTTTTTGGAACAGGTGACTTGGATGTTAAAAGTGGAAGGTGACTGTTGGTGTTGTCGTCATCTGTTGGACGAGAGTAGAAGGCGAGTGAATGTTGTGGAAAAACTGGATGTCTTTCATGTTAGGGATGCACCACAAAAAACTGTTGAGATGATGACGGTGAGCTCGACTGATGGTGTAGAACACTGTGGATCTGAACTCAATGTATTTGATGGTGAGGATGCAATGCATGTAGTTGTTGGGATGCGGAATGTAAGTATAGTACCGTGAATAATGCGTTTCCATTATATTTATTAGATCATTCGAGTTGAGGCTGTGTAGATGATGCAGTTGTGCAAGGATTGTACATTTGGGCCCAGTTAACATGGGTGGTTTTACGAACTTCCAGTATGCTGCTGTAGTTTGGGTCAGCAACTTCTGGTAATCAGTGAACGAAAAACCGTTCCGAGGTTTTGTTCATTCGATGAGTTATCTGCATGCACTGCAAATGTTCATTGCACGTTTTTGACATCTTCGGAAATGCCATTTTCGACTATGTTATGGTGATTTGAAAATGGGTCTCGGTCCGAAACATCATCGAATGAATAAAAAATAAAAATTTGCAACTTGGACTGGTCTTGTTTGTAATTGGGATAGGCCAGGTGGTTCTGCGATACCGGGTCAGATAGTCGTCACACAGGAAGTATTTTTGACATCTGTAGCCTCGGATTTGCGATTTAGTTGATTTTACACAATGGCAGCGACAGAAAATCAGGACTCAGTTGCTGATACGTTGGTCTGTTGTGGGCAAGCATCTAGTTCTGCTGGACAGTGATGCGTAAAACAGCCGACAGTAAAGCACCACGGTTTTAATAGTGGCGAGGGCAACTCTTTCAGACAGGGCCGTTGTAGCAGCCTGCTGGATGTCGCAAGCCATCTCCAACATCGCCACGTGCTCAGAAGAGATTCGCACCCGTTTCTTCTTTCTCTCCCCCTCCCCCTCCCCCCCCCCTCCCTATCTCCACCGAACTGCCACGCCACGATCTCTCCGATCTCTCTGGATTATCATGACAACTTTCCCCTGAAGATATCTTCAATGTCGGGCTTAAAGTTAGCTTCCAGACAAACGGTTAGTTGTCCACAACTCTGTAAGGTCTTGTCGCTGCTCATTCTTTAATATCTTGTCGCCACTCGTGAGGAATTGAAACATCAACTACAGCTCACACGTTTGTTCTCGGTGTCCATAACAGTTTCAGTCATAGTTATAGAGTTGCTGCCGAGTGCAGCTGAGTCTAGAAACAGATGGGGTAAAAGTCTGCTGTTTAGTAACTTGCTAACAATGCGTATTTCCGTTTATGTGCCACTACTATTCTTATGAGTGTCTGCAGTAAATTATCGGCTGCAGCCGAAATTTTGTAAAGACCGTTCTTCGCAGTATTACAGTCCGTGGTTCTAATATACGCATATTCTTATGATAACTTACTTCTTTATGTGTTGTAACCCTTTTCGACCACCTTAGTTTTTTAATTAGTTGGTTTACTACCAATTAGAACCCTGCAAGTTCGATTGCCTGAAGCGGTCAAGAGTGACAACGGCAGGCATAAATAATTATTCCGCTGAGGGAGCACAAGCCCACTGTCCCCCCTTCCTCTCATTTAAGTGGAGTTACCCCCTACCGAACAAGAAGCTATCACACAGTTACAAAGAAAGAAATTAATGGACGATTACAGCTCGTTTCATGTCTGGTGCAACGATAGATAGATGATCGAGTAAGAGATAAAGTCCAGCAACGAGAGCAAAATAATAAATTTAAAGAATATAGTGATTCGAACAAATAGAGTTGATTACCAGACAGGTTTGATAGCTGAAAATACAGTGTTTCCTCAGTCCTACTACAGTTCATAGTATTGACACTTCAAAGGATAATATTAACAGTGTACCTCATACAATTAACTGTTCTGTTACAAATCGAAATATTGTTCGTCAAAGAAAATTAGTAAATACGAACAGTATCATGCCAGGATCATAGACGAGAAATGTAGAACACTACACGTTAGAGTATTGACTAAACATTAGCTTGTCTGAAGCCGTTAAGTTGCAGAAACCATTCGCCATTTTTAAAACAAGCCTTAGACTAGGGCCGGAAAAAAACTACGTGTACAGAAGTTTAGAGCGTTTATAGAAGATAAGAAGGAACACTTTTTTATATGAGGCACGTGTCGCACATATATGAAGGTCTTATCTGCACTGGCGTTCAGAGACGGAGTTCAAAGTGCTGTGGGATGGGCCCTGTTTTAGAGGTGTTGCGGGCCTCCTACGGGAGGGAGACGAGTTGTTCAGTGTACAGACACTGGCAGACACCCCAGGTGAGGTGGTTGCCTCTTAGGCTGAGGCTGCAAACATTATTTGTGAGACACCCACTTGTTTCGAGTGTGTTGCACTATCATTAGCAGCCAGCTGACACTTGAGTAACGTCTCCAAAACATCACACAGCCTCTGTACATCGCCGGCATCGAAACCTTCACGGGCCACGAGCAGCTGGGGGTACACCTTTGAGCTTTGTGTCACATAAACTTGTCATAGATCCAGACGGAGAGTTGCCGAGGAATCTGAACACTGACTTTGGAAAGAGCACCAGAGATTACCTTGCGTGGCATGCAAAATCACGCAAGAGCTAAAACTACATATTCAGAAGGATATTTGAATTTCATTCCTCGAACAACTTGAACACTTGTCAGCGCATAACCATGAAGTGGCCGGGTCCCAGTATTAAACTTACCTACAATCTTGAAGACATCTTCGTACAATGAATCGATGTAGTCAGCTGTAGTGTACCAGTAGAGACGATGGAAGGCGTACAGTTCGTCAGCGAGACTGAACATTTGCGACGCCTCTGGCTGCCGCTTCTTGCACAGCGCACTGAAGTCGTCGCCAAAGGAGGGGCTCCACGGCTGATAGCGCAGCAGGCGTTCACTCAACAGCGGCCGCCTGTAGCACACAAAGTGCGAGGTTAAAAGTTAAAAACCTAGCATGTATAGTTTATGCAAGAACGTACAAGTATCCAAAAATGTGTGTGAAATTTTATAGGACTTAACTGCTAAGGCCATCAGTCCCTAAGCTTGCACACTACTTAACCTAAATTATCCTCACACACACCCATGGCCGAGGGAGGACTCGAACCTCCGCCGGGACCAGCCGCACAGCCTGACTGCAGCGCCTCACACCGCTCGGCTAATCCCGTGCGGCTAAAAGTATCCAGAACGGATTTCCACTCAGCAGTGCATAAGATACTTCCTGGTAGATGAGTACTGTGTGCCACACTGGGACACAAACCTGGAACTTTTTCATTCTTTAAAGGATGCATAGAAAGACAGCAAACAAACGCAAACCCATTGGTCTTTTTAGCATTTTCATTCTTTAAAGGATGCATAGAAAGACAGCAAACAAACGCAAACCCATTGGTGCATTTCAGCGCATCGAGATTTCATCTTTAGATTTCAGAGCACTTCAGTGAGACACCGATTGTAACTATTTCTTGCAGATCATCCACTCCGTTCTGTGCTACTATACCGTTTTAACTGGTTTCAGGCACATCAAACAGCAGAACTGCAGCGCTTGCCGCAGAATACCTCTTTTCTTTAAAGAAGAATTTCGTATTCATAGCAAGAGACTGAACATGTGATATTTATGTTAAGGATAAGAATGAATTGTTCAAATTTGTTATAGATGATTTTAGACGCTGACATGTACACATGTCTGTCATCAGCTGAAGCACACATTACCACTTGAAAATGGCTCAAAAGGCCGAAACTGCAATAGTAAAACAAATAATTTTTAAAGTCAATGGCGAATATGACGCCCTTAAAAAGATAGACATCGAGCTGGGCAGGCAGGAACCGAGAGCCGCCGTCGCAGCCTTACTTCCGCCAGTAGCTCAGCCGCTGCCTTCCAGCCGTCACAGAAGCTCCCCTGCACGGCTGGCGGGACCAGCGCTCCCGGAAGGATGGGCACTGCAGTGACCAGAGGCCTCGGGAGTTGCTTCCTGGGCGAATCCTCACTCTGCAGTGGAGAGTGCAGTCACTTGAAACGTCGCGGATCCGACACACGGCTCTGACCTGCCAGGGAGTTTCCTATCTGCTTTAGGTGATGTGACATCTGCGATAATTTTCCGTAAAGACTGTATGACAGCTGAAAGCGGAACTCCCACAGGAAGAAGAGCTCTATGGACAAACGTGAGTGTACCGTCAAGCAGGTCCACTTACTCAGTCCCTTTCAGCTAATCCAACGGCTAAGGACAGCGCGATACGATGACTTACACTATTTCAAATCCGTCTTTGCAAATACCAAACATGTGTTTTTATTTCACAATAGGTCTTTCGTTTTACTCATTATACCCTTATCAGCTGTGGCATTTTTACAATGTTTCCGCTTACATCCGGCAGTGTGCATCCCACCATCTCACACTTGTATGCTTGACGTGCAGAAGTACATGTCTGCTGACGTACAACTTGACAAAATGACGCTTCACTATTGCATAAAAATGTTTCTTTACTTGGTTCTGAAGCATTCGCTCCGTGATTGGTTGGTGCGGGTGTCTAGTTTGGCAGCGAAACTTATCATACAAATTGTTGGCCGTAAAACTCTGTCCTAAGGTCAGTGTTCGGTACATCGATTCGATGCATATGTGTCAGGTGCATATTATGATGAGAATGGAGCCCTCAGAATCGGGTATGAGACAATTTTTTCCTGATTAATCTATGACTACATTCCTTATAGCCCATCAACGATGGAGAGTTTCCATACAATGCAGAACAATCCGTACTCCCTGTACTCCTTGTAGTATGGTCCTTGGTTATCACTGTTACTTGACAACGACATAGCCAATTAAAGCATGAAGCTGCATCATAATGAGTTCCGTGTGATGTCTGGGTCCCCAGTTTGACCGGAAAGCTGCCCCTCCCATAAGACATGTGGTGCCATGGTGCTAAGGCTCGCAAATCATTTCCACGCCACGTACAGCAGCACGCTGTTCTGCTTGGAGGTACAGTACCACACCTACTCCACTGACAAGCTGGGACTCAGAACTCGTGCCGTGATGAAAATCATCATTTCTACGCCCCAGATGGAGGATGTACGTGCATACTGACAATGATCTGAATAAACATTATACGGAGATTTGGTTGTGGAAGAATTTCGGGAAAGGGCTGTTTTTAACATAATGGAGCCGTTCATTCCATAAGGCAACGAAAGAACGGATTTAAATGAAGCGAGGAAGTGAACAAACAATATCCAGTGAAACAAGCTCTAAAGAAAATCTCGAAACTTCTGGACAGTTGGGAATGTACTACACAGCTATAATGATACCATATTCAGTTTAGGAGCAAGTGCGTTGCAACACAAAGTGGAAAATCAGCAGAGGTCGCAATAAATACTCGCCACATGGAGCTGGAGTGTCGACAAGCGGGGCAGACCGCTGCCACGGAAGTCAATCGTCGACAATTTGCGTGCAGAGGCAGGGAGGGGTCTGTGTGCTATATATAGGCGGCTTTGGCCTGTAGTGCTGGAGCCATTACTGAACGTACCATGCGAGTCCAGTAACGAAGTGGATTGGCGGAATTTAGAAATGACCGACTGTAAATGGCGATACGTGAACTACAGAAGAGACACGAAATGGCGCGCTGCCTGGACTAGGAGGGCGGTACCTAAGCTGCACCACTGCCGCTGTGGCCCCTCAGCCCGAAGAGTGCTACAGATCTCGCTTCAATATTTTCCGGTTGTGAGAAGCTCCTCTAGTTTTGTTAACACGAAATCGGAGAACGTTCTTTGTTTTGAGCAACATCCCTCACCCTTTTACTCGCGATGAGCACATTCTCGGCTGGAGTATATTCTCTGACTCGCTTTACTCATGTAAACCTCAAAATGTCCTCCCAAAATTTCCAGTACGAAGTATATCCTCCGTTTTACTGACACGCCCCACTATACTTCGCCAGCACCTCAGCTCTCACCTGGACTCTCGCAGTGGTTCTTCGCCGATCATCTCCCACCCTTCGCCGTCGTCTTCATTGCTTCACCACTCACAGAGAGCCGTAGTCCGGCAGCCCCTTCGCCACTGCCTGCGTCAAATGCTCCACCACCGTCGCCGCCACCTGCGCCACCGTCGACTCCCTCTCCAGCAGCCTCTGCCGCTGGCTCTGTCGCCAACACAGTCGCCAGTCCCAAACCGCGGCCCGTCCCATCGCCCCCACCACTGCCGGTGCAGGAAGATCCAACCACATCCACCACCACTGTACCTTCGTCACCGCCGTCATAAACTCCTGTCAATGTCCTTACCTACACACAACTGGGGCCACCTATTACACCACAACCCTCATGCATGCAGTCACAAGACTCAAACAAATGAAATAGAATAGATAAAACCTCACGATTCCAAATGAAACCAAGCCAAAAATGATTTCACTAAATTTACGGACATGAAACGAATAATTCCTCTCAACTATCGTCCTTTGTATCTACATCTACATACATAATCCGCAAGCCACCGTGCGGTGCGTGGCGGAGGGTACCCTGTTCCACAACTAGTCGTTTCCTTTCCTGTTCCGCTCGCTGACAGAGCGAGGGACAGACGCCTGTCTATATGCCTCCTTAGGAGCCGTAATTCCTCGTATCTTGTCTTCGTGGTCCCTACCAGAAATGTATGCTCGCGTCATTAGGATCGTTCTGCAGCCAGCTTCAAGTGCCGATTCTCTTAACTTTCTCAGTTGTTTTCTTCGAAATGAGTGTCTTCTTCCCTCCAACAATTCCCTGCTGAGCTCCTGAAACATATACGTAACACTTGCATGCTGATCGAAACTCCGGTAAGAAATCTACCTGCTCCCCCTGAATTGTTTCGATGTCTTCTCTCTATCCGACCTGGAGCAGATCCCAAACACTCGAGCAATGCTGAACAAGAAGTCGCTCTGGCGTCCTACACGGGGTCTCCCTTACATACGAACCACACTTTCACAAAACTCTCCCAATAAACCCAAGCCGACCGTTCGCCTTTCCTACCAGAATCCTCACATGTTTATTCCATTTCATCTCGCTTCGCAACATTACGCCCAGATATTTAAACGAAGTGACTGTGGTAAGCAGGACACTTGGAATGCCGTATCCGGATATTACGGGTTCGTTTTTTCTACTCATCCGCTTTCTTCTACAGCAAGAGCCACCTGCCATTCATCACACCAACTAGAAATTTTGTCATCTTGTGTCAACCTGCAGTCACTCAACTTATTCCATGTGCTCGTTCTTCCGTTATCACCCCGCAATGGGACACCGTGTCAAATGCTTTCGAGAAATCTAGAAATATGGAATCTGCCTGTTGCCCTTCATCCATAGCTCTCAGTACATCATGCGAGAAAAGGAAAAGGTGAGTTTCACAGAAGCGATGCTTACCAAAACCGTGTTGATTTGTGCACATAAGCTTCTTAGTCTGAAGAAAGTTGATTATGTTCGAACTGAGAATATGTTCAAGGATTCTGCAGCAAACATGTGTTAGGGATATTGGTCTGTAATTTTGTGAGTCCGTTCTTTTACCTTTCTTCACTTGCACTTTTTTCCATTCGCTTGGTTCTTAGCGCTGATCGCAAGATTCGCGGTAAATGCAAGCTAAGTAAGGGGCCAGTGCCGCACACTACTCTTTGTAAAACCAAACTGGCAATCCACCTAGGCATTGCCACTTATTTATTTTCAGCTGTTTCAGCTGTTTCTCTACGCCAGCGGTACTCATTTCTATGATTTCCATACGGGACTCTGTGCGATGGTCAAACGACGGCACGTTTGTACCATTCTCCTGCGTGAACGATTTCTTAAACGAGGAATTTTTAACTTCGGCCTTCCTTTTGGAATATTCTAGCGCCAAAGCAGACTGGTCAACGTGTGACTGAATAGAAGCGTTAGATCCGCTTAACGATTTTGCAGAGGACCAAAACTTTTTCCGGTTCTCCGGTGGTAGCAGTTGTATGGTTCGCGCACAGATCTTTTCACAGACGCACGAATATCTACAAACCTTGCTGTCCTCATTTGCGCGTTCTCTTTTGAACCGAGAATGTAACAGCCTTTCGTTCCTCAGCCTTTTCCGAATTTTGTTATTAAAGCACGATGAGTCTTTTCCGCCCTTGATCCACTTAGTAGGCGCATACTTTTCCGGATCACGATTTACAATCTCTTTAAACTTTAGCCATAATTCCTCTACGGCCATAATTCTGGAATTAAATGATTGTATTTTACTGTCTTAGTGAGACGCTGACAACTGCATATCAACTTTCCTAGCGTTCTCGACTGATTTACTGACTTTCGTAACCATAGTCGCTATGATGAAATCACCATCACTAATCCCCATCTCTATGCTGACGCCATCGATAAGGTCCTGCCTGTTTGTGCTGGCTGACGAACTAGCTGCTCAACACAGTTTTCGGAAAATGTGTTCCAAAGTCCTTCACAAGACTGTCTGTCAGCACGACCTGCAGTGAATCCATAGACGTCCCAGCCTATACTCGGTAGGTTAAGGTCACCGCCAGCTAGTGTCGCGTGATCTGGATATTTATGCAATGCTGATTCTTTGAATGGCTCCACATCTGTCCCAGCGGAGTCGGGTGGGTGGTAAAAACATCCAACAACTGATATGGTTTCACCTAGTCCTGTTATGTGCGACCACGTAACTTCACTATTGCACTCATATTCAACCTCAGTAAAGAGAATATTTTTTGTCAACTGCAATGAACGCTTCCCCTCCTACGGCGTCGAATATGTCTTTCCGATAAACATTCCAAGACTCGCTAAATATCTCAGAGTTTTTTTACTTTGGGTCTTAGCCAGCTCTCAATTCAAGAATAATTTGAGGCTGAGAACGTTCATGGAGGAGAGCAAATTTGGGAACTATGTTACAAATACTTCGACAGTTGGCTGATAAAAGTTTCAGAGTCGAACTGACTTTACTCTGAAAGCTATCTGATTTCCCTAAATGTGTACCAACTGGCGAGTGTTCATGAGAGTACCTCAAACTACTGGCCAGCCTGAAACCCCCCACGTGCACTCCACAAGTACTCTGCTATCCGATCAGCTGCTTCCTTTGTGTAGTGCACCCCTGTCTTGAAATCTACCCATCTCCGATTTTCAGTTCACCTTCCCAACCACTGTTACCTTCATTCCCACTGCCTGACCCAATGTCGATAGTTTTATCCCGTCACACTATCTGCATGTGTCCGTACACAGTGAACCGGTAACCCACTCACAGTTCTGATGACAGATGTGGAGTAGCAAACCAAAAATCCCCAAACAATAAACGTTGTGGAGTAACAATACCGTTCCTCGAAAACAGCTCCAGTTGGCTACAAATCATGTTCAATCATCCTGCATAATACTTTACCCTGAGTGTGTATTTTACCACCCTGGCCGTGATCTGTCCTACTGCCTGTCTCTGTCCGAGAAATCCTATAGCACGTAATTTCGTTCCTCACACTGACCACTGCCTCTCCACAGCTGTTTACCCACATCAGTTCCCACGATGAACTTAACTGTAGATGTCGGATGATCACCTTCGTTTCAAAAGACCTAGTCCATTTCCCAGACACACTCATCCCAAAGTAGCTCCCCTACCGACATCTTCAGATATAACTGCAGAAGTCTTTCATCCTATTGATAGCAATCACGACTGAGTAATTGTCCATCCTAATCCATGTTCTCCACTTCCATAGCTATCCCCCAATAAGCCACCTGAAAGAGTCCAACAACACCGCCACAAGACCTGGGGTGCCTGCTGGGAGCTTGCCCATTCCCACATAGGAGGCCACCTGGTCACCCTCCATAGTGCCAACATATCTCCTACAACACTCCATTCCACGGCCCCATATGTCAAACACTCGAGACACTATTCCGCTTTCCTCCCGCTCACAACCTCCACTATTTACGCTCTATACTACGGACTGATTTAAACACACCAACCACAGGACAAAATATAAGAACGATGGCTATCCGCTTCCTGCCCTCTGCTGACGTCTTCCCATCTTCCCTCATCGCTGCTTAGATTTTTCCTCCATGTATTGAGATGAACATGACTTGTGGCCTCTTTCCCTCACCGACTGGATGCCAATATCTGGACTAGAGTCGCAACTACACGGTATTACTGTAATTTCTCCCGAAGTGATTTTTTTTTTTTTGGTCCCGAATAAGACGAGGACACGCTCACTTTTCGTGTCAGGTTCCACATCATTGTTTCCACAAATTATGAAAACTTCGGAAGTATCTGTAACCATCAATGCTTTCTCTAGTAAATGCAGTAGCATCGTTTTTTGTGTCAGTTTTCTCCGCTGGTCTGTTACGTAATACGTGGCACATTTTAAGACACAATACGAATCAAAAAATCGAAGGCTAAGCGGAGTCAAAAAACTTTGTAAATCACGAGTTTCTGTAACCATGTCCTTCACTACTGTCTCTTAGTGCTAGTTCTTTACTCCATTTTGAATTAAATGATCCCTGTGTTTTCTATAACTTTAATGAATACTTTAATGGATAAAAGTGAGATAAACTCCAATAAACCATAGTGAGTGTGACAGACATTTGAGTGTACACTGGTCTATACCTGATTATCAAGTGCCCTGGCCTCTCCTTATCTTCTTCCACCTCGTAGTGCTCCGCCTGTTTGCTGGCTAATTGCAAGTCCTGTACACATCCGGTTAATTTCGTGTGCAGCATGTCTTTCACACGTTCCATGTCCTTAATCCAACCGTGGAGTTGCTGATCACTTGCGTGGTTACCCTGAGACACACAGAAAATAGTTCAAATTACTTTCATAACATCCACAAGCAGCAGCCTGTCTTAGTATACAGTTACATGTAGCGCTATTACATGACACTGAAATTACTGCCAGCGCATGAGTGTAGTACATTCAGTTTTGTACAGGCATAAAAACATTAATGCACAGCAGATGCCTAGTGGGGTTTTATTAAATAAATACATTTCTCAAACTGTGACATCCGATAAGAGAGGTGCAGATATTTCTTGGTAGTTGACATTGCAGACGTCTGAATGTATGAATGTATACTCCCGTGACGATGTATCCAACTGAAATGTTCTGGAGCTGCCAGCAGCGTCGAGTTCCTACGTGTAAAGCCACATGGCGTAGCTGGAACTCTGACGAGATTCTATTCAAACTTTTGAACGATTTTCGAAAATAGAATGGCCAGACTGTTGACAAATCCGTCAAAATCCTACTCGTTACCAACGCTGTGACAAACCTGAACACATGTTATGACCTTCTACAAACGCAACGATAGACATCCGCCGCTCCATATCTGAAACATTGTCTGAGTTTATTGTGCACACACGAAATGTCAGTTTGACTCAAAATGTTGTAGCGTTTGTCTGTTGCCTGGCTGATCGCTTTTGCCGAAAATTTGCGTTTGTTGCTCGTCATCTAACACGATGTCGTCTGTATCTGAACACGTCTCGAATATTGCAGATTTGAAGGAATGTATTGACTGTCCGAGTGTTAAGATCATTTTTTCTGGACCATTTTCGGGTACGAAATTCACATTTGTGTCACATATTAAGGTCTATGTTACTTTGGCGTTGTAAAAATCGTAAGCTTCTAAGTCAATGCAATAAAGATACGGCCATTTAAATTATATATTTTGATACTCGAAACATCACTCATAAAATCAATATGGTGCTTCCTGTTGATTTAGAATCATGACATTTTGAAAGAAGCCAGATTTCACAGTGCAAATAAATGAAAAAAATCTTAAAATCCATAATTGGTAACTATATAACTCTAGAAAATACTTTTCGTATTATTTTTTATCAGTCTGTCTATTTGTCTGTCCATCTGTTAGGAATCTTTTTCTCTGGATACGTTGTGGGTATCATGTTCAAATTATGTCACATACAAAGGTATACGGACCCTTGGCGGCGTAAAATCTGTAAGCTTATAACTGACTCCAGTCAACAGATACGGCCGTTTATGTCTCGTGTTTTGATAATCGAAAACTCAGTCATCGAAACCTATAGGGTGCTCTCCATTGACTTGGAATCGTGAGATTTGGCAACAACTAAGTTTTCCGGTACAAGTAAAGCAAAAAATCTGAAACTTGTTAACTTGTAATTATATCACATAAAAATGTCGTTTTCGATTTGGACATACATTGTATTCATGACCTGTTGAAAGTATAACATACGAACATTACTGCATCCAAACATAAAATGTATGTTGTATTCATGATTTAGTACGTAAACGGAAATATGTTATTAAATCTTCTCTCCCTACATATGTAAACTAAAGTCCTCTGCTTGCTTGTTCTTGTTTGTTTGGGCTGGGCTGAGGAAATAACGAAGAATTTCTGGACCGATCTTGGTATTGCTGGGAGCAGTATCTTGCCAGTAAAGTTACAGAGTCTCGATAACAGGCAAAAATCATTGGGAATCTCGATTCCCAGGACAGGGAGTTTGTACAGAACCCTTAGTGCGTGAGTCCCTCTCGCACTTGCCCATTCTGTTTTCCTTTCTTCTATCTACCCTAGAATCACCCAGTATGTTGTTGTGGAAGGTGAGTGCTCACCACAGACATGGGTGCCGTCGGGAGAGTCTGAGAGAAGTGGGACAGAACTGCTCTTGTTCTCTGTACGTGGATTCCCTAATCCTTTTGGGTCACACTGAAACAGGTGACAGTAGTTACACAATAGATTATATTGAGGTAGGGAACCAATACTCGAAAGTGCATTTTTATTGTGTTAAGGACATACACAGCAATAGATTATATTGAGATAGGGAACCAATACTCGAAAGTGTATATTTATTGTGTTAAGGACATACACAGCATACACCACCGAACAACAATGCAGCTCATAGCAATTCTTCAAAGCAACGACTGTCAGTCTGAATGAATGTATTGCAATGATGCCTGCAGCTCTTCACACTCTGGCAAAGATCTCGGGTGTCCGTTGTGCACTCGAACAGTATCAGCTGATAAACAGTGTGGACACCTGACCACTAAACGGAGCTACTGTACACAACTAGGCTCGTAGCACTCAAGCGTCGCAGTGGCGCATTAACCTGTGCCGCAAGCACACCACTGACCCTGCTGTCAGCTGTCCATTGCATCAGATAGCTTGTGTCGTGTTCATGGCGAGGTGTGTTGCTGTGTACAGTGCACAATGAGTAATCAAAGATGAAATGTGCAAGCACTGCAACGAACGGATTTTGAGCCCTAGGTCTGCTTGTGTCAATCCAGTATCGTTCACTGCGCTGTACTGTCCAACTTCATACAGTTAGTATTGTTTGTGGATGAGGCCTCATTCATCCGTGATGTTGTTTTCAAAAGCCAAACAGGCAGATCTAGAATGAGGACAACACCCACGCCACCCATATCGGAGGCCAACAGCAAAGATTCTCTGTCAAGGTATTTTAGGGCATTATCCAAGATCATTCGACTTTGATGTTAATGTTTGCAAGCACACTCAAGAATACTCACGCTCATTGTAGGTCTGGAAACGGGGGTTCTCTCTGATGGCCATTGCGATCGCTGGATCTTACAACGCTCGACTTCATTCTCTGAGGTGATGCCTAGATGTAGGTGTACGAAACACCTGTAGATACAGCTGAAGACCTGCTTGCCAGGGTCCAAGCTGCCCGCCTCCTGGGACAACATTGTTGCTCACGGGCGAGGCCTCCACGACGAGTGCGGCCGCTTCATGTTTAAAGATGATTGAAGGTGCGGCTGTTGTCACACGCGTCGACTCAGTCTGTGTTTCGACAAGTTTCTACACAGTTGTCACTTCCGCCCAGCTGCTCAGAACAACGAAGTGTTGCATGTCTTGGAAGACAGTAGCGTGATTGACTCGATCCCACTATCGCAGTAGCCGCCACGATACAGGAATGACCTGTGAGGATATGCTGACATCACTCCGAAACTGTGATCACAGAGAGAGCGTCCTGCACGTCAAAGGTCGTGAGGTGGTGGCCAGAATGTGGGATATTTTCAAGAACACTGCCATCCTGAATTTGGAATCATTCAACTGTATGTCAGTCAGACACCTTAGGCAAGTGTACGGTGATGGAGAGAAAAACGGATTTACTTGTGTTGCAGATATTTGCAAATATTATTTTCTTAATAAAATTTTTGTACTTATTTAGATACTCCCGAGCTCATTTTTTACAGTTCTTTTGTCAGCTACGTTTATTTACCAGGTGACATCTACACTCTTTTTGGAGAACTGTCGAGATGATTTCCCAAGTTTCTGCAATGTGTCACTCAAAACGTAACCGATCAGCAGCTACTTGCAGCCAGCATATTCCATTTCGTGCGTTTCTGTCACAGCACTATCCCACTCGTTTAATATGTGGAAGTTCTTCTTCTTACGAGAAATAAACCCGTTTGTGCTGCCTTGCGTCCACGCTTGGTAAGTAGTGAGAGTAGTAGCAAGTTGTGAGGGGCATGTTCAAATCTGTACCAACACGCTGGGCACTGTCGCAATGCGCTAAGTGTAAGTAATGTTAGTGGGGAGAGAAGAAGCGTGATGGATTGCGACTTGAATTGCTGATCAGCGCACGCTGCGTGGCTGAAGTGGTTTGTAAACAGCCCTGCGGAGGGCGACCCGAGTCTTGCTCTCTCTCCGACTGCCAGCCAGCCCTGATATCGGAGTCAAGCGCTCGTGCGGTATGCGTGACGACCATGGTGACTGCAGTCATCGCCACGCACGTTGGACAACAATGACGACGCCGCACTGTTGTCACTGTTTACCGATGACGCTGTGATGTCACTCATCATGGTCACCTTGGCTGAGGATGAAAGCAAGTATACATATTTTCTATAGTGTTTTTGTTTATATACTACTGGCCATTAAAATAGCTACACCACGAAGATGGCGTGCTACAGACGCGAAACGTAACCCACAGGAAGAAGATGCTGTGATATGCAAATTATTAGCTTTTCAGAGCATTCACACAATGTTGGCGCCGGTGGCGACACCTACAACGTGCTGACATTAGGAAAGTTTCCAACCGATTTCTCATACACAAACAGCAGTTGACCGGCGTTGCCTGGTGAAACGTTGTTGTGATGCCTCGTGTAAGGAGGAGAAATGCGTACCATCACATCTCCGACTTTGATAAAGGTCAGATTGTAGCGTATCGCGATTGCGGTTTATCGTATCGCGACATTGCTGCTCGCTTTGGTCGAGATCCAATGACTGTTAGCAGACTATTGAAACGGTGGGTTCAGGAGGGTAATACGGAACGCCGTGCTGGATCCAACGGCCTCGTATCACTAGCAGTCGAGATGACAGGCATCTTATCCGCATGGCTGTAATGGATCGTGCAGCCATGTCCAGATGGTGACGTTTGCAAGACAACAATCATCTGCACGAACAGTTCGACGACGCTTGCAGCAGCGTGGACTATCAGATTGGAGACTGTGGCTGCGGTTACCCTTGACGCTGCATCACAGACAGGAGCACCTGCTATGGTGTAGTCAACGACGAACCTGGGTGCACGAATGGCAAAACGTCATTTTTTCGGATGAATCCAGGTTCTGTTTAGAGCATCATGATGGTCGCATCCATGTTTGGCGACATCGCGGTGAACGCACATTGGAAGCGTGTATTCGTCATCGCCATACTGGCGTATCACCCGGCGTGATGGTATGGGGTGCTATTGGTTACACGTCTCGGTCACCTCTTGTTCGCAATGACGGCACTTTGAAGAGTGGACGTTACATTGCAGATGTCTTACGACCCGTGGCTCTACCTTCATTCGATCCCTGCGAAATCCCACATTTCAGCAGGACAATTCCTGACCGCATGTTGCAGGTCCTGTACGGGGCTTTCTGGATACAGAAAATGTTCGACTGCCGCCCTGGCCAGCACATTCTCCAGATCTCTCACCAATTAAAAACGTCTGGTCAATGGTGGCCGAGCAACTGGCTCGTCACAATACGCCAGTCACTACTGTTGATGAATTGTGGTATCGTGTTGAAGCTGCATGGGCAGCTGTACCTGTACACGCCATCAAAGCTCTGTTTGACACAATGCCCAGACGTATCAAGGCCGTTATTACGGCCAGAGGTGGTTGTTCTGGGTACTCATTTCTCAGGATCTATGCACCGAAATTCCATGAAAATGTAATCACTGTCAGTTCTAGAATAATATATTTGTCCAATGAATACCCGTCTATCATCTGCATTTCTTCTTGGTGTAGCAATTTTAATGGCTAGTAGTGTAAGTTATTCTTATGGGTTCTACTTCTTCTTTTCTAGGTGTGAGCAGGCGTTACTCGCTGTGGGATCTGAACCCAGCATCTGATAATGATGATGACGATGATGATGATCTCTGGGGAACGACTTCGATTGTTCAGAGGCAGATATGTGAGTATTCTAAAGTATTAAATTTTTTGTCGTTATTTTTGAGATGCTCTTGTTTGTAGATGTTCTCAATGCGAATATAGGTGTTTAGACACGACCACCAGCTACTAGTTCTTTTGCACCTGTGTTTTCGTTTGGGTTTGTCCATATTCTTTCAGACACATTCCCCTGCCGACGTCATACACCTCCTCTAGATCCCATGCTGGATATGCCCTTAATGACAAATGTGCCCACTGATGATGAGTTGCTGGAAGTGTATTCCAGTAATGAACACAACAACAGTTTTACTTGTAAGTACTCAGAATTTATTATTATTATTATACGAATACGGATTTTTATTTCTCCTTCCTTAGATACTTATCAACTGCGTCTCTTTCTCCTTCTTGTGTGCAGAGTTATTAGGAGTTCGACGTGTCGTTGAGGGGAAGAGCATTGTCCAAGTTAGGGGGAAAGCTGTCGTGACATCATGGGGTGAGTCGATACCAGAGCGGTCATACTGAGTCACTTTTCTGAGGTGCAGGAAAGGGAGTCCTGTAAGACATTCAGCTGTATGCTCTGCCTTGATTTATGTTCATAAGATTTTGATCAACTTATTGTGGGGTTCAGTTACATCTCTGTTCAAAAGTATATACTGCTAACAAAAAGCATGTCCTAATGCTCAGAATCATGATGAGAGGAATTTAAATTGATTTCCATGGTTTCTGCTCGCTAGCGATAGAAATTACCCTAAAAATACAGGGCATACAGATACACAACAAACACCAGATGTCCACTGACGTTCTAATTTCTCGTTTATGACCCGAATGTAGGAAAGCCATAAGAAGAAGACAAACATTAACACGCTGTGTGGTACATCGACAAAGAAGTCGAGCGTAAATTAGGTGGTCCCCTCTTCTTGTCTATATTAACCGAGAAACATCCAAAAAGTGTAGACGTGCTGCTAATCTCTAAAGACGATAAGCAACACAACGTTTGGATCAAATGCATGTCCCACCTACGTTCCTCTGAAATGAAAACAGAAAAGGTGCAAGACATTTTTGCTGTGGATGTCTCGTTTACCAAGAGCATGTATCTTGAAAGACACTTGATTGACTGCTAGAGCCAGGAAACAATAGGTGTGGAAATGCTTATCAAGGATAAATGGTTCTAGAAGTTTAAGAATGCCTCTCACCAACACTTCTGTCCTAGCTCCTGTGGTACAGTGTGAACGTGGTGCCTCTGCCTCCCATATCACTGTCACAAAATGATGCATACGATATGTGGCTAGCCATCAAGTTCTGTGCACTAAAATTAAAGTCTTACGTCAAGGGGATAGTGCGAGATGGCTGCTCACTGAGCTTGAAAGTCTTGTACGGGATGTTTATAACATTTATAGTGAAAACATCCTCATGACCATCGTGAAGGAGAACGATGCACTGTACAAGCAGGCAGCTGATCGTTATACCTGGGGACTTTGTCTGGACAGAGGTGAGGAAGCTCCCTGTAGAGACTGTTGCCACGTAACGGGGAAGTACCAGAGTGCAGCTGACAACCCATGTAACTGTAAGTACCAACTGCCACAGCACACAGCCATCTTTTCCACAATTTCAGTGAGCATGATGCCCACTTTCTAGTTCAGCACTTTGACGAGTCTGGGTAGTAGGATGATGAGATCAGTGTCATTGCTGACACCGTTCACAAATACATGCCGCTTCCTGGATTCACAACGGTTCATGCTCACGTCTCTTTAGAAATTTGCTGAACCAACGCGTCCTGGAGATATTCTTAGCAAAGGGAGCCACTTATCTCGATGATGTAGAGTTTCAGGAGTTTCAACTTGTGACGGAGAAGGGGTCTTTCCATACGAATATCTGGATTCTCTAGTAAACTAAGAGGCATTTCCATAATGAATAGAAAGAACGGGCAATTGGTGAATGAACAGCAGGACTTCGGCATCTTTGATTCATCAGAACATGTAAAATGATGAACACGAATGAACATCTGACCGGCAACATCTTCGAGAAGTTCTGTAGCATATGGCTGAGATTTCGTGGGATGCCATGTTAAGAAAGACACAAGCCAGCAGCGAATTCTTGACCAACGTTGAGATGCATGTCTTCCTGGAACATGCGGTCCACAAGTGACTTTGCCAATGTGTGCGCAGGTATGCCAAGGCAAATAACTTGCAAATAATCGAGGGGGAGTACAGGTTGTCTGACGATTTCAGTTTCATCCTTTACCTGGATGTAAACTGTCTCTCAAAGCAAACCATGCAACAAAGTCTCCCTTTTCAAGGGCTCTCATGGATGTCCAAAGCGGAAATCACCAGACTGAGGAAAGAGATCAAATATGTGGCCGCTGATGCTGTTGAGGGATATGTCCTAGAGGTAGAGCTGGACTATCCCACAAGTCTGCATGACAGACACGGTGATTTGCACAGCCTGAAAGACTTTCACGTTCAGGGACTTCAACAGGTGCCTCCTCTAGGACATTGGCGCTGCACGACAAATGCTTATCAGGAGACATTTCGATTGAGGTTATATACTGAGGTATATACTGCAATTCCAGCTGGAAGCAGGGGTGTCCTATCACGATCACAAGTGGTTCATCGGGGGGCATAGGTGTGGAAATCTGCTGCACCCAGACTATTTACTAATGTGTCTGGGTGGGCTTATTTGTTAGTAAAAAGGTAAAAAGGTGTTCCATTTGACTGGGTGTGTGTGGAATACTTTGATGAGCTGTTTGTCACAGTTCTGAGTGTATGTTTGAGATTATGAATGTTTCATTGCACACTGCGTGCGTCCATGTGTGTGTGTGTGTGTGTGTGTGTGTGTGTGTGTGTGTGTGTGTGTATTGTTTTTCAGCTGCCATTGCTGTTCTAAGTACAGGGTGTTTAAAAAATGACCGGTATATTTGAAACGGCAATAAAAACTAAACGAGCAGCGATAGAAATACACCGTTTGTTGCAATATGCTTGGGACAACAGTACATTTTCAGGCAGACAAACTTTCGAAATTACAGTAGTTACAATTTTCAACAACAGATGGCGCTGCGGTCTGGGAAACTCCATAGTACGATATTTTCCACATACCCACCATGCGTAGCAATAATATGGCGTAGTCTCTGAATGAAATTACCCGAAACCTTTGACAACGTGTCTGGCGGAATGGCTTCACATGCAGATGAGATGTACTGCTTCAGCTGTTCAATTGTTTCTGGATTCTGGCGGTACACCTGGTCTTTCAAGTGTCCCCACAGAAAGAAGTCACAGGGGTTCATGTCTGGCGAATAGGGAGGCCAATCCACGCCGCCTCCTGTATGTTTCGGAAGCCCAAAGCAATCACACGATCATCGAAATATTCATTCAGGAAATTAAAGACGTCGGCCGTGCGATGTGGCCGGGCACCATCTTGCATAAACCAGAAGGTGTTCGCAGTGTCGTCTAAGGCAGTTTGTACCGCGACAAATTCACGAAGAATGTCCAGACAGCGTGATGCAGTACTCGTTTCAGATCTGAAAAATGGGCGAATGATTCCTTTGGAAGAAATGGCGGCGCAGACCAGTACTTTTTGAGGATGCAGGGACGATGGGACTGCAACATGGGGCTTTTCGGTTCCCCATATGCGCCAGTTCTGTTTATTGACGAAGCCGTCCAGGTAAAAATAAGCTTCATCAGTAAACCAAATGCTGCCCACATGCATATCGCCGTCATCAATCCTGTGCACTATATCGTTAGCGAATGTCTCTCGTGCAGCAATGGTAGCGGCGCTGAGGGGTTGCCGCGTTTGAATTTTGTACGGATAGAGGTGTAAACTCTGGCGCATGAGACGATACGTGGACGTTGGCGTCATTTGAACCGCAGCTGCAACACGGCGAACGGAAACCCGAGGCTGCTGTCGGATCACCTGCTGCACTAGCTGCGCGTTGCCCTCTGTGGTTGCCGTACGCGGTCGCCCTACCTTTCCAGCACGTTCATCCGTCACGTTCCCAGTCCGTTGAAATTTTTCAAACAGATCCTTTATTGTATCGCTTTTCGGTCCTTTGGTTACATTAAACCTCCGTTGAAAACTTCGTTTTGTTGCAACAACACTGTGTTCTAGGCGGTGGAATTCCAACACCAGAAAAATCCTCTGTTCTAAGGAATAAACCATGTTGTCTACAGCACACTTGCACATTGTGAACAGCACACGCTTACAGCAGAAAGACGACGTACAGAATGGCGCACCCACAGACTGCGTTGTCTTCTATATCTTTCACATCACTTGCAGCGCCATCTGTTGTTGAAAATTGTAACCACTGTAATTTCGAAAGTTTGTCCGCCTGAAAATGTACTGTTGTCCCAAGCATATTGCAACAAACGGTGTATTTCTATCGCTGCTCGTTTAGTTTTTATTGCCGTTTCAAATGTACCGGTCATTTTTGAAACACCCTGTATGTACACACTGAAAACTTCTCTCTCTCTCTCTCTCTCTCTCTCTCTCTCTCTCTCTCTCTCTATGAGTTACTAATAAGTGTTTAATAGACATTGGAAATTAAAAAATTACCTTATTCACAAAAGAATGTGTATATTGTAATGAATCAATTACGAAATAACAATACTGTTACGTATATAACAAATACGAGAAAAAATGGAAATTAAAAAGCTTTCAGTTGTTTTCACAATACAGTGGTTCTTCTTTTTCATATTTTTTGAATGAAATATCTCCTTTATCAGTTTTATATTGATGGCAGGAGCCAGAGAAAAATAAATCCTTTTCGAATACAATATTTTTTAAATTTACATACATACATACATACATACATGGCCGACCGGTTCTAGACAGGATCGCGATTTATCGCCTCCAATTCGTATTTGCGTAAGTAGAGCTTTGCGGATGTGCGCCAGGAATACTGCACGCGTTTACGTGTGTGTGTGTGTGTGGGACGTGCGTCACGTCCTCGCAGTGACAGCATGCGGTTAGCGGGCAGCGGGCAGCTAACATCCCGTTTGCGGTCTGAGCCGCTTCGCGCTTCCGCCAGCCCGGCTGTGGGCGTCACAGCAACACAGGGCGAGGGAGGCCAGCGAGCGACACGGGCCGAGTCCACACAGTAGGGGGCCCGGCGTACGGACAAACCCAAAATCACTGTAGTGGTCACACGTGGCTGCAGTCGACTCTTACGCGTACGTCGATAAGCAGTACAGAAAACGAAAAATAAAATTCAGAATTTCCATCGTTGTGCAGGAGCAGTGAATTGGAAGGTGGTGCACACTTTTGAATCGGCACCTTCCAATACGTTGAATCCGTCGTCCTTGCCATGGCGCCACTGCGCTTTCTGCCATCTAGACCTAATCTATGCCGGCCGGTGTGGCCGAGCGGTTCTAAACGCTTCAGTTTTGAACCGCGCGACTGCTACGGTCGCAGGTTCGAATCCTGCCTCTGGCATGGATGTGTGTGATGTCCTTAGGTTAGTTAGGTTTAAGTAGTTCTAAGTTCTAGGGGACTGATGACCTCAGAAGTTAAGTCCCACAGTGCTCAGAGACATTTGAACTATTCTGACCATACATACATACATATTTGTGCACAGTATTATGTGAGAGCCCAGTTACCAGGGGCACAGGGTCAAAATCGTGAGCTGCGTCCTTACCTGGGCCACAGCACGCCCTGCCGTACTACTCTGCAGGGCTGTAGTGAAGAACCACGAGAGGAATTATCTCGAATACGAATACCTCGAGACTGCTGCAGCTGTCGGAAGACTCAAGTTTCATTCAGAAAGCAAAGTGTGTCTTTAAATCGAAACTATCTGTACAACATTGGTTTCACGGAATAACTTTTCGCAATTACACTTTTCCTAAGCAGGTGCAGTGTACGATCAACGAAGCGTAGCTGCACCGCAAATGTAATAAAGAAGAAGTCCTTTAAACATTCTCGCAAGCTGTGAGGTACTATACAAAATATTTGATACGTATCAGGTAAATTGGCTTTGCTGCAGTGAAATGCTTGGATGATGGTAACGAAAACATGATGCAATGACAGGACATGATACGATGTTGGCAGAAACGATTCTTAAATACGGAAACCGCAACTATCAATCGTTGAAATTACCATCCAGCAAACATCCGTAATATTTATAGGAAAAAGATTTAACCTACCCAGAACCTTCTCAGTTCACTAAAACAGGTATCGCCTAATTCTCTTCTCAAAGGATCCAAAATGAGGCTCACACGATACTTTAGGGACTGGCACGTTGCTACATACGCCACAAAAAGTTACACAAAGACACAGATCATACTGCGTCCTTTTACTTGCCATGTATACTACTGTCAGAATCCAAACAGTCATAATGCACAGTGGCCATTCTATGTGTTAAGGCTGGGTTGTTTGGGGAAGGAGACCAGACAGCGAGGTCATCGGTCTCATCGGATTAGGGAAGGATGGAGAAGGAAGTCGGCCGTGCCCTAAATCAGAATGGCCGGACACGGGATTGAACCGTCGTCCTCCCGAATGCGAGTCCAGTGTATGTGTTAAGACCAAATAGCTGTTATTCTCGGTAGTGGGAAAATCACTGGTTGCAGTGTTCATAAATCATAGACAGAGAATTCAGACTCAATAATGGTTGGAGTTAGGCCATGAGACACATGCAGAAAGGATAACGACTAAGATGAATGCTCTCAGAAAGCAGCATCCGGTTTCAGGTTAGTCTGATAGAGGTTTTCTTTGGCCTTGCCATATTCATAAAATGTTCTGGTTGTGACTGTAGTAGCACAGTGCCTTTAACAAAGCCACTCGCAGACGCAAGACGCGCTAACTGGTGGACCCCAGCTGCAGGGTTTCGTTATTGACGCGCGTCCTCTGTGGCTGCGGCGGCTGGGGCATTGCCGTCTCACACGGACAGTGCTGGCTGGCAGTGGTGAGCACAGGGGGCCGCCAATGGCGTCGAGCCACGAGTGTCAGCTGCGCTATCGTCTGGCCATGGAGTCGTGGGAAATGGTCACGTGAATGTTAAGGTGGGAAGAGTTTGAGCAGTTGTAACGAACTGTATAAATTATGTGGTATGTATACAGGTTCATTACGAGATTGGAAGTTGACGAACCTCCATGTTGAGCATAAGTAATTTTATAGGCCTTCCATGTGGAGTAGAGAGTCTTAGGAAGAGAAGATGCTGATGGAGACTTGAAATGCCACACTGAGACTCTAGACCACTCCCCACTAAATATGAAGCTAGCATGCTTCAGCTTGTAAAGCAGAATGCAAAGTTATCTGAATCTGTTAAAGAAGTAGCTAGCAAATACGAGAAAAGACAGACGATTTTCTTCGATCTCTAACCATTCCGAGCTTAGCCTCCCTGTATCATAGCCCCAAAAGGCTCACAGAAGTAGAGGTTGGTTCAGAATTATTCCAGATGGTTAGTATTAGAACTGGAGAGCCAAAGACAGCTACAGGGTGAAAAAGGTATACTGGGAAACAGTCTCCAAGAACTGACCAGGTGGTGTGTGTCATTTTCTCACCCCCTGTACGTATAATACAGTTTATAAGAGGAGGAAAAAACTCCACTTACCATACTTTCGAATGCGAGGGGAACCAACAGCTGTGACAAGTGCGTCGCACCGTGTGAGAGCAGCTGCGCCAAGTCCCGCCAGCAGCTGGAGAGGCGTTCCCGGAAAACAGCCGCCTGGGCCTGGAGTCCAGCACAAGACGGGAGACGACGGACTGGTGAACAAGCCAGTGGATCAGACTTCTGTAGGAAGCACAGCTTTCACTTTCTGCCCCCACAAAGTGTATGCAGGTAGCATTTACCTTTTGAAACTAGATCAATATACAGTGTCAGTAATCGTATGAGTTACAGCACGGACATCTTGACCAGACGTTACAAAGCTCATATTCCAGCGACAAATTTAAAGAGCACATCAAGCAAAGAGAGAGGAGTACCATCACCTAACGTAGATCCAGTAATAAAAATTAACCTAAGGGTAGAAGTATCAAAATATCTGAAGAAGTGGAAATATTCAACTATTTCAAAAATCACCCACACGGGTTGCCCAACAATAAGACAGATTTAAGAAATAAGAGATCTTGAGATAAATTCCAGTCAGTTTTATGTGCTGATAATAGAAAGTAACATTAATGAGGATGTATAGTTTGTCTATTTGACTTCCACTTACTGACAAGCATAGGACGTAACGATTTGCACAGGATCGTGTCTATGCTGGTTTTATAATATGAGTAGTCTTTATGATGTTTCCCATGAGTTGTATGTTTTGTATGGAAATCAGGAAGAATTATGTCCACTCATACACGTTTTTATATTTAGGGTGCATTAATTTTAACGTAAGTAATATATTTTAATAATTCAGTAAAAAATTGAATAAGGTGTTTTGCAAGTGTAGCTAAAAAAAGTCATTCTCGGCCCAAACGTTCTAAGGACCATGGAAATGTATGACTACATTTGCAATGGTAGAGTACCTTACATATTAACAGTACATTTTGCAATTACATGGTGATACACATAATGTTCTGTAATTTGTGACAAGTATCCCATCACATGTTTTTCTCTCACTTTTTGTACTCCTTTTCCTTTTTATTTGTCCAGTGGATCAATTCATGTACGAAAGTTGTTGTGAAGGCGATTTATGCCTTTGTGATGTTAATATGGTACAAAGAATACATATGTAAAATGATATATATATATATATATATATATATATATATATATATATATATATATATATATGATTATTACTGCCATGTTTTTATGAGCAGCCAAGCTACTGTAAGCCTTTGATGATGGATACCATATGTACTATTACGCACTATCACAATAAAGAAGTGTCTTATCTTATTTCTTTACATCAAATGGTTGTATCGTAAACAGAATGGCAAATTCTGTTAACGAATGTAAACACAATGTTAAGATACTCTGATATAAAACGTTTACTGTGGGATGAAGAAACGACTTGTGAATATGTTCCCCACCAACCGCCTCAGTTGTCGTATAAACGTCATGAACAGTGAGTGATTTGAGGGGATTCATGTTAGTGAAGTTAACATCAGTAACAATAAATTTACCTTATGCCATAACTATGATCCTTACGCTCATCTAAAGTTGATGTACACTCGGAGATAGGAGACTCAACATACAGAGACAACAGTGAGATATACACACGTCAGAAGATTCGTAAATTTTGACACCTCCAGTGGCCCAATGCAAGTGATGTACAGTTTTTAGCATTTGTTGTAATATAACTGCCTCATGTATGGGATGATAGTGGCGTTCTATACATGCCATCTGCCCTTCACTTTTCGGTTATTGCTGTATACCTGTATAAAGGGCATAGGATCGAAACTGTAGTCGTGAAAACAAATAATTTTACAGTTAATGGCAGATAAGTCGTCTTTAAGAAAAATACTGCATTTTTTTAATGCCTGTGCGAGATTTTTCGCATTTCGTCCTTATGCGAGCTTATTTTCAGTGTAGAAAAGACATTACTACAGATGGAGAATGATGTGTGTACACGATGTCTATTGTGTTCCTAATGCTATTGGAATTACTCAGCGGCAAATCGCAAAAGAGAAAGTCCAAGGAACGTGGATCTTTATGTCTCTGTAAAAAAACGAATCTTCGGCATGAGGGACTTGAGAGCATCGTACCGACACATTACACTGGCATCTGGCTGTAGGGCAACGACTGCAGAATGTATAGCCACGGGTTGGGGTGGAGACAACAGAGTGCTGGGAAGTTCGCCAGCCATCACAGATTGACCGATGTAACCTGGGTTGAGATCTGTGGCTACCACTGACACCACACCACAAGCAGCATAGTGTAGGGCGTTCTGTGGTGTTCAGCGGCGGGAGTCGCTTTTGCCTGTGGCGGTCAGGTCGACGCTGCTCTGTCCTCAGGTGGCCTCGTGAGACGTCACGGGAAGCAGCGGCCGTCGAGGGGCCTACCTCCCCAGCCCACAGAAACAAACAGGGGTCAGGAAGACTCGCGATCAAATCATGTGGAAGGCATATGGAAGAGTTCTTAGGAATTTCGAAAATTGTTCAGAAATTTGGAAGCCAAATTATTATTCAAACTGGTTCTCCAGATAAAGAATCAGTATCTCTGGAAAATATTATTCACATAGTTCTGTATGTTGCAAGGGCACATGATTGCGAGGACATCTGCACAATTATCTAAAGAGCTCTCACACTCAAGTTCCTGACAAGAATATGTGTATAAGAGGAAAAAGAAGATTGAGGAAGTGCTAGATTACGATCAGTTTGATTTTAGGAAAGGTAAAGGCATCAGAGAAGGACTTCTGGGTTGGCGATTGATGATTAAAGCGAGACTTAAGGACAAATCAAGAAACGTCCGTAGGATTTGTAGTTAGATAAAAATCCTACAATAATTTAAAATGATGTAGGATTTCCGGAATTCTCAGGAAAATGGGTGTAACCTCTAGCAAAAGAAGGGTTACGTGCAATATGTACATCGAAATAGAGGATAAAATAGGAAGACTAATAACAGCTCAAATTAGGAAAGGTGAAAGACATACATGTAACCGCCCCTACCATTCAATCTGTACATCGAAAAAGGAATGAGAGCTTCAGAAATGGAATTAAAATTCGTGTTGAAAGGCTATCAATGACAGGAATAGCTGATGTCAGTGCTGTTCTCAGTGGAAGGGAGAGGTAATTGTAGGAGGTGTTGAATAGAATGAACAATCTAATGAGTACACTCTATGAATTAACTCTAAACCGAAGAAAGACTAAATTAATGAAGTCTAGCAGAAATGGGATCAGTGTTCAAGTTAAGGTCCGAACTATAGACGAGGATCTAGACCAACTAAAAGAATTCTGCTACCTTGAGAATAAGGTAACTCATAATGGACAAGTTAAAGAGAACATAAAAAGTAGAGAAAAACATTCAGAGAGGATGTTCCTGGCCAAACGAAGTCAACTAACATCAAATGTCAGTTTTGTAACAACGAAAACAAACAATTCTTGATAAAAATTATTTAATAGGATAGATAAAAGAATCTACTCACGAAGCTGCGGCAGAACACACATGAAAGACTGTTGTGATTGGCAGACTTTTGGAACCAGTGGCACCTTCTTCAGACAGAAGGGTTGAAGGGGAAAGAAGAAGGGTGAAGGAAAAGGACTGAAGAGATCTAGGAAAAGGGGTAGATTTTGGGAAAGTCACCCAGAACAGCGGGTCAGGGTGTCTTACCGTACAAGATGAGAAGGAAAGACTGATTGTTGGGGACTGCATCGGACAGGATTCGGAAACCTGAGAGCTTAAAGGTGGAACACAGGGTAACATGCAAGACAGAGATTACTGCTAAAACAGTGATCACAAGTTAATAAGAATGTGTCCTCCTATCACCACCTATAATAGCCCTGTAACTGGCAAAACATATTCTATCAAAGGGAGAGCCAGCTGCGAAACGACACAAGTCATATACCAGCTATTATAACACTGTTCAGCGTTCTACATAGGCATGACTACCATCAGATTATCAGTTAGCATGAATGGGTATAGGCTGAGGGTATACACTGCCAACTCACAATATCCTGTGGCAGAGCGTGCTCTACAGCATGACATTCGTGACCTCGGCGCCTGTTTCACCATCTGGATCTTCCCCCAGACACCAGTTTCCCAGAACTCCGTAGGTGGGAACTAGCTCTACAACATGTCCTTGGTTCTCGCCACCCAGCTATTTATCACTGTAACTGCTCTTTGCTTCACTCCGTTTCAGTTTCCTGCATCTTTCATTGTCTTTTCCATCTATTTTTCACCGCCCCATCCCACCTCTGTTTTTCTCTGCCTCGTGTGACTGGGTGTTGTGTGATGTCCTCAGGTTAGTTATGTTTAAGTAGTTCTAAGTTCTAGGGGACTGATCACCATAGATGTTAAGTCCCATAGTGCTCAGAGCCATTTGAACCAACCCACCTCTGTTATGTACAATGCACTTAGCTTCTCACTCTTTATAACTTGTGATAAATGTCTTAGCAGTAATCTCTATCGTACATATCACCTCGTCTTCTACCTTTAAGCTTTTAGGTTTTCAAATCTCGTCCGATGCAGTCCCCAACAATTAGTCTTCCCTTCTCATCTCGTACAGTAAGTCTCCCTTGACCCACAGTTCTGGGTGACTTTTCCAAAATCTACCCCTTTTCCTAGACCTCTCCAGTCCTTTTCCTTCACCCTTCTTCCTTCCCTTTCAACCCTCCTACCTAAAGAAGGAGCCATTGGCAAGAAAGCTTGTCAATCACAACAGTCTTTTATGTGTGTGCTCTGCTGCCGCTTGCTGAGTAGTTTTTTTTTTATCTATCCAATTAAATGTCGGTTTTAGTTGGAGGAAGAGTAACTCATAGTGTAAGTTTGGAGCACAGTATTCTATGAAAGTGAATCATGGACAGTGGGAAAACCGGGACAGAAGAGAACTGAAGCGTTTGATATGTGGTGCTAGAGAAGAATGTCGAAAATTAGATTGACTGATAAGAAAAGAAATGATGAGGTTCTCAGCAGAATGGGTGAAGAATGGAGCTTACCAAATATGGGACAGCATTTTGTTCTTGGTCATGCAACTTTATTGTTCCCTCTTGGTTCTTGTACGTATTACCCGTCTTTCTTTGCAACTTACTCTTATTTTTCTCAATATTTCTAACATTTTGCAGAATTTTACATTTCCGAATGGTTTTTCTAGGTCTACAGGGCCTATGAATGTGTCCATTTTATTTCCCAAGTTTTGCTTCCCTCATCAGTTACAATGTCAGACGTGCCGCTCTCGCGTGCTAATAGCCGTCTGACATTCAAAATGATCGTCATCTATCACATCCTCTATTATCTTTTACATTCCTCTGTATATATTATTCCTGTCGACAAATTCCATACATGAGGTGTTAAGCTGATCGTGCGATAGGCCTCGCAAGTATCTGCATATATCTTCAGGGTTGTATCTAATGGTATAGCGCCATTCTCGTATATTCTAGACGCCAACTTCAGTAGTTCTTGGTTGACACTTTCGCCAATGATTTCGGAAACTCCGAAGGTATGTTACCTATCGCTTCTGCCTTCCAAAGCTGCGTTAAGCTCTGACTCTTATGTGGGATCTCCAGTGTCTTCCACTGTGATTCTCATTTCTTCTTCTGTCAAGTCATCAGACGGGTCTTTCCCCTCGTAGATGCCTTCAGTTTACTCTCTACACCTACCTGCACTCTCCTCTGCATTTGACAGTGGAATTACTAATGCACTCTTAAAGATTACGTGAAATGTTCTTTTGAGTAATCTGTACAATGAATAAATCTTTCAGACGCCCATGTGTTATTCTTTCTCTTCACATTTTTCCAACAGCCATTTCGCTTTGGTTTCACATCTACCTCTAGTTACTTCGTTCCCAAGTGACTTATACTGCTGTATTCCTGTGTTCCTCTGAACGTTTTTGCACCTTCTACGTTTACCGATCAGTTGCAGTGTTTTTTCTGTTTGCCAAGGTTTCTTTTCTGTTAGCTCCTTATATCTACCTTTGTTTGATATATGGAACATAAAATCCCGTCTGGGGCCTGCGATTATTTTTATGTTAATAATTGGCCACCGATGCTGTTCAATCGCATGAGATGTTCAATTGAATCTTTTATTAGAACATGTTATGCGTTTGGTATTACACCCATCTTCAGACATGTTATAAGCAAGTACAAAACATAAGTGAACAGCACACTCAACACGTCTCAACGTTACAGAAAATGAGATCTGGCCATATGAGTTACATACCACAAACCTGAACTCCTTCCTACCCTAGCAGGCGTACAGTCTTGACAACTCAAAGAAAGTGTCAGGGCGCTGCATGGTCATGTGCTCCATGCATTCACATGTAATTCAATAATAATATACTCAGAATATAAATCTAACAGGGTGTAATTACGACGGGCTAACGGGTACTCGGAAAAATTTATACGAGAGTTTGGAGCTAAGATTCTTAACAAGACGCGGCAGACAGGCCGCCAAAAATTAAATAGTAATATTGTGTCAATGGAATATGTTGGACCATGTTGCCAAAAAAACAACTAGAGCCTTCAGGAAGGCTGGCGTTTGCGTAAGCTTCCATACAAGGAAGAAGTTGGGGGGAATATTAGTACATACGGACGAAGGGAAAACAGATAATTTTAAGCAATCCGGTGTATAGGAAATTAAGTGTGGGGAATGTGCTGGGACATACATTGGCCAGACGGGTAGAGATTTTGCCACAAGGTTTACAGAACATAACTATAGTAATAATAGTGGGCTGGGGTGTCATATGAGGGAGACTGGCCAAAAGCGGGCCCTGATAGAAGATAGCCTAAGAATTCAGCATTTATTACCTAAAGGGAAGATTTTAGATAACTTTGAAGATCTGGAGATCTACGCACGTATACAGCACGCTGCACACCCAGTATTTAATAAACAGGCTTCCGGTGGGAAGCACTGGTTTTCTGGCTTGTTTGAACGGATACTATTTTGAACTTGGTATGTATGATCCCCTCTTTAGAAGTATGATTGTGTATTTTATAGGAGCTGGTGGTGTTCTGTCCACGTACCGTTATGATAAGCAAAGTTTTTTGCCCAGTGGTTGGCTAGTTTTTCGTCATACAGGGAAAGTTAGATGAGCATATAGGTTGTCATTTACAGATTTGTCCACCACAGTGCCCTTTGGGTGATCTTTGGTGACACCATGGTTTATTTTATTGATTTTAGACTAAGGTTTTAACACTTTTAATGTTTTGTATTTGTTTTTTAAAAATCTATAGCTCTCCGGTATCCGGATAGCATAGGTAGGACTCGGGCAATTGTCGTGCCACTAGTTTATATAAGGAATGTATGAGGTATAGCCCACGTATCTTTTGCGATTTTATGAAAATGCTCTTCCTCTCACCATTAAACTTTTTCCATGTGGTAGAGAAGTGGAAGTTGGTGTTTGAAGGCTTCTGTCTGGGCAGTCATGGCCCATGAGTATCACTTGGCTGTAACTCGATCGGCGGATGGGGCGATGTGGTTGCCGTTGGCTATAACAGATGCCGCCTAAGACGTTTGTGTACGCGAGCTGATCACAGGGATTTAGTTTATGATGGATAATGTTGGTTATATTTAATTTGGTGGTATTCTTTTAGAGATTTGAGAGGTTGAAACGTTTATTCACCAAGAAACTCCCCCCCCCCCTGTCCCTATTATTTATTTTATATTGACATATGTTTTGAGTAGTGTTTAGTGCCACTACTGGCTATAGGCATAGTATGGAAATGTAAAAAAATTTTAAAAACTTTTAGTGTTAACGTGTACAGAAGTACTATTCCGACTGCTAGTCGTAATTACACCCTGTTAGATTTATATGATGAGTATATTATTCTTAAATTACTTGTAAACCATACAGCACCCCCTACCGAGGGCGCTTCGCTGCTGGTTGACTTGTTCAGCGTCAGTATACGCTCTGCTTCAAGACTGCTCGTGCCGCAGTCATATGTTACTGGACACCTTCTTTGAGTTGTCAAGGCTGTACGCCTGGTTGGGTAGGAAGGAGTTGAAGTTTGTGGTATGTAACTCATATGACTACATCTCACTTTCTGTAACGTTGAGATGCGTTGAGTGTACTGTTCGCTTATGTTTTGTACTTGTTTGTAACATATGTCTGAAGATGGGTGTTAAACCCGAAACGCGTAACACGTTCTAATAAAAGAGTCAATTGAACATCTCTTAACTTTGTAGCGATTGTAGAGCATTCGTTGCCAGTTATTAACTTTGTTTGTCCAACTTCTGTGATGCCCTTTTCATAGATGTCCATTCCTGTTCAAATGAACTGTTTGGTATTCATCAACGTAGTATCTACAGCCCAAGAGAAATTCAGAGGCTTCATGAATGCCCTCCACTTCAGTGTCCCACTGCTTTCCGCATTTATTCTTCCAGACAATTCTCTTAAACTCCTATCCACTCTTCATCGCAATTCAATTGAGATCTGAGCTTATATCTGGCCCTAGGCGAGCCACACAATCTAAGAGCAGGATTTAGAAAACGATAGATTTCGACTTCTAGCCGTAGATAATCGGACAATGCTTCCCATAAATACAGAAGTACGAGTATTAACAAGAGCCTCACCACGACGTTACCTCACATGGAACTTTCCTGTGCCTCCATCCTTTTGGAAGCATACCTCCCGTGGGGAAGCGAGAGTTTTCTATAGCTACCGACGGTTGCGAGTTAAAACAAAGAGCGACAGAGGGAGAGAGAAAGGGACTCCCCTCTCTTCCACTCCGCTCCAAGGTCAAACCTCGTGTGCAATCATGACTGTTTGTCCTGAAGCAATAATGTTATGTAATTGCAATACGTAAAGTTTTGATATTTTTATCATAATGTAATTTGTTAAAAGAAAGGCGAACAAACATGTAAAAGTAATGCATCCACAGTTTGAAACAGTTGCTGCGAAAATCGATGTTTTACACTGTTTTACATCTAAGTCAACTTAAAGATGCTGAGCTACAATTTTTGTAGTATGTGTATTCTGATGTAAAGCATAACATGTGGAATTTATGAAACCCCATACATTAATTTCTGTCATCAGTGATAATACCTGCAACAGTTGCAAAATTTTACATCAGCAGTTGATTTTGTCACTCGGCTGTGTATCAACAGTTCTGCATGTCGCATGTCGCATGTGTCTCCATTGTTGTTGTTGTTGTTGTTATTACTAGCAGAAGTAGTATAATTACCACTACCGTGTGCTGCTCGTGTACTTCACATGTCATAATGTTGACTTACTGAGATGTCAGGTTATATGTAAGAGAGTGCACGAATGCCTTAATTTTATCAGGTGGAATAAACGCATAAAGAAGTAAATAAATGTACACAATGTGCCAAATTCCGCTACTTTTTATAACGCACTTTACACTATTTCTAAGGACATGGGCTCTGTCGTTTCTTGCGACTCTTAGTGTGTGTTCTACTGGGGTTGGCATCGTTAGTGGATCCCCGTACGCTCTGTAGCGTATGGCATTAAAGGTCAAAAAATTTCGTAAAAGTTACAGTACCTTCCTGCATTGTCACTTTTATCGCAACGACAATGAACGGGAGTCTTAAAACGTCACGTGTCAGAGATCTGTGCTGAAGTTTAGTGAGCGAGCAGTCTAGATCGCATCACATCGCATAGTGATTTTTTAATCCGGACCTGTGCGGTACCTTCGTGCTGAGTGCCCTGGGAACGCCCCCAAGACAGCAGCCGTGTTCACAGGCCACGTGGACACGCTCCTGGCTGGAAGACCGAACACTCAGCCGCCCTGCCGCATCCCGACATGCCCGCTAAGCCATCCGGTCTCAGCCTCACAGCAAATGTCTGGCTCCAGCGTGTGGACAGCGGCGGTCTCAACGTCGCTGCGATCTGGCGGCTCTACGGGGCCTGCTGAGTGACGTCAGCTGAACACGACACAACTGGAGAGACTCGTGGACTCTCTTTGTCGGCCAACTCAGGCCCTTGTCGAGGCTAGAGGCGGTGTGCTCTACTCCTGTGTCAGCATGATCTCTCCTTATCTGACATCGAATGAAATCTGTCCTCAACCTTCATGTTTTTTACTTGTAACCTTTCACGTAAACATAACTAACTCGACCTTCTTTTGTAAGGAGAAAAACGTACACTTGCAAGATGTCAACCCTAGATACCAAACTCCAGCCCACTCTTAAAATAAATGGCCATACTTATGATATAACTCATTTCAGACGTCTTGAGTGCAGAGTTTTTAGAGTTCTGTAGGTGCAGGTTGCCTGCCACTGGCTGCGCCCCACTGCAGCTGCCTGATGCACGAGTGCAGAGCACTGTGCAGCGGGGTGACGTCCAGAGCCCTCAGACCCGCTTCACGTCGCAAGTGTGGGAAGAAGTGTGTGGAGCCGGTCACGTCTGCCCCATGTGTTTCGAAACTTTGTTCTTCAAGTAGAACACATGTTATTTAACATGAGAAACGGGTAAGCAATATGAGCAGATAGTATTTCAATGCCATGCGCATATATGGTCAACACTGTTTAGCAATATTTTAGGACATATTCTGCAGCAGTTTTTTGTAAAACACACACACACACACACACACACACACACACACACACACACACACACACACACACATACACAGATCTCTGTTACGGGCAGAGGCAAGGTGAAATCTGACAATATTATTTCTTCAAAGCAAGCTTCCTAAACAGTCAGTTCGTGATTTTACGTCTCCGTCGCATTGTGCCAATGAAGTTGTTTGACGAAAATGATCGTGGTGAAAGGGTATCGTCATGATTGTCACCACCATCCTCTCTTAAACAATAGTCTAACGTCAATCAACTATTCTTCTCTCCATTTAACGGGTCTTCTCTATGACTGCCGCAACTAAATAGCAAGGTACAAATAGTAGCACAAAGAAACGCTCATAGAGTTTCTTTTGCCTCGTGTAAGAGTTAGTCGAATAGCCACATATAACGACGCTTACCGGTCACAACTGTCGCGAGCTTTGACGTTTAAACGTGGCAATTTGACCGTCACTGTATACTGCTCCTGGAGGTGCCACACTGTCGCTTGTCGGTTCACCGGCACTATAAACGCGAACCTCTTACTCACCGTACCGTACAGTAGTTCGAGCTCCGACGATGGGCGAACGCAGCGGAGCGTGCCAGAAACAAGTGGTACACGAGCGTTGAAAAGCTATGTGTTGAGAAGGTCTTAACTGCGTACAATCGTCCAAATCTCCGCGCGACATAGACAGCTGGGGCTCACACCTTGCAAGTGTGCGTTTTGTATGTGAGACCAGGTTGGTGATCTTCTCTTGTTAGATGCAATCGGTTGTGATTAGAGAACAGTTTCTTTTCTCCAGTGTGATTATTATTTACTTCTGATGTTTTTATTTCTATGCACTGTTATTAGGACTGAATTTTCAAATGTGGTGCAACTCCATCATCGTGTGTTCATAAGCATCGACGAGAGTTTTTATAGAATACCTAAATGAGCACATTACACTTTATTTAACAATAACGAACTTCTAAATAATATACTCACCAGGGTTATTCCTCCACTCAAACTGAAAAATACGCCACCACTCACAATTCACCCTGCCGACCGCGGCTCTTGCGATGCGCCGAACAGCATGCACGGACTGGGACAGGACATGATGCCTCAGATCAGCCGCTTGCAGCGTTGTCACGTTCCATTTCATGTTGTTCAACCTTTCAAAATAAAATGGAGTCAGCTTATGTGACAGATGATATTCTGAAACTTGACTGAATTTTGTAGACTAGAATAGTGAAAACTAAACTGAACTTGTCCTTCTCCAGCTCTTACGTTTCCCATTGATAGAGGTCGCCAGCCCATTAGAGACGAATCGAGGTGTCAGACAGGAATTGTTGCGTACATTACGGCTGGTATGCGAGTCTGCTAACATATTCTGGCGAACTGATCATTTCTGATGAAATACAAGAATTCACATACAAACATGCAGCCAGAACTATGATTGGACAAGCACGGCAGACCGCCTTCAAAGGCATGGAGTGGGCGCTCCCCCACAACATGGCTCACCGTCTGCTCCTGGGCGCCATAGTCACGAGCAGCACCTCCACTGTAATACCACGTTTTCAAGACGTTGCCATGTCTCTCCTGTGCCGTCTAGATGAGGCTGAATCTTGATCTTTCGTGACAAGAAAGACCATACTGCGCTACCTTACTCAGTTGGACTGAATTCTTATAGCACTCTGTCTTAGGAATTAGCACCTTGGCATCCTTGATTGTGAGATTAGCAGGGACAAAATTGGACAGAACATGCAACCCCTAAGTGGGAGCTGTTGTAGCAATGTCATTAAGAGTCAACATGGCTCCTTAACGCTTTAGCACAATATACAACAGCTCAATAACCAACAGAAATTGCAACGTTGTTTTGTTTGTCTATATTTGCTCCCAAGTTTTTTTGCAGGAATGTAGTGCAGTTGATTTAGAATAGAACCAAACGACTTTCACACGTCCGCGCAGTGCTGCATAAATGACAGTGACAGGAAGAGGGAGACACCAAGGTAATTAAGGAAGTAGCTGCAGGAAATTTTGGTCCTATTCAGGGGCACATATGACTGCCTGTGTGCCTCTGTATCATGGAGGTAGAACTCTGTGGTCTCAGTTCCGCTTGTGTTTTTCTCGAGTCCCTATCTGTAAAAGTACTCCCTCAGTTTGGTGTCGACTCGGAGGCTCGTCGACACAGTCAGTAAGTAGCCAGTTCCACTAGATGAATGTGGACACTAGGCGACCACTACGAACAACAGTAAACAACTGCCTGGGACCTTGGAGTGCGAAGAAATTGCCTAAGGGGACACGTGAAACGGAACCTGGATCAGTGGAGTGGGCTTGTGTTCACCGGCGAGTACAGGTTTCGAACGTCGACTGGGGCTTGTCGTGCAAGGCTGTGTAGGCGACCAGGCACCGGTGCAGGTCTCTATCCATGGGTTCTGCTGTGGGGCGGGACTGTCGTAGTTTGGGCTGCTATTATGGTAATACCAACAGTAGCAGAAAACAGAAAAACGGGAGTAGGATTCTTTAGGAAGGTAGAGCAGAGAGTGTGTTACAGTGAACAGTTCAGTGATACAGTTAAGCTTATCACAATCGACAGCAAACCAATACCCACAACGATAGTTCAGATAGTACATGCCGACGTCGGAAGCTTAAGATGACAGAAAAAGTATATGAAGGTATTGAAAGGGTAATACAGTACGTAAAGGGAGATGAAACTCCATTACTCGTGGGAGACTGGAATGCAGTTGTAGGAGAAAACGTGGAAGAAATGGTTACTGGAGAATATGGGGTTGGGACAGGGAATGAGAGAGAAGAAAGACTAACTCAGTCCTGTAATAAACTTCGGCTAGTAATAGCGAATACTCTTAATCACAAGAGGAGGATGTATAATTGGAAAAGGCCGGGTGATATGGGGAACAACAGTTAGATTACATCATGGTCCGAAGGAGATTCTGAAAGGATATAGTGGATTGTAAGGCATACGCAGGAGCAGATATAGACTCATATCACAATGTAGTAATGATAAACAGTACGTTGAAGGTTAAGAGATAAGTCAGAAAGAATCGATACGCAAATGTGTCAGATACAGAAGTACTAAGGAATGACGAGATACTCTTGAAGATCTGCAAGGCTATGGATACAGCAACAAGGAATAATCCAGTAGGCAGTCCACTTCAAGAGGAATGGATATCTCTGAAAAGGACAATAATAGAAGTTGGAAAGAAAAATATAGATACAAAGAAAGTAACTGCAAAGAAACCATGGGAATTAAAATAAATAACTGAAGTATTTCTTTTATTACCCATGATGAAAGAAGGAAGTTCAAAAATGTTCAGGGAAATTCAGGAATACAGAAAGGCTAGTCACTGAGGCATGAAATAGACAGGATGTGTAGGAAAGCTAAGACGAAATAGCTGCCTGAAAAATGTGAAGAAATCGAAAAAGGAATGATTGTTGGAAGGACTGAGTCAACGCATAAGAAAGTCAAAGCAACCTTGAGTGAAATTGTTAGCAAAGGGTGGTAACATGAAGAGTGCAGTGGGAATTTCACCGTCGAAAAAGGAGGAGGAAGTGGATATATGGAATGAGTACATTGAAGGCCTCCATGAGGAGGGAAGATTTGTCTGATGTGATAGAAGAAGAAAGAAGAGTCGATTTGGAAGAGATAGGAGATCCAGTAATAGAATTTAAAAGAGCCTTGGAGGACAAGATCAAATAAGGTAGAAGGGGTAGATAACTTTCCATCAGGATGTCTAAAACCATTGGGGGGAACTGGCGACAAAGCGACTATTCATGTTGGTGTGTAAAATATATGAGTCCGCCGACATACCATCTAGCTTTCGAAAAAATATCATCCACACAATTCCTAAGACTGCAAGAACTGACAAGTGCGACAATTATCGAACAGTCTGCTTAACATCTCATGCATCCAAATTGCTGACAAGAATAACATATTGGAGAATGGAAAAGAAAATTGAGGATGAGTTAGATGACTATCAATTTGGCCTTAGGAAAGGTAGATGCAACAGAGAGGCAATTCCAACGTTGCTGTCCGTGATAGAAGCAAGACTAAAGAACAATAAAGTTACGTTTATAGGATTTGTCGACCTGGACAAGATGTTGAGCAGTGTAAAATGGCGCAAAGTGTTAGAAATTCTGAGACAAACAGGGGTAAGCTGTAGAAAGAGACAGGTAATACACAATATGTACAAAAGCCAAGAGGGAAATAATAAGAGTGGATGACCAAGAATGAAGTGCTCGGATTAAAAAGGATGTAGGCAGGGATGTAGTGTTTCGCCCGTATTTTCAATATGTACATCGATGAAGCAATGATGGAAATACAAGAAAGGTTCAGGAGTGGGATTAAAATTGAAGGTGAAAGGGCATGAATGATACGATTCGCTGATGACATTACTATCCTGAAAGTGAAAGTGAAGAAGAATTACATGATGGGCTGAATGGAATGGACAGTCTAATGAGTACAAAATATGGGTTGAGAATAAATCGAAGAAAGACGAAAGGAATTGGAAGTAGGAGGAATGAGAACAGAGATAAACATAACATTAGGATTAATTGCCACGAAGTATATCAAATTAAGGAATTCTACTACCTAGGCAGCAAAATAACCAATGTCAGATGGAGCAAGGAGGACATCGAAAGCAGATTTGCACCAGCAAAAAAGGCATTCCTGACGAAGAGAAGTCCATTAGTATCAAAGATAGGCCTTAATTTTAGGAAGAATGTTCTGAGAATGTACGTTTGGAGCAGAACCTAGAATGGTAGTGAAACATGGATTGTGGGAAAACCGGAAAAGGAGAGAATCAACGCATTTGAGATGATGTACTACAGACGAATGCTGAAAATTAGGTCAACTTACAAAGTAAGGAATGAGGAGGTTCTGCGCAGAATGGAAGAGGAAAGGAATATGTGGAAGGGACACGATGATAGGACATCTGCTAAGACATCAGGGAATGACTTCCATGGTACGAAATTGGAGAATACATCCAGCAAATAATTGAGGACGTAGGTCGCAAGTGCTGCTCTGAGGAGAAGAGGTTGGCATAGGAGAGGAATTTGTCGTGGACCACATCAAACGAATGAGAAGACAGATGGCTCAAAAAAAAAAAAAAAATGGAAAGGTCTCTAACGTTCCGTCTCCAAATGCTGGAGACATCTTCAGAGGCTAAAAAGGCTCAGGCAGCAGTTTGAAACTTCTATAAACTGAACAAGCTGAACTGTTTGTCCGGATCCCTGTGATGTCATCTGACGGCTGCTTAAGAGCGCAGAGTCACGAGTGCGTGTGTTGTCGAGCTTCTGCCGGGGAACACTTGGCGCTGGTTTCTGTATTCAGCACTGAGGCCAGCAGCTCGTCTAATTTCTCTCATTCTTCTTTCCGTTAAAGTTGCTCTCGTGCTTTGGAATTTGAATGCCCTCTCTGTAAATTCAAGCACAGTAATATTGGTTCTGTATTGCAGAGACGAATTTTTAGTTTCCCTGGTCCGAGTGGATATTCTGCAACTGCCGATTTATTGCTATTTCGCAGATGACAACTGCTCTTCTGTTTGTACTACACATGTGTGCTTCACTGTGTGTGCAAGACAATTTATATATTCCTCCTGTGGCAAGTGCTGGCCGTACATTCTTTACAGTGTTCGAAACATTCACGCTCTTTCATAATTGGTATAAACACTGCATCAATACTATGTATTCCTCGTACTCTGATCATGTGAACCGTGACTGCTTTTACGAATGGGAGTAAATCTTTGTTTCTTCTTCGTGAGAAGCTCCATACCTTTATGGACTTATTGCCCTATTTATCTATTTCTCAGATTACTCATTTATTCTGAAAGTTGTGTTTAAATGGTCGGAGCGTTCCTCCAACTACTCTGGTGACACATTATTTAAGCCAAGCCCACCAATGTTCTCATTACCGCTCTTTTCAGTTAGGGACAATGACTGGAATTTTTGTTAATGTATCCACATGTGTGAGTGAGGTTTTTGCAGACCTTCTGTGCCTAACATCTGTGGATTTTCTAAGTAGCCGTACATTTTAAAATATTTCAACTTCTTTCTCTTTTTCTATACTGGATTTTATATTATAACTAATATCATTCGGAAAGTTTAGAAAGTCCGAGTTATGAGTGTCATCAATATAACAAAACCAACGATAGTGATTTTTCTTGCTGGGCTGATGAGCTATTCCTTCCAGTTTTACATATAGAACTCCGTTCTAACTGTGCTGAGTGTGTTTCCTGTAATGAATACAGTTTCAGAAAACTGGATGATTTATTCGAGAGCCTCACAAACTGAGCGAAGTCAGTAACACTTTGGTCCGCCTCAGTTACTCGGCTTCGCATTTACTGGCAGAGCTGTTGAATGTCCTCCTGAGGGACATCGTCCGAAATCATGTCCAGCTGGCAGCTTAAGTCATGAAAACCCCGAGATGGTTCGAGTCCCCTGCCCGGTATGCCCCAAACGTTGTCAGTTGCGGAGAGGTTTGGCGCCCTTCCTAGTCAAGGTATGTTTGGCGAGCAATAGAAACACTCGTTGTGTGTGTGGGCGGGCATTACCTTGCTGATATGTAATGTCAGTATGGCTTGCCATGAAGGACAACAAAGCTGGACGTGGAACATCGAATATCGTCGACGTACCGCTCTGCTGTGTGGGTGACTACTAAAGTAGTCTTGTTATGAAAGTGAACGGCACCCCAGACTATCACTCTCGGTTGTTGGGCTTCATGGTGGGCGACAGTCAGGTTGGGAACCCCCCCCCCCCCCAAGTCTCCAAGGCGTTTCCAGACACATCTTTGCTGGACATTGGGGCTCAATTAGAAGCGAGGCCCATCATAGAAGACTGTTCCAGTCAATGAGATTCCTGGCCGAAGTCGCATCTGGAGATGCCCCAGATGGTCGTGGTATACCAATCTTACTGTCATCCGCCATATGGTCTGACAACCTCGAGTGATGGTGTGGGGTGTCATTTTTTTTCACAGCAGGATTTCTTTGGTTTTAATCTGTGGTACCCTTACAGCACAGCAGTTCGTCTATGCTGTTCTACACCCCGTTTTGCTGCCTTCAAGGTATGCCATTCTTGGCTAACTTTTTTTCCAAAATAATGCCATCTTGCATATGGGGAGAGTTTTTACTATTTGTTTTTAGACTTGCCAAACCCTACCTTGGCCAGCAAGGTTGCCAGACTTCTTCCCAATTGAGAATAATTGGAGCGATATAGGCAGGGACGTCCTACCAGGTCTGGATTTTGACGATCTACCGCAGAATTTGGACAAAATATGGCATGATGTTCCTCAGGGAGACATCCAACAACTCTGTCAATAAATATCAAGATGAAAAATTGCTTACATAAGGACGCATTATTGACTTACTTAACTTGTTAAGCTTCCCTCTTGAAGAAGTCATTCACCTGTTTGTGTGCTCATGTACAGCACAACTACTACTTTCTGTACCTTCCGGATATTTCCTTCACGGAGTGTTCCTTTTTTTTGTCTAAGAGTGTAAATTCCATATGTGACATCGTTTTATTAAGAGCAACTATAGTAAGCAGTAATAGAACGTCTAAATGGGCTAATATCTGATGGACATGAAGGATTCTATTTTTTGTATAATGAACTGAACCTTTTATACGTCTTTTTTTGCTACAGAGGTCTGTTGAAGACTGGCCAGGTATTTGGCAGTCACGCTTGTCGAGCAGTCCATAGCGCTAACAACTGGTCTTAATGGAATGACAGGTTTGTGAATTTTTGGTATACCACACAATCTTGATGGAACCAGATCTGATGTAGTAAGACATTTCTAGTTGGTGAGAGAAATCGAAGAGGCTTTTACTAGCTGATGCGTTACCCTAAGTACTGATCTTGAGAGATTGCTTTTAATCTCACTGTACCTTCGTGGTTGTAATACAACGCAAGTTTCTCTGCAGTAGGTTCATTATTTCATGAGCATTGTAGCGTTGCCCTTATCTGCTGGAAGCTCTAGAATACATCAGAATTGAAATCTCGGATAGGTCTCTCTCCACAAGTTAAGTGTTGTGTCATTGTTTATTGCCTCTGGTGGTGCCTCCACATTTAGGAGACGAAGTCTTAGGCACACAGATATGCCATGGACAGTGGCCGAATACCTATTAAGCAAAATTCACCAGTAGGTTGTATTTAAATTAGTTATCAGTACGAATACAGGTGTTAGTGTTTGCTGGAATTACAAAAGAAACGAGGAGTGTAGAAATGGGGTGGCCAAGACATCAGCTCACGGGCCACGCCCGGGCACAAGTGCATTTGGCTCGTTATACACATCTCCCCAATTAACATTTCTTAAATTTTCTCTGAAGTGCTCAATAAACACTGGGTTGAGCAACCTTACAGTTTTATTTCATGGTTTCTGAACTGTACACCTTGCTGTGTTTTCTAATTTAATCAATTGTACATCATGGGCTGATAATCCATTTATCAATGTGAAAGCATGTGTTAGTTTTACACCCTCTTGCTGTACAAATACATTATCTATTAGAGCGCTACTGCCTTGAGCTATACGTGTAGGGAAATTGATAGCTGATTCTATGTTATATGCAATTAATAACACTTACACTTTTCCGATCTGAACTGGTTAGAAAGTTTACTTAGAAATCATCACAGATTAACAACTTCCTGTTTTTGGCTGACAGACAGCGTAATAGGTAGTCAAACTTTTTTACTAGCTCCCAATCTCCTAATGGGGACCTGTACACTGTTGCTAGCATCAACACTACATTATCTAGCTGTAGTTTATATGCACAAACTTCAAAGTGCTGATCAATGCAGAATTTGCGTACTTCTACAAATTTTTTACTTATATCCTTTTCTTTTTTTTTTTTTGTAAACGGCAAACCCTCCTTTATCCATGCTATATCTGGAAGTGTAAGAGGCTAAATTATACTAATTTATACTGACACTATCCATCACCACTGTTACATGGTGTTCAGACAAAGTATATCAATCCCACTGTTATTTGTGAGGTCATCTACAAAGAGAGCTTCACTCCAAGGTTAAACGCAGCGAAAACCTCTCAGACAAACAGAACCTAAACGATGTCAAACTTAGCGTAAGGAGGGCTATGCGTGAAGCGTTCAGTGAATTCGAAAGTAAAATTCTATGTACCGACTTGACAGAAAATCCTAGGAAGTTCTGGTCTTACGTTAAATCAGTAAGTGGCTCGAAACAGCATATCCAGACACTCCGGGATGATGATGGCATTGAAACAGAGGATGACACGCGTAAAGCTGAAATACTAAACACCTTTTTCCAAAGCTGTTTCACAGAGGAAGACCGCATTGCAGTTCGTTCTCTAAATCCTCGCACAAACGAAAAAATGGCTGGCATCGAAATAAGTGTCCAAGGAATAGAAAAGCAACTGGAATCACTCAACAGAGGAAAGTCCACTGGACCTGACGGGATACCAGTTCGTTTCTACACACAGTACGCGAAAGAACTTGCCCCCCTTCTAACAGCCGTGTACCGCAAGTCTCTAGAGGAACGGAGGGTTCCAAATGATTGGAAAAGAGCACAGATAGTCCCTGTTTTCACGATGGGTCACGAGCAGATGCGCAAAACTGTAGACCTATATCTCTGACGTCGATCTGTTGTAGAATTTTAGAACATGTTTTTTGCTCGCGTGTCATGTCGTTTTTGGAAACCCAGAATGTAATCTGTAGGAATCAACATGGATTCCGGAAACAGCCATCGTGTGAGACCCAACTCGCTTTATTTGTTCGTGAGATCCAGAAAATATTAGATACAGGCTCCCAGGTAGATGCTGTTTTCCTTGACTTCCGGAAGGCGTTCGATACAGTTCCGCACTGTCGCCTGATAAACAAAGTAAGAGCCTACGGAATATCAGACCAGCTGTGTCGCTGGATTGAAGAGTTTTTAGCAAACAAAACACAGCATGTTGTTATCAATGGAGAGACGTCTACAGACGTTAAAGTAACCTCTGGCGTACCACAGGGGACTGTTATGGGACCATTGCTTTTTACAATATATATATATATGACCTTGTAGGTAGTGTCGGAAGTTCGGTACGGTTTTTCGCGGATGATTCTCTAGTATACAGAGAAGTTGCAGCATTAGAAAATTGTAGCGAAATGCAGGAAGATCTGCAGCGGATAGGCACTTGGTGCTGGGAGTGGCAACTGACCCTTAACACAGACAAATGTAATGTATTGCGAATACATAGAAAGAAGGATCCTTTATTGTAGGATTATATGATAGCGGAACAAACACTGGTAGCAGTTACTTCTGTAAAATATCTCGGAGTATGCGTGCGGAACGATTTGAAGTGGAATGATCATATAAAGTTAATTGTTGGTAAGGCGGGTGCCAGGTTGAGATTCATTGGGAGAGTCCTTACAAAATGTAGTCCATGAACAAAGGAGGTGGCTTACAAAACACTCGTTCGAACTATACTTGAGTAGTGCTCAACAGTGTGGGATCCGTACCAGGTCGGGTTGACGGAGGAGATAGAGAAGATCCAAAGAAGAGCGGCGGGTTTCGTCACAGGGTTATTTGGTAACCGTGATAGCGTTACGGAGATGTTTAGCAAACTCAAGTGGCAGACTCTGCAAGAGAGGCGCTCTGCATCGCGGTGTAGCTTGCTCGCCAGGTTTCGAGAGGGTGCGTTTCTGGATGAGGTATCGAATATATTGCTTCCCCCTACTTATACCTCCCGAGGAGATCACGAATGTAAAATTAGAGAGATTAGAGCGCGCACGGAGGCTTTCAGACAGTCGTTCTTCCCGCGAACCATAAGCGACTGGAACAGAAAAGGGAGGTAATGACAGTGGCACGTAAAGTGCCCTCCGCCACACACCGTTGGGTGGCTTGCGGAGTATAAATGTAGATGTAGATGTTAACAGATCATCTACTTTATTTTTTATTCCCCTGATATTCTGCTGAAGTGAGTTGATATTACCCTTAGCTTCATCCCTATTTACTGTACATGAAGCTTCTGTTATTCTATTTTTCTTGAGTGTTGCCTGTTTGGACTTTGACCTTGACATACAAAACCTGTGTGCCTGGTCCCATTAACCACAGGGGTCACCCTCGTGTGACTGAGGCTCCCTCTTACAGTGTCAGCTGACTTATCTTTCCCCTTCCTATTTAGGTGCAGGCCATGCGTAGTGTGTCCTCACCTACCAGTAGTGTCAACAGGAACATCGCGTGTGTGAGGTTTTGGGGGTATCTGGAACATCCCGTTCCTCCACTACTTCAGATAGCAAACCAGAGTGTTAACACGCCTTGCAGCAGTGTTTACGCAGGACCGAACACGGCGCTGAAAGACCTCCACAGACACCACATTTGTGTGGCCAGTTCATGTTCCTATTTCATCCAAGTCTCTCGCAATAGTACAGTTTGGATTCATACCGCAGGCTGTTTCCTGCTGCCCCAACTGTAATTTCCTGGTCTCCCTAGCATTTGTTTTCACAAAACTTGTGAGCTGGTACGCTGCACCTAACTCCTCCTGAAGCTCCTGGCCTTGACTGTTAACTAGAAGCAATATTCTTCTTTTCCTATTCTGATTTGATCCCTACGTGTCTTTTTTTCTTGAAGCTAATATTCTGCTTCAAAATACATTCAACTACATCTGGATGAGGGCCTTCCTCCACTACTTCAGATAGCAAGCCAAACTGATTTACTAACTGAATTTCGAAGTTTTTTCAAGTTTCTCTTTTTGCTTCTACCTTTCCTGTCCCTGTTTCTTCCCTTAGCCTACATAATTCCAAGTCCTCATTTTGTAATTCAGCCTCAATGGCACAAATTTTTACCTCCTTTTCAGCGACTTTTCTGTCCTTCCTACATAACGTACGTTGCCATGGAGAGCGTCTTATCTACCCAGTTTCCTCGCCGCTACATTCGCCCCAATAAACCATAACCTACACAGTCTTCATACCCCCGCCTTCAGATTTCTACAGTAAACATCACATTTGCTAGACATGTTTTGACAGAAAAATTTACACAAAGGAAGAGGATAACTTGGCACAAGAGCACTGATGTTACGTAACCTGTATTAATACGCAATGAAGCGCTAATGCAAACAAACTTTTAAAAATCTCAAAAACTTCATAAAACTACCCTTGTAATTCTTTCTAGGCCACAACGTATTCTTCAAACTTCGTATTTTGTTTAACACCAGTAATCTTAGGGAACTTCACTGTCTTTGTCAGAATGTGTCCGTTCCATAAACGCGATTTTCCTTTTAAATGCATCCCCATCAAATGAGGAAAAAGTTACCTTGCAGTGCGTTACTGTGGGCAGTGTACAGTCAAGTCCAGTTAAAATGTGAAATCTGCACTAGATTACACATGTTTTCATTTTTGTTCCTGCATTGCTTTTTTTGTCAAAAAATTAAACAGTAGCAAGTTTTAAGTCGTTCCAGGTATGTGCTTCGACATAACCTACGTACTTTGCAGTACGATATGAAGTCTCCATAGGAATCGTTCAGTTTCACTGAAAACCGTTGCAGCTGAAAACGGAAGATGCGTGTGACTTCAGCAATTATACTATGCTTTCTTCCAATTTCGCCATGTGCCAAAGGCCTGCAAGTTTAGCACAAAGTGCTTTTTGATGTACAAAACAAGGAATCTCGTCCGTCGACATTCGTGATTTAATCCTGTTTCATTGTCAATCAAATCTTTAAACTCTTTCTGCATATTCCAGAATCCGAATCAAGAACAGTTCTCCACATGAGTAACCTAGAGGCAGGTATCCTCCGATTTGTGAGGCAACTTAAATCACTTAATAACAGCAAGTCTTCCGATCCGTACTGCATACCAATTACGTTTCCTTGAGAGTATGCTGATGCAACAGCTCCATGCATAACAACCTCACACAACCGTCCGCTGGACGAAAGATCCGTATGAAAAGATTGGAAAGCTGGACAGGTTACACCAATATTCAAGAACGGTGGAAGGAGTAATCCAGTAAATTACAGGTCCATATTATTAACGTCGATATCCAGTAGGATTTTGGAACATATATTGCGTGTGAGGACTATGAATTACCTCGAATAAAACGGTCTATTGACACACAGTAAAGACGGATTAAGAAAACATCATTCTTGTGAAGCACGAAGTGTTGAGTGCTATTGACCAGATCGGGTTAATGGAGTACATTGAGAAAGTTCAAAGAAGAGCTGCACGTTCTGTATTACCCCGAAATAGGGGAAACAGTGTTACTGACATGTTACAGAATTTGGGGTGGACATCAAAAAGGCGTTTTTCATTGTGGCAGAATCATCTCACGAAATTTCAAACTTTCTCCTTCGAATACGAAAATAATTTGCTAACGCAGACATACTTAGGGAGAAACGATCGTCGCAATAAAATAAAGGAAACGGGAGCTATCAGGGAAAGGTATAGGCATTCGTTTTTTCCTCGCACTGTTCGATATTGGAATAATCGAGAATCGTTGTGAAGGTCATTCGATGAACCCTCCGCCAGGCACTTAGGTGTGATCTGCAGAGCATCCGTGTACATGTACATCTAATGTCGTTTCACAGTAGGTATGCACTGCCTGTATCGTATATGAATTGAGAAACCTCTTCGCTCTCTTCTGTCACTGCCGCTCATTTTAAAGAATCGCGACGGTAGACCGCTCGACTGCCTCCTTCGTGCAAACAGCCACTGGCCCAGTGAACCTCCACCGTACCGAGATCACACAGCGAAGGGTAGACAGCCTTCACAGCGCGAGTCTGCCGGACTCGAGGGACTTGTGCCGGCCGGAAGACGCCACGCCGCACCGCGACGCCGGGCGAAGCGCGGCGCTCTTCCGGGCGCCTCCGACAAGGACCGAGCGGAGCCGAGCGGCAGGCAGGCCGGGCCCGTGGGCCAGACACGCTGCACGCGTGACTTGCGGCACGGCGCGGCCGGCCGTCATTATGAGCCCCTACCTAGCTGCGGCGAAGTCACGCGGTCAACTCCTGAGGCGTCACCGGTGGCCACAGGTTGGATGTAAGATCACATATCTTCGTTTCATATTTTCCAGGAAAAATATGTCCATTTTTAAAAGTGACAAACAGCAAGCGTGTAAAACACAATGCATCAGAATAACACATATTAAAAGCACAATATTGCCGAGGAATACAGCAGTATCAAGAGCCATCAACTAGAGATAATCACAGAGAACACTGCAATATTTTGAGAAATGTCATGAGACCAGCTGATTGTATCAGCTGTGTGAGTAGTATGTACATATCTGAGAATAACATCAAAATAAGCTGGTATATAACGAGGACAATGTCAGGCGAGCAGCGGAAATCTTCGGTTATCTGTTTACTGAATGTCGTAGTGTGAAGACGTTACTAACGTTAACGGGATTTGCAAAAGTTTAAACAATAAAGACTTGTACGTCGAAGAAGGTTCAAACTGCTGCGCCTCACTCACTCAAATTGCTTGTAACACCATTTTTAATGTTGGCAACTAAAGGTAAAGCTGAAGGATGCAAACTGTAAGGAAATGGAAGCAGTAATTACAGAATAAATAAGAGTGCATGTGGTTGAGATCATATATTATTTGGGACAGTATATTTTTCTATATCATGCACTACCGCTTTTGCGTCAGTCACCATAGCTCGTGAAATTAATTTTTTCCTGTGCGCAAGTAAATATTCAGTCATAAGGCTGTAAAAATAACATGTTGGTAATATCTAAATCAACTTCCACTTCCATACTTCACAAACCCCTGCGAAGTGCGTGGTAGAGGGTTTTTCGTGCAGTAGCACACACCGGACCGTCTCCCCGGCCACTTTGCTCCTGTGCGCCCTGTAATTAGTGTGACCTCGTCTTTGCCGGCCCTACGAGAGCGACAGCCTGGCGTCCGTCTCGTATTCTCAGATTCTTCGCTTCATACAGCTTCTCTGAATGTTGTGAGTAGGTATTCATCTTGAGGTGATTTCTCGACATGAAATCTCACTTTTTTTAATCTCGTCTTTGATTTAAGAACAAAAATTAGAAAATATTCAACCTTGAACAAACACGGTTTCTTCCCTTCTTACCGATACGTATTTCGGCCATATTTCATTATCACCAGCGGGTTTCCTTTATTCTTTTGCAGAGTAAAGAGTAATCTATCGCATTGGGATACGCATATTTTTGGGAATGTGTTATTTTTGTTCAGAACGTTATAACAGACATGTAAACCATAGTAGCACATGCCGTTGTTCATGTCGCTGCATGTCATCTGCAATACCGAGATACCAGCCAAACTGGAAATAGCAGACACGGACATCAGCAACAGCATGTGCCATTAACGCATACATCTTTCTGAGAGCGTTTTGAATGCAAATGTACAATTCTAAAATAATACGTTTCCCATTGTAACAATATATTCTTTCTAGAATGAAATTTTCTCTCTACAGCGGAGTGTGCGCTGGTATGAAACTTCCTGGCAGATTAAAACTGTGTGCCGGACCGAGACTCGAACTCAAGACTTTTTCCTTTTGCGGGCAAGTGCTCTACCAACTTTTTTTTATTTTCTTTTTTTATGAAGAGGAAAAGAAACTTTTTCGCATCCACCCACGCGCGAACCCATGAGCTTCCGTATCCTATTCCCGCGCGCTAACTACATTTTTTTTTTTTTTAAGGAAGGTCACAGGGCGTGGTACACGCCGCACTAGCTGTGGGGTCTCTTCACGGCACTGCCGGTGCGTCGGGGCCCAAACCCCTCCTCCCACCCCTTTTCTCATGTCCCCAGTTGGGTCATAGCACTAAGTGTGCTGAAATCTTAACGCAAAATTCCTATTCTCCGATGTAAGAAACACAAAGAAACCTCTTCTCTGAGTAGAAACTGAACACTTATAAAAACTTAACAATTCTTCTTGAATCACACAAATACTTTGGAAGTCGAACACGAGTAATTCTGAACAAAATGTTTTGAGAAAACTCTTCGTGTAACATAGAAGATTCGGAAGCAAGGTAATAGTAAATAATAATAACACAACTGACTTTTAATTTTCTTCTGTTCGTTCTCGTCCAAGGTGTTGTAGTGGTTCCACATATTTAACCGACACTCATTCTTTCAAAAATGATCTCCAGCATGTTGCCGTAGTGCTTCTTGTGGTTGCGATACGTGCTGATTTTTGCGTATTCACACTCCATGTAAACGCGGAATTCTATCTCGTTGTCCGACCCAAGTTTGTTGATGACATAACTAACATATTTTCCCGGTAAGCAGCTAATGGCGTTGGTTTTTAATTTCGGAAAGTATGTCATGTCTGGTCTCAGGAGGAGCGATTGCGTTATATATTCGGCCGAGGATCTGGCGACAAAGGCGATTTGTTGCCTGATCCAATTCCAGTTATTCACACTGCCGCCACAGGTGAATCTGTGGATGAGTGTATCCACCAGACTGCATTTTCCACAAAGGTGTGTCTGGTTTAAACCGATCCCATACAGTGTCTCGTTAGTGCTGATGACATTGTTAACTGTTTTGTACCATGCGGAAATAGCGTCTGCAGATAGCCCGGCATAGTTGATGTTCCGCCACACAGCTTTCCAGTCACAATTAGGGAATTTCTTTTCAGTTTTGTTTCTGCCCTCATTTAACTTCCTTTCAAGTATGATGTCGCGCGTTGTGATACATGTGTTGCTTCTGATTTCGTCACTAAGGTAACTTGCTTCGAGGAAAAAGTTCCTCACATACTGCAGACGGGCATTAATCCTTCGCACATCAATCGGTGCTTGCAGGCTATGGGGTGTCACAGCCTCAAAGAGCTTTGCGGTTATACATTGTGTAAGTTCTCGGAGTACATGGAAAGTCCGTTTGAGGAACAGAGCAGACGCTTTATTTCGAATGTCCACCAAACCGAGGCCCCCGTTTCTGACATCCAGTATAACGGTAGTCGCACCGAGCCTGAATATATCTCCTCGCCATAAATAATTGGTAACAGTGGACATGATCCCTTTCGATACTAGTTTGGGGATTGGAAATACCTGTGCAGTGAAATACGTTTTAGACAAAATGCAGGAGTTCATGAATCTGACTTTTCGCACCTGGTCCACAGTTCGATGGAAGTTCTCCATTACAGCACCATGAACTTTCCTCCTAGCTTCCGTCCAGTTAAAAGCAGCCATCCTCATCGGACATGCCATTAAGGTTATTCCCAAAGTTTTGTGTTTGTTGTCTTGTTTTGCCCATGACAGTCGGAGGTGATCTAGGCCCCGCAGATTCAATATTTTACTTTTGTTTTCATTGGTTGTCGCTCCCGACGCTAGACAATACTTTTGGATTTCTCTTTCCAGTGTAACTGTCTCCTCCTTATTCCTTATTACAACACCCACGTCATCAGCATAAGCTCGTATGACGGTTTTCTCACCACTCAATGTTATGCCTGTTAGTCTTGCGTGGAACTGCGGAGAAAGGGCTCTAAAGGTACGGAAAATAAAAACATAGATAAGGGACTGCCCTGTGGAACCCCTCGCCTTATCTGTATGGGTTTAGATGTTTGGCCATTGATTGCTATTTTCGCATTTATACCTGTTGCAATATTTCTTAGCATGTTGACAATCTGAGGGTGGAAAGCCATTCTTGACAGCGTCGCAAAGAGGTATCTATGACTAACGCGGTCAAAAGCTTTGTTGAAATCTATAAAGATTAAAGCACATTTTATACTTGCCACTGACGTAATTGCAATGACGTCTCTGTATGCAGATAGACTTTCGAATATCGTTCTGGCTGGAGAACAAGATTAATGATGACTCAATATTTTGTTGGAAAAGGCAGGGAATCTTTTGTTGATAATACGCGAAATTATTTTGTAATTAGAATTTAGTAGCGAAAGAGGCCGAAAATTGTTTAAGTTGGTTTTGCCTTTACTCTTAGGAATCAGTACTATTTTACTTTCCTTAAACTCTGCAGGGACCGCTTTTCCGGTCAGGACCACATTCGCCATGGAAGTGATCTTGTCCCCAATTACAGACCAGTAGCGGGCATAAAAATCCACTGGGAGGCCACCAAGTCCCGGATATTTTTTGAGAGGTGAGTTACGCACTGCCTCATGCACTTCATCTTTAGTAATAGGTGACAGGATGTCAGCGTTTTCTGTTCCCGACAACTGTGGACCTAAAATAGTGAGAAAGTCCTCGAGAGCTGCATCGTCCACTGTGGTGGGGGCATATATATTGTCATAGTACCTGTGGACTTGGTCCAGTATTTCTTGCTGGCATGTGAGCCTTGTACCAGTATGCGTCTGGACTTCATCAATAAAATCTTGACGTCTGTTTTCAGCATGCCGCACCAAGTGATACAGAGAAGCAGTTTCACCAGCTGCTGCTGATGTGGCTTTCTATTTAATTTTTAGTCCCTCCATCTGTTGCTGTTTAATGCTTAATAACTTGGCTTTTGTTTTTTGATATCATTCAGACGAATTACGTCATCATTTGCCTCTTGATAAAAGTCTCTTAAAACTTTATAATAAAACTCCATTGTATTCCTCAACTCCCTGCGCCTCGCTACACTATACTGCACGACAACTTTCAGCAACCTTGGTTTAGCCCTCCTAGTCCACCAGTCAGTGACTGTTGGGTGCTTGTCTGCTGTGCGGAGGCACATAGTCCACGCTACTCTTATTTTCTGTTCCAGTTCTTCGTCAGTTAAAACAGACATACTCAAATTCCATTGTCCTCTGAATCGACGGGTTGGCTGTACACTTAAATTAAAGCAAGTTAAAAGTGTACTGTGATCGCTAAAATACACGGGAACAGTTTCAACGTTTAATAAAAAATTTTGCAAATTTGGTGACACGTAAATTCTATCTAGTCTGCTGCGGGAGTGGCTGGTTATATACGTGGAGTCGACTGATGTCGGGTGCTGAAGTTCCTATACATCTCTGAGTTGTAGATCACTTACTAACTTTTTTAACTGTGGCGAGTAGTTGAAATTGGGTTGTTGATCTTTCTGGTTTAAAACACAGTTAATATGTCCAACTAATGTAAGAGAACACGGATTTTTCCTCAATAAATAAATTAGTTCATCTTGAAAAAACATCGCACCATCCAACTTATGGGAATTTCCTGATGGGGCGTAAAGGTTAAGCACGGTCATATCGAAAATTTTTATGCCTACGGCTCTTCCTGATTCTAGTCGTTCGATTTCAGTCACCGGAATGCCTTCCCTTATAAGAACGGCTGTACCGATATGGCTTCCGTAGAAACACTAACAATTCCAAAAAAGCCTGGGATCCGAAATGCCGTCATCGCAACTTCTTGTAGCAACGCGATATCTGTCCCAGACTAGTACAAGAATTCTTCTGATCCTGCCAATTTGAAGGGTGACTGTATTTATTAATGTTAATAGTAGTAGTGCTATAAACTTGCATCACAGACATACCAGAAGAAGGTATTTGGGATGAGGATCGGTATGATTATAGCAGCAACGACCTTCTCTACAAGTCACGATCCTTACAAGCTGTGTGCCCATTACATGCACTAACTTCATAGAAAAAATTTTACTGCTTTTAAACAAAGTGCTTGAAAAGAAAATTATCCTGAAATCCTGACAATGCATTGCTATAAGTCACTGTGGTCTTTTTCTTTCTCCTCGTCAGTGGTGGCCCTGATGACTTCATATTTAATATTCTTTTTCTTGACGTCTTTCTTCTGTGGTGTGGTTTTCGCTCGATGACGCGTGACAGCAAGACCTTGTTTCGGTCACAGCCTCCGACGGTGGCCGTCTTGCGCAACGGCTGTGGCTTGCGAGTCGTCAATATTTGGCTCCGGGGTGTTGTCAGTTGCGTTGTCTTGCTGGCGAGGCGGTGATGCGCTTCGGAGCCAGCAGGTTCTTTACTTGGTACTTCCTCGTACTGTTCGCACTGTATGGGCTGTGCACTCGATGCGGTTATTGCAGCTGTGACCTCAGGCTCAGGGTCACATTTCTGTGAAAGGCCACTACCAGCTGCGTCACTATCTGCTCGTGGCGGTATAATTCCTTGTGCGGAAGTGGGAGCCAAATCGACCTGCATTTCATCTCCTTTTACCACTTCCAACAGGACTTGGCTTCGGCTTCCTGGCAACGGGTGTTTCACAGGAAGAGTCCTCATCAACATTTTTTTCAGTGTCCTCTACTTTTTAGTGGGAGTCTCGCTGTCACGGGACGGAATTTCAGCAGTTAATGCAGGTTTTGAAGGCGGAAAGTCATTAACATTAAGTGCAACATTTTCAGAGGTAGTAACAGGATCGACGACAGCCGCCGCCTCTGTTGTATTACTGACTGGCAACAAATCGTTGAGTGTTAATTTCCGGCGTTGCGTAAGGTTATTTGTTAGCACAAAAACACGGCGAGGGCAGTCCTGACGGAGGTTACCTGACTCGTTACATACATGACATGTAGGGGTTTGCCCGGAGTACATAACATGCGCCTTGTGCCCGTCAACAACGATGTGGGAGGGAATGTTTGCCTTCACTTCCATCTCCACGGAGCGAATGCCGTTAAAGCACTGCAGCTTGAAATGCGAAGCCCACCTTTCGTTGACTATTTGCCTGACAACCCCACACTTTGAAAGGACATCTTTAATTTTCGAGTTGTCTACTTCTATCGGAATATTCAAAACCCTAACATTTCTAATTACAAACTCCGAATTCCTGAGTTTTACAGTACTTGTAGTACCATCACGGTGTATAAATTCCGTTTCATAACCAAATTTTTCCAGAAAGCGGTCTACACTCACGGAATCGTTAAACTTTACAAACATGCAGTATTCATCAGAGTCTAGCTGCATGGTATGAGCAGATTCAGGATGAAGCCCAAATACCTCGGTAATCTAGTCGTGTATTTCCAGTGCAGAGGGCTGTACTCGACGGGTGTACTTGTCGAAGGTGAAAATCACGGTGTTTTTTCTCACGGAGTTTGCCACGGTGTTCTGCAGCGAAGAAATTTCGGACAACGCCGAAATCCCAACAGCACTACGTAGAAAGACAACATGAACGAAGACCAATAGCCAATAAACAGTCACGAAACACGAAAACACTGGCGTAAACACTGAACGTTCACGGAGCAAACTCGAGGAGCGTGCGACCGCGGCGACAGCTAAAGCCAGACTGCTGGCTTACACGATCTGTTGGTCTATCAATGTGGACTGTCCAAGTATCTGCAACGAATGGTGAACCACTCGTAGTGATGTGAGGCAGTGGCGTAAAAAGATTCTAGCTGACAGGGCTGTTGACGAGTGTCACTCCAAGTGACTGGCGATCGTTTTCAAACCAGACGCAAATTGCCGATGCCTGGCAAAGCAGCTCCATCTGAACCAGCTGCCTAGCAATCGTTCGGAAGGCGGCTGCACAGACTCGACATTTGGAGTCGGCGGCCGCCGCTCACACAGACACACACAGCTGCTCGTCTTGAGTGGGCCAAACCACACAGAGACGGACAGTGGCCGGGTGGAGGTGCGTCACGCGAGTCGCGTGATTTCGCCTCTTCTGAAATTATGTAGGTGGCGATGGGACTGACGGCCTATAGAGGATGCAGTTCAAGCCACTGGTGGTTGCATGGTGTCATAGGGGTGTTTCTGTCGCCGTGACTTGGATTCAGTCACCAAGGTTAATGTGAACCTGAAGCAGCACGTTTATTTCAACATTGTCGGTGACGAAGTGTTGCCCCATTCTCTGGACACTTGCGTTGTAGAAGATGACACACACAGTCGTGTTCCCAGGGCTGCGTGCATACACTCCCGGTTTCACGAACACTCAGGCGCCCTGCAGCACCTCGAGGCGACCACTAGACAACCCGGTCTCAGAGCCGCAGACGTTGTACGGTACTGTCTGGAACAGCGGCTGAGACGTGGCAGCCGACATCCCCACACACTGGTAGCTCTGCGCGATCTGATGCAGCAGTGGGAGGCCTCGGGCAGGTGCTGCGTATCTGAAGAAACTTCCGGAACTCTCTTCCCCGCCGAGTTGACGAAGTCTTCGAGGCTAGAGGCGGTAATACCGTGATGCCATTTCATGATCCTTGAAGCAAAAGTTGGCCTGAATGTGACTGTCTTACTATAAGTTAATGACGTACGGAATGAATGGGAATCATGCACCAGCTAGTTGTACTTGACAAGTTTATTCGAATCCTTACCTAGGTTTAAACAGATATAAGCCTTTCTTCCTTGCAAGAAGTAGTAACGTGTGTAAACTTATTGTGTGAAAAGAGAAAACAGGTCATAAAGCTCAGTCAACACTAAAATGACCCATATAAATGCTAACGTATAGTCAGATGGCTTAATGAACAGTAAAGCAAGGTAATAGAGTGAATAAACATCTGACGTGCCACTGGTTGGCTGTTCGATTCCTATGACTTCCATAATTTTACTGTTGCTGACTGCTGCCATGTTAGAGATTTTAATTACGTATGTACAGCAAATGTTGTGGAGTATTACTGTAATCTGGTGGTGCAGGGTGTTGACTCTATAATTGCTTCTTTCGAAAAGTAATTAATTTAGCCACTTGCAGTGTTTATTGTTCACTTTTGAACTAATTTACAAGTAACAACGATACCGAGCTACAGCTTGTTGTCATCTCTAACGACGCTGTACTTTTATTGATTTTTGATAATACGGTTCGGAAATAGGAATATAAATTCAATTTTAGTAAGGCAAGCAGTCTCGATGAAAAGCTTTTTTTGTTCGTTACCGCTTTCAGTCTGTGAGTGTCATCATCAGATCATTTACTGTCTGCTGTAGCGATATGCGGAGACAGAGAGCGGAGAGAGACGTGTGCCACGAGGCACATTCCATTGACTGCTCGGTGGAAAGTGTCAACAGAAGAGGCGGCGGCAGGAGGTATTGGCGCGCTTCCTCTTTGGGTCACAAATGTGCCCTTATTGACAGATAGTTAGTATCGCAAAATAGGAAAAGTAGGTGACAGTATTGAGAATAAATTTAAAGAAAGAATTAGTTGTACGGTCAGTAGTAATGGCGTCGAGTGGTCTACATACCTCGGTACACAGCGGGAGTCGATACAGTCGTCAGCGATCCGGCAGTCGAGCTCCTCGAGGAGGTCGTAGGATTTGCGCCACGTGAAGCGGCGGAGCTGCGCCAGGGCGTCGGCGCACCCCCCTCCCTCCAACGCTCCAGCTGCTGGCGGCGGCGACAGTCCGGAGTCCCAGAGGCGGTCTGCCAGGCGCCGCGCAGCTGAGACCGCGGGGGGCAGCTGCTCCCAGCTGTCGCACGTTGAGAACCGCGGTGGCCAAACTGCAAAACGTTCTTCAGTCACCTCGAGGTCTGCACTCTGACTCACGAGCTTCCATGGGCTACTCATATGCACATCAGTACTAGCAGCTACTGAGAGTGAAACACTAAGAGAGCTGCAGCCAACGATAATCGACACGGCGTGAGGTGTGCTGCACACTTTCACAAGCCAAAGGTCAACAAGTCAGCTGACTGTCAGCACGGCGGCCACTGCTGCGGCTCCCCTTGACGAAGGAGCGGGCAGAGCTGCGCCGACAGTACAACACTGGACACTGTGCCGTCATTCCGTATGAGCCCAAGTTCTGACTGCAGCATCGGTGTGGGCGGTCCGTGCATCGAGGCCCTGAGCAGAGCGGAGAATGCCACGTTGCACTCTCGACCATCTCACGGGGAGCCACTCGGTATACAATACGTGATTGGTTACACTGGTCGCAGCTGTTACATTTCTGAGTCCTTGAGACAGCTCGCTTGCGATATTTTCGACATCCTTTCAACAAAATAATTTAATGTCGCATGTCAGCCATGCTGTTCTGCCCCAGCTTGGCAGAGTTAGCACCGCTACCACAGGAACGTGCGATGTACCTGGCTAAACGCAGACAGTAATATTTAAGTCGAAATCACACTTATCGTTAACTGGTTTGATTGGTGAGATTGGGAATAAGACTTATGGTCTCACGTTGGTGTCAGAGCTGGCAGTGCGGGGCTGGAGAGGAGACTCCAGGCTGGCCGAGAGGCAGCTGGGCTGCAGGCGGCAGGGCGCTCCAGACTGGAGCGGCAGCCGGTGGGAGCCTTTCCTGGCGACTTCAGATCTCCAGTCCAGGCTGGGCCGTGAATGACGACCCCGGGCATTCTGTACTCTCATCTCCTGGAGCGCCGCACACTTGGCCTGTCTCATCACAGACTACCCGCCAAGTACTGCGTCACAGTCAAGTAACTGCAGCCAGAAAAGCTGGAATTCCCAATGATGTAATCGGCATACCACTCTCCTCTCGCTTTAATCTCTGGGATCCGCCTCTGATCTGTATTTTCCTCTTAGCTGTAGCCGTGTTTACCCAGGGTATCTCGTTACGTAAGTAGCAGAGGCGCTGCCATTCGTTGTTCTGTACACTTCCGAGGCAGTAGTTGCACTTCTGTCTCTTTGTACTTGTGTGGGAACGTTCAGCGCTTACGGAGCAGGGAGAAAACAAATGTACAAATGTAATGGCTAAGTACTCATCAAATGTCGAGATCATTTTTGAAATAATCGAACTGAAATTGTCGACCGATATGCAAGTGCGGTTGACATACGGTTCCTCGCCGCAGATAAAGCAGCAATGAAGGCACTGAGTGGCAGAGAGTGGCTTTGCACTAAAAAGCGCTGATCTGTTCTCACCTGCCAGAAAGTTTACGGCAGAATCTCTGGACACACAAAAGATATTCTGCCTGCTGATTCCCTCACGAGGGACTGACGTCTTTTTGAGCAAATGCTTGACAAAACCCTCAGTGAGTTAGACTGCAAAATGAAGCAAAAGGAAAGAAGAAAGCGTAATGTCTCTGTGAAGGAACAGACGGTTAGCCCGCGCAGCTTCGCTCGTCAGATCCGCTTCGCTAAGGCAGCCCAGCTGAGGCTACCTCGGCGGTGAGCTGACCTCGCCGGTAAACATTCTGAAAGTTCCGTACCCGCCCAGTGAGACTGCTAATTCTGATGACGTCTCTCGCCGTCGGTGTGGCTACCGGGCTGTAAACATAGAAACAGTCGCTTCTGATGGGACTGTGGGCAGCTGCTACTGTTAACCGAAAAATCGGGATGCCATTGCTGTATGTCTATTGTAATTAACCACTGCGAATGTTCGAGTAATGCATACCTGATATCAATGAACGTAATTGACTCGTACAGAGGGAAGTCCACGCTGCTGGCACAACACGGACACCTCCGCCTCGTCGTGTCTGAGGGCCGACTGACTCACTTGGCGCTCTCCGTAACCTGCGACGTACAATTGTATGACTCGGTGTTTCTCGTATATTCTCGCGAGAGCCTGTGCCCGTCAACTGCGTAACGATACTTGAAGCTTCCCGTACTGGAATAATGCCTCAGTTACGGCCAATGCTTCAGGGACTTTCCCCGACAATCACTGTAACGAAAGGAAACTACTCCTATTGTGATTAAGCGAAAGTGTGTTTACGGCCGACTGGCGCGCCTCCTCCACGTACTCCCCGACCTGTGTGTCTGGCTGCAGGCAGGCCGGCCTCCCACGCAGCGGGCCACAGCCCCCACCCCCGCACTGGGCGACTCGCGCCGCGGGCCGCTCGCGTTCTCCGGCCGTGGGAACACACTCCAGCCACAGCCTGGAATCTCTATAAGTCTGGAAACTCTATAAGCCCCAGAAAACAGCTGGTTGTATGTAATGAAACAATCGTCCTTCGATTCTGCCTCGTATGTGATCATTTTTTCTGCATCTTTAATTTTTATTGTGTGATATTTTAACTTGTTCAAATAGCAAGTGTACGTCTGAAAGCATTACCCGGGGACTGATAAGGTTCACTTTCTCTTCTGAACCTCCGTGAGGAAGTTTTGATGATCGTTCCTTCTGCAGAGAGGAGCGAGGGCAAAGGTCGCTAGAAATACACTGGCGGAAAAGAAAATCTCAGCACAAAATAAAAATTACTGTAGAGGAATGAGATTGCGGGCGTACATCGCTCTGGATGACACACCTTATAGCTTTGAAGGGAACTATGAAGTACAAAAGCCGCTGCCTCAGCTCGAGGTAATGCAAAGGTGAAAAAGCCGAAGTAAGGCATCCTGCAGCTCTTTTAATGTAAATGTTTGTAAAAGTAACATTTGGATTTCCTGGTCAACTCCTGCCAATAACCCATTTTATTTTCCGTGTTTGCTGTAAGCTGCGGGTAAAGACACAAGCTGGACATGCACTTGCGTGTCAGATGTGACAGCGTTCGGCGGCCCACATGTTGCCCACGATGCTAACACAACACTGGCTGCAGATGGCAACAGGGGGCGGGACTGGAGCTGTCAGATGATGTCGACAGCACGAGGCTACGGAGCGTAGCTGAACTGCTTAGTTGACGACTAACTCACGACAGTGCTACAGTGCTAGTGCTGTTGATGCAAAGCAGAGCAATGGCGCCGATAAACAAAGCAAACATTGCGTTATATCTTCAGAAACAGTAGCCAAAGTCGAGATTTGATCAGAAAGGAACTCAAGAAATTTCGCTGAGTCTGAAAGAAGTGGCGCATGAGTCAGTGGAATGCGTGGTGTCGTGCGAACAATGTACAAGAGGAGTGCAGTGATGGCGATACGTGCACGGCACTTGAAAGTTGTACTGAAACAGGCGTGCTGTAGTTCATCGTCGTTGTCGGACAGAGGGCAGCAGCTCCCGTTTCCAGTCAAACGTAGTGAAGGACAGTCGTTGTCCAAGGAGCGGATGCTAAACATAATCACGTACTTGGAAAATCGCAGACAGCATAGCAAAAGAACAATTACGAACATATTTTGAACAAGTCTGCAGAAATATGACCGTTAGTGTGTAAGGAAAACTACAGACATTCAACGGAGGACAAGGCGCACTTGCGCGTTTCAAGGACGCTCGACATACATTACAGAGATTTCAAGAGAAGCAGTGGATGCTTGCATGACGTCAAACAGTGCTACAGAAGGGCGAGATAATGAAATTTCGAAGAAAGCGTCAACTGAACGATGCGCAGCAAACTACAGGATCGACCGAAATATTTGTAGATGAGATAAGTAAATTTACCCCGTCGTTGAGTAAGGAATTTGTTTTCAACTGCAGCCAATCGGCATATGAAGAGGAAACGTAGATGAAAGGGACCCTGGAAATAAGAGGTACCAAGAGAGATCAATCAAGATCATCTATTATCAATTTGCATTCGTATACAGTTATGCCGTCTGATTAACTAGACGGTAAATTGGCTGGAACGCTATTTATTGCTCTGCGCCCTTTGATTCTTTCTCGTGTGTGTAATTTTGGCAGGGACCGTAGGGAATATTTATGTCACAGCAAACAAGAGTGGGAGAACAGACGTAAGAGAACTACAGCTATTGTATGATCACTGCTTTTGGCCAATAGCTCGTCAAAATAGTTGTTTTTTCCTGATTCCTAGGCTGCGCATAGAAATCATACTCCTAAAGAACAAGCTACCGCTCCTGGAAAGTGTGTGACATAGCAGTCCGTACCACCTGCAACCACTAGATGAATAGTACCTCCAGATGTCTGTCTTTTCTGTGCGTATGAAACATATTACAACACTACCTGCAGCAACGCCTTAAAGGACAGCCAGTTTTACGATAAGCTCCACGACAGGCTGTTTCGCATTCGGCTGCACGCCATCACTTTCCTTCAGTTCTCGTCACCCTGTTACACCAATGTCATTTCTATACATATTCCTTAAGAGTGGATACCTAGCTGAGCGTCCTCATAATAAACGTAGTCCTTCACTGGCAGGCAGAAAACGTGTCATTTTTAATAACAGCATATGTAAGCCAAGCCGCCTGTGAGTGTTTGATAAGTGGACTGTGCATAACGTCTTATGAATCCGTACAGCACGAAAGAGCACTTACCGGGACGGTCACAGTACTGCGACCGTAGCACAAATTCACCGTCACTGAGCACCGAGGGTCTGTCCGTGTGCCAGCAGAGGCAGTCCAGCACCGAGTAGGTCCCGTTTGCTGCAAGCAGAGCTGCCACTGTGGCAATTACGCCCGCCGGCTGCATTGTCCGCTGTCGACACTGGGGAGCAAACAGAAGCAGTGCGCGTCGCAGGGAGCGCGCGCTCAATATGACGGCGGGCGCAGCGGAAGTCTGCCGCAGGACGGCCAAACCACGGGAAGCGTGGCGTGACGCCTCTCATCCGGATGACCGCCGTATTCCTGTTTGCCTGGTGAGAGTTCGCGAAAGTCGTCGAGTAAAACAAGGAAGTGTTGTAGTCATTCTGCTCTTCCTAATCTCTAAAAACGATTTAGGAGGCAATCTGAGCAGCCATTGTTTGCAGATGATGCTGTCTTTTAGCATCTACTAAAGTCATCAGAAGATCAAAGCAACAGCAAAATGATTTAGAGAGTGTACCGGCGCGGTGCGTAAAGTGGCACTTGATTCTGAATAATGAAAAGTGTTATGTCATCCACAGGAGAACTAGAAGGAATCCGCTAAATTTCTTTTACTCGATGAGTCAGACAAATCGAAAGGGTGCCGTTTCAGCTAAATGCCAAGGTATTACAATTAGGGCCAACTTAAATAGGAACGATCAAATCGAAAATCTTGTAGGGAAGACTGTGTTTTGTTTGCAGAACACCTAGACAGAGCGACAAGCCCACTAAAGAGACTGTCACTTAGTGATGCTAGAAGAACCCTCCGCCACACACCGCCGGGTGTCACGCGGAGTACTGGTGTAGATGCAGATGTACATCTACAACTCCACACAAGTCACAATATGGTGCATGGTGGAAGTTGCCTAACACCATCACTAGCCATTTTCTTTCCTGTTACGCTCGTAAATACAGAGAGGGAAAAGCGACTCTCTTTATGCCTTCATCATCATCAATTTTCTGCTACATTAGCAGGTCCTTTGCCTCTCCATTTTCTGCGATCCATTGCCTCCTCCTTACGGCTGCTGTATGTTGTACCGTCCATTACGTCATCCAGTATCTGAAATCTCCTCCTTCCTCGCTTCCTTTTCCCTTCTACATAACCTTCTACAACTGTTTTTATCAGTCCGTCATTCTTTTTTAATATATGCCCAATCTAATTTCTTTTTCTTCTCTTTATTACATCTAGCAACTGTCTTTTCTCTCCCACTCATCTCAATACCTCTTCATTTATTACTATGTCCATCCAACTTATTCTTTCCATACTCCGCCATGTCCACATCTCAGAAGCCTCCAGCCTTTCTCGGTCTTTATTCCTCAAAACCCATGTTTCAGGCCATACAGAAGAACACTCCATACAAAACATTTTATCTTTTCCTCAGTTCTATGTCCACACTGCTGCAGAAAACTCTCCTTTTCTTATAAAATGCCTCTTTTTACCATTGCTATCCTTGTTTTCATTTCTGTGGTGCACTTCCAGTCGGTGTCTATACTTCTTCCAAGATACTTAAAATTTAGCACCTGTTCTAATATTTCTCGATTCAGCACAATTTTTATTTCTTTATTTTCTCCTAGTGCCAATACTTTTATTTTCTTTGTGTTAATTTTCATTCCATAATGGCGTCAATGGTGTCCACTAAATCCTGTAATTGTCTTTCCCCTGTGGCTAGAAGGACCATGTCATCAGCAAACCTCAAACACCCTACTGTTCTTCAATTTCTACTCCTTTGTCATCTAATGTGCATTGGGCAATCATATTTTCCAAGTAGAGATTGAAAACGTTAGGTGATAGACAGCATCCTTGTCTTGCTCCTTTTCCTAGTCCGATCCAGTTTGTACTTTCTCCTCTCACTTTAACTGAGGCTTTCTGATTAAGATATAATGAGTCTTCTGGTTTTCCAGTCCACTCTCTTTTCTCTCATTACAGTCGCCAACTTGTCCCAAGCCACAATGTCAAATGCCTTTTCTAGATCGGTGAAGCACATTTAGAGGTCTCCTCCTTTTTCAATAAACCTTTCTCCCAAGAGTCGCAGGAGCCCCACTGCATCTCTGGTGTCCGTATTCCGTCTAAAGCCAAACTGCTCCTCGCCAAGATTCTCCTCCATTAATTTTTAAAGTCTCTTATTAAATATTCTTAACATCATTTTGGCTGCATGTGAAATGAGGCTGATTGTCCTGTGCTCACTGCATTTCTCGATTCCTTGTTTTTTTTCGGTAATGGAATCATTAGTTTTGTCAGAAAGTCCTCAGGCCATTCACCACTGTCACATATTTTATTCATAACCTCAATATTTCCCTTATTTCATCTTGTTTCAAGCATTTTAATATTTCTCCCGGTATCTGTACCTACTGCTTTACCATTTTTCATTGCAGTTATGCCAGACATTACTTCTTCCATTATGATGGTTGGGCCTTCCTTTCTGGTCATCATTTACACTGTTGAGTAATTCAAGTTCCACAGTTTCTGGTTTGCGATCTGTGTCATATAGCTCTTTTAGATATTCTTCCCATCGCTGGAGGACATCGTCACGATCTTTGTACACTACCTCTTCGTCTTTACTCAAACTTTCCATCGTAGCACTTCCTGCTCTGTTGTAAACCAATGTCATAGTCTTTACTCTGTTGTACAGTAAGTCGTATCTTCCCTTCCTGTCCAGTTCTTCGATTGCATTACATTCCTCTTAGCCATTTTTTCCTAGCCTGCTCTGTTTCTATTTGCAGTTCATTACTTAACCTTCGGTACATCTTTCTTGCACCTTCAGTGTTCTTGTTTTTAAATTTTCTTGTCTCCTCCACATTCAAAATCATTTCTTGTGTGACCTATCGTTTCTTTTCCCTTTTCCCTTTTACATATCCTATATTTTGCTGTCCTGCTTTAATAATTTCAGCTTTCAGCATATTCCAGTACTCGTTGACATTATCAAGTGGTTCTTTGTCTCTTAGTGTGTTTAGAAACTCAAGTGACAGCATTTCTGTAATTTGTTCTTTGTTGGATCTTATTTTCTCTAGATCCCACTTCTTCGCCATGACTCCACAGACACCCAAATTTCTCTGTTAGTGCTCCTTAAGCGAAATGGACGTTGACGCCAGTGAAATCGTTCTGCAGTCAGCTTATAATGTCGGTTCTCTAAATTTCCTCTATAATTTTCCTAGAAATAATATCGTGTTCGTTACAGGGGTTCCTATTTTCGTTCACAAATCACCTCCATAACACTAGCATGTTTTTCGATCCTGGAGGTAACAACTCTGACTGCACAGTTAAATTGCTTCGACATCTTTCCTTAATAAGACCTTGTGCGGATCCAAAACACTCAAACAGTTCTCAAGAACGGATTGTACTAGTGTCCTATATTCTGTCTTCTACAAATGAACCGTTCTTTCCTAAAATTCTCCTACTCGAAGTCGAGCATTGACCTTCTCCGCTGCACCCTTTCATGCTCATTTCATTTCACTATAATTCATCTTACCTACTAGAAATTTTGCTTAAGTCATCTTGTAGCATCCTACAGTCACTCAACACTTAGACGTCCCTGTACACTACAGCATCATCAGCTCATCCTGTCTGTGAGATTACGTTCTGCCGCACTCCTGGCGATACCTTTGTCTCTCATGAACGCTCGCTGTCGAGTGCAAAGTAAGGGGTTCTGCTATTATGAAATTTGCGTTCCACTCCCATATCTAGAAACCTTTTCTCCGTTCATCCGTTAAGAGACTGCACGAGCGAAATCGCTGCCTCAGGATCTGTCAGTACTTTTCTTCCGGTGTCATATTACAGCAGACACATATCCGTATGTCGCCTTCCCATCCACTCACCCTTCCCTCCCCTCTCCAATCCCCCTACATTCCTCTCCCCGACACTGTTCTCGCCCAATAAAGATCATTTCAGTTCTGTATAAAGTAGTGAAAAGAACGTCACAAAGTGCAGTCAGCAGGGATGGGCCGAAAAACCAAACATACTCGGCATTACCTATGTATTTTTACACCAGGCCAATGAACTCCAGCTGGAATGCAGCAACAAGCCACAGAGTATCTTCCAGATTTATCAGACCTGCAGTCTTTCAACTATTTCACACAGAGATCAGAAGTTCCTCAAGTCGGCAAGTCTCAGTTAAGTTGCAGAAGTGTACTGCTTATCACCAACACATATACTGTGGCTGTTAGTCTATCTAAAAGCGTCAGTGTAGGTCCAGAAATAGAAAACTTTCGACGTGTTTTTGGCATCACAGGACTATCTGTGCAGCATGAGGGAGTATACAAAGAAGTAGATGACAACAGAGTGCGGTGCATTACAATCACCAACTGACTTTAAAATGTATGGGAGGAGGGTTTCAACAGTGCATATCTACAGGGAAGCTATGACTGGATCAACTTCAGGGGATATGCGCATTTAAATAAAACATTCGAGTGTGGGGAATTTGGATGATTTATACTGCACCTTAGCGACTGCTACAGACACACTGGGGTGCTGGTATCTGAATGTAAGAGGAGCAGTGTATAAATGCATTTATTCTCGCTGTACCAGGAGAGCCTATTACTATCGAGTTCAGTGAAGTAGAATGCAGGGGTGGTATGTCTACTAATACATATGTTGAGGCACTTGCTGGACAGAATACTATACAAGCTGAATTTTTTAGACTCATATGAAGCAACGTCTGGGAAAACATTGCTCTACACAATGAGTATAAAACGTACACATGTCAGTAAAGAAAATAGAAAATAAATTGTTCTTCCTGCCTCACTGCGTACCAATCCCCACCAGTGTACTGCACACAAACGTGCCACGGGCCAGTGCTTACTCGGGAGTCTGCAGCAGCGTGCGCGAGACGGGGCAGCGGCGCACGTGTCGGCCGGGCAGTGCTGTGGCGAGCTGCCGCCGCGGGCCCCACGTGGCCACTGGCTGGGCGGGGAGCCGCCAGCCCGCCTCCAGAGGAGACCTGCAGAGGCGGGGCCGCAGCCAGCAGCCAGCAGCCAGCTCCCCAGCCAGCCAGCCAGCCACGGCCTCCACAGCAGTGCTGGCGCCGCAGCTGGTGAGGCCAGCCAGAGGGGTGGCACGCCACAGAGAGTGGCCGGCACCAGTCAGCACTTTGATGTTAATGCTGAATTACGTGTAGTTACTCTAACTCAGCGGCAGTCTTTTACGAAGCTGCTGTGACTGTACATAATATTATCAATTGCTGTTTATTTACCTTGAAGTTTGCTACTGAACACACTTCATGCTTTATAGGTAAAGGTGTATATTCTAGAAGAAAATACATGTGTAATACAGCACACTGTAAATAACTAGCCACATCTTACAATACTGATTTAAGGAAATCAAAAATGGTTCAAGTGGCTTGGAGCAGTATGGGAGTTAATTTCTAAGGTCATCAGTCCCCTAGAACTTAGAACTACTTAAACCTAACTAAGCCACACATATACACATGCACACATGTAAGCACTGAAGAGTAAAAGAAATTAGTTCATGTGGCACAGACTTGACTAATGTCTGAAGTAGTGCTGGAGGGAGCTGACACCTTCAATCCTGCAGGACTGTCCATAAATCCGTAAGAGAACCAGAGGGTGGACATCTCTTCTGAACAGCACGTTGCAAGGCGTCCAACATATGCTCAATAATGCTCACGTCTGGGGAGTTTGGTGACTAGCGGAATTTTTTAAATTCAGAAGAAACTTCCTGGAGTCACTCTGTAATAATTCTGGACATGTGGGTTGCCGCATTGCCCCGCACTGGAATTGCCCGAATCAGTCGGACTTTACAATAGTACTTTAGTACCTGAATAGTGTAATTTCGCTTAGTCTCCTTCCGCCGCCGAGCAGTGTCAGCAGTGCGCAAGTAGCAGCATTACTGCATTTTCTAGGCAATCTTGTATTTTAATAACCGTTTAAATTTTGTCGATTTGTTTGCGCTTTCTGTAGATTAGTTCAGACGTTCTTAGCAAAACAGTTTTTAGCATGGATAGGGACTGCAACTGCTGTGTTCGGATGCAGGCTGAGTTGGCATCCCTTCGCTCCCAGCTTCAGGCAGTGTTGGCTTCGGTCACACAGCTTGAGGCTGTTGCCAATGGGCATCACTGTGGGGGTCGGGATGGGGGTTTGTCGGGGACGGCCAGCTCGTCCCACGCATCCCCTGATCGGACTACGACTGTGGTTGCCCGGGATACTGCCCGCATTGAGGCTGATCCCTCACCTGTGGTAGAGTGGGAGGTCGTTTCAAGGTGTGGCAAGGGGCGAAAGACATTCCGGAGGGCTGAACGGAAAGCCTCTCCAGTTTGTCTGACGAACCGGTTTCAGGCTCTGTCTCAGGCTGATACTGATCTTCGGCCTGACATGGCTGCTTGTCCTGTTCCAGAGGTTGCCCCTCAGTCTGCAAGATCCGGGCAGTCGCAGAGGGTGGGCTTACTGGTAGTTGGGAGCTCCAACGTCAGGCGCGTAATGGGGCCCCTTAGGAAAATGGCAGCAAGAGAGGGGAAGAAAACCAATGTGCACTCCGTGTGCATATGGGGGGGAGTCATTCCAGATGTGGAAAGGGTCCTTCCGGATGCCATGAAGGGTACAGGGTGCACCCATCTGCAGGTGGTCGCTCATGTCGGCACCAATGATGTGTGTCGCTATGGATCGGAGGAAATCCTCTCTGGCTTCCGGCGGCTATCTGATTTGGTGAAGACTGCCAGTCTCGCTAGCGGGATGAAAGCAGAGCTCACCATCTGCAGCATCGTCGACAGGACTGACTGCGGACCTTTGGTACAGAGCCGAGTGGAGGGTCTGAATCAGAGGCTGAGACGGTTCTGCGACCGTGTGGGCTGCAGATTCCTCGACTTGCGCCATAGGGTGGTGGGGTTTCGGGTTCCGCTGGATAGGTCAGGAGTCCACTACACGCAACAAGCGGCTACACGGGTAGCAGGGGTTGTGTGGCGTGGGCTGGGCGGTTTTTTAGTTTAGATGGCCTTGGGCAAGTACAGAAAGGGCAACAGCCTCAACGGGTGCGGGGCAAAGTCAGGACATGCGGGGACCAAGCAGCAATCGGTATTGTAATTGTCAACTGTCGAAGCTGCGTTGGTAAAGTACCGGAACTTCAAGCGCTGATAGAAAGCACCGAAGCTGAAATCGTTATAGGTACAGAAAGCTGGCTTAAGCCAGAGATAAATTCTGCCGAAATTTTTACAAAGGTACAGACGGTGTTTAGAAAGGATAGATTGCATGCAACCGGTGGTGGAGTGTTCATCGCTGTTAGTAGTAGTTTATCCTGTAGTGAAGTAGAAGTGGATAGTTCCTGTGAATTATTATGGGTGGAGGTTACACTAAACAACCGAACTAGGTTAATAATTGGCTCCTTTTACCGACCTCCCGACTCAGCAGCATTAGTGGCAGAACAACTGAGAGAAAATTTGGAATACATTTCACATAAATTTTCTCAGCATGTTATAGTCTTAGGTGGAGATTTCAATTTACCAGATATAGACTGGGACACTCAGATGTTTAGGACGGGTGGTAGGGACAGAGCATCGAGTGACATTATACTGAGTGCACTATCCGAAAATTACCTCGAGCAATTAAACAGAGAACCGACTCGTGGAGATAACATATTGGACCTACTGATAACAAACAGACCCGAACTTTTCGAATCTGTATGTACAGAACAGGGAATCAGTGATCATAAGGCCGTTGCAGCATCCCTGAATATGGAAGTTAATAGGAATATAAAAAAAGGGAGGAAGGTTTATCTGTTTAGCAAGAGTAATAGAAGGCAGATTTCAGACTACCTAACAGATCAAAACGAAAATTTCTGTTCCGACACTGACAATGTTGAGTGTTTATGGAAAAAGTTCAAGGCAATCGTAAAATGCGTTTTAGACAGGTACGTGCCGAGTAAAACTGTGAGGGACGGGAAAAACCCACCGTGGTACAACAACAAAGTTAGGAAACTACTGCGAAAGCAGAGAGAGCTCCACTCCAAGTTTAAACGCAGCCAAAACCTCTCAGACAAACAGAAGCTAAACGATGTCAAAGTTAGCGTAAGGAGGGCTATGCGTGAAGCGTTTAGTGAATTCGAAAGTAAACTTCTATGTACCGACTTGACAGAAAATCCTAGGAAGTTCTGGTCTTACATTAAATCAGTAAGTGGCTCGAAACAGCATATCCAGACACTCCGGGATGATGATGGCATTGAAACAAAGGATGACACGCGTAAAGCTGAAATACTAAACACCTTTTTCCAAAGCTGTTTCACAGAGGAAGACCGCACTGCAGTTCCTTCTCTAAATCCTCGCACAAACGAAAAAATGGCTGACATCGAAATAAGTGTCCAAGGAATAGAACAGCAACTGGAATCACTCAATAGAGGAAAGTCCACTGGACCTGACGGGATACCAATTCGATTCTACACAGAGTACGCGAAAGAACTTGCCCCCCTTCTAACAGCCGTGTACCGCAAGTCTCTAGAGGAACGGAAGGTTCCAAATGATTGGAAAAGAGCACAGATAGTCCCAGTCTTCAAGAAGGGTCGTCGAGCAGATGCGCAAAACTATAGACCTATATCTCTTACGTCGATCTCTTGTAGAATTTTAGAACATGTTTTTTGCTCGCGTATCATGTCATTTCTGGAAACCCAGAATCTACTATGTAGGAATCAACATGGATTCCGGAAACAGCGATCGTGTGAGACCCAACTCGCCTTATTTGTTCATGAGACCCAGAAAATATTAGATACAGGCTCCCAGGTAGATGCTATTTTTCTTGACTTCCGGAAGGCGTTCGATACAGTTCCGCACTGTCGCCTGATAAGCAAAGTAAGAGCCTACGGAATATCAGACCAGCTGTGTGGCTGGATTGAGGAGTTTTTGGCAAACAGAACACAGCATGTTGTTATCAATGGAGAGACGTCTACAGACGTTAAAGTAACCTCTGGCGTGCCACAGGGGAGTGTTATGGGACCATTGCTTTTCACAATATATATAAATGACCTAGTAGATAGTGTCGGAAGTTCCATGCGGCTTTTCGCGGATGATGCTGTAGTATACAGAGAAGTTGCTGCATTAGAAAATTGTAGTGAAATACAGGAAGATCTGCAGCGGATAGGCACTTGGTGCAGGGAGTGGCAACTGACCCTTAACATAGACAAATGTAATGTATTGCGAATACATAGAAAGAAGGATCCTTTATTGTATGATTATATGATAGCGGAACAAACACTGGTAGCAGTTACTTCTGTAAAATATCTGGGAGTATGCGTACGGAACGATTTGAAGTGGAATGATCATATAAAACTAATTGTTGGTAAGGCGGGTACCAGGTTGAGATTCATTGGGAGAGTGCTTAGAAAATGTAGTCCATCAACAAAGGAGGTGGCTTACAAAACACTCGTTCGACCTATACTCGAGTATTGCTCATCAGTGTGGGATCCGTACCAGGTCGGGTTGACGGAGGAGATAGAGAAGATCCAAAGAAGAGCGGCGCGTTTCGTCACTGGGTTATTTGGTAACCGTGATAGCGTTACGGAGATGTTTAATAAACTCAAGTGGCAGACTCTGCAAGAGAGGCGCTCTGCATCGCGGTGTAGCTTGCTCGCCAGGTTTCGAGAGGGTGCGTTTCTGGATGAGGTATCGAATATATTGCTTCCTCCTACTTATACTTCCCGAGGAGATCACGAATGTAAAATTAGAGAGATTAGAGCGCGCACGGAGGCTTTCAGACAGTCGTTCTTCCCGCGAACCATACGCGACTGGAACAGGAAAGGGAGGTAATGACAGTGGCACGTAAAGTGCCCTCCGCCACACACCGTTGGGTGGCTTGCGGAGTATCAATGTAGATGTAGATGTAGATGAATGGATGCAGATGATGAAACAGGTTGCTTATGTACGTGTCACCTATCAGAATTGTGTATAGACATATCAGGAGTCCCATGTCACTGCAACCGAAAACGCTCCACACCATTCCCGAGCCTCCAGCCCCTCGAACGGTCGGTCCCCTGCTGACATGTATTCATGAGGTTGTCTCCATACCCTTAAATAGTCTTGTTTGAGGCACAGGTCAATGTCCTAACGGATTATCAGAAGAAATTATATAACTTTTGGCGCCAAAGGTAACTCTATGTTTATGTCTCGTTTATAATCGATGTCTATAAAGTGGCCACGGAAAATCGCGGAGGTAGTTATAATCAAGGAAGTCCGATAGATCTACTTGCTTCCTGGATGTTCTGTAAGAAGCCTTTGAAAAGCTGGTTGGCGCCAAACTGTCGTCTCACCGGCTTCTGAGCGGTACGAGCTACTGGCAGCTCGCTTTCGGTGCAGGGAAGGCCACTAAGAATGCCGCAAATGCAGTACAACAACTTGTCTGTGCAGCCGCGTGAAAACACGTGGTGGGCGGCCGAGTGGGTGCCTCGGAGGCTGACGGCAGCTGACGGTGGCGGCCGGCGCTGTCCTCTCAGGCAGTGGGGGCTGACCGCTCACTGCCGAGGTAGCCGCCACGGCTGCGGCATCGTGCTAAGCGTCCTGGAAAACCGGCGCGAGTGACTCCAGCAAAGGCTGCATTTTCTTTCTTTTCCGAGCCTGCATTTGCACAGTCAGGACCTCAGTGCTCCACTGAGTGCACTCGGCCCCCGCCTCAGCGCGGTGTCTGGCTGCGCAGCTGACGTCACGGGCAGCGTTACCCGTGCACTGCCGCGTGGAGGTCTTTTGTCATTTTTTGTATAAGACACAGCTGTAATCACTTCCCGAAATTATAATACATCAAATTTCCAAATCGAAAATTATAAAATTTTTGACTTTTGAGAAGAGAGAAAATGCAAAGTAGGGATGATTGGTAGTTGTGGCCTCAACAACGCTGGTGAGGAATGTGGTCTCAGATCGTGTCCTCGAGCCCGACCTCCCTGGGCGGCGCCTCCCATTATTAGTTTACCACATGAGATATTTCACGCCTCGAATGTCACGGGACCAGTCATCTCTGGCATAGCTGTTCTAATGTCTAAATGTAGTCCAAGGAAGGACAGAAAAGACGATAGAAAGAAGCACAGAATGTGGCAAGGTATCCAGAATTACTTACCCTGCAAGGTCGGCTTGATGGTATTACTTGCAGTAATTACCATCCACCAATTTACCCATTGCTCACAAGCCACACTGGAGAACGTAGTTCATGTTTTCCATTTGAATTGATCACACAGCACTAAGCAAACTTTCCACAGCCAACAACTCCCACTTGTTCTGCAGGGTGTAAACAAACCAAAGAGTGTGGCTGAGGCTAAGGTTCAAAGATGTTGCATTAGGACGGAGTTTATTTTTGGTCAACAGTAGCATTCTAGAGAACTGCGCACTGATGACGCTAAAAATAAAGAGCTTGTCAAAAAGGACATTGTAGCTTTGGAAATACATAAATATATTGAGATAACTTACAGAGTCGATTGACGTGTTATTTTGTAGTAAAGAACCTAAAATTTCTTATAAAAGTGTCATTTCGTTTCGATGTGAATACCAATTATGATGTGGGACATATGCCACTGGTACTCAAATTCCTCTTCCCACGTTCCTTGCGGAAAATCGGGTGAAAGTTGAGCAACCGCAGCGCAGATTAAATTTTTCAGGTTGGCCGAATTGTTTGCTACGGGAGGAACATACGCGCGGTCTTTAATGAAACCACCGAACAGTTATTGCAGAGTTCGTTTCATGGTACCAGGACACACAGCGGGCACGCTCCACCCCAGTGAAAGCAGCCATCTTAACTGTGCACAACGCTGGCGTTCCTGGTGGTGGAATGGGGCACTGATGGACTGAAGTACATGCAGGTTGTTTGCTGCATAATCATACACCTACCGATTCTATAAGTTATCTCAATACATCTCTATATCATTCTAAAGTTGCAAATTCCTTTTTGACTCGCCCTGTACATCTCTATTTGCATTACATTCATTATAAATTTAAATGATGAAGTGTTCTGATTCGAAAACTATATTTGCCGAAATCACAATTGAACGTACAGTGATGACTAGTTTCGGCAAATTTGAACTGCCATTTTCTAAATATTCTTCCTTAATACATAATAATTATAACCTAGACGTCTCAGCTTGTAACCCCACACCCTGTATGAGTTGCAAACCATTGTCGCCACATCAGTAGTAGAGCTAGAACAAGCCTACAGGGCTTCCACGGACACTTCTGTGTGAAGTTGTCTATTTTAACTACAAGTTACTCGTGATTTAATGTCTATGGCGAGCGTGGACTAGAGGTAAAAGATGGACGCTGATGATCTCATAGTATAGGATTATTGTCTGCAAACGTTGCCGCTCTTGGTTGCTAATACACTGGCAGAAAAAAATTAGGTGTTTTTGGAGGTTAATAGGTCACTCAAGATTTATTGTTGCAATGGTGCATATGGAGTACGTGAAGTGGTAACACATACAGACGAATAGCACAGACGGTTGGACGAACCAGGCATCGACCCAACCTGAGACATCCATACTAGCACGTGGCGTAGCCACCACGGGCGGCAACACAGGCGCTGATTCTGTGATCCAGTGGGTCGTACAGCTGGCGAATACAGCCCTGGGATACGCGATGTCACGTCGTTGTGTAAGAGTCCTCGCTTGCCACGTCGCACCTGTCACTTGTCGTCCCATCATAGCCCACAACTGCTGGACTGCAGAGGAGTCCAGAGATCTTGCCAGCCAGGGAAGTTGCCACACGTCTTGCAGGGCCATTGAGTTTGATGAGCAGTATGTGGACGAGCATTATCCTTTTGGAACAACGCGCCATCTTTCTGTTACAAGAAAAGGAAAAGAACAGGTTTAACAACATTCTGCATGTCCTCTCCAGGAACGGCACAGTAAGGCCAGTGTGTTTCGGAAGAGCACTCTCTTTGAGGTAGCACTCACCAGCTCTTCTTCGTATGCACAAACGACCGTCACTTGGATGCAGGCAGTATCTGCTGGCGTCGCTGAAGACCAGGGCGCGCCATTCCTTCTTCCAGGTGAACGAAGCCCTGGCAACACCAGTCGACCTCTCCACGTCGATGCTGTGGTGTGTGTGGGAGGGGGGGGAGGGGAAAGGAGCTAGAAGTGTGGGTGCCCACAGTCTCACTGCTAATAGGTGGTTCGCAACAGTTTGTGTCTGGTCTCACGAGCTGTGTTACCTGTGCTGTGGTAGCTGTACGCCCTGTCGCCGCTGCCCCTGGAATAAGACGATTCTGGCGGGCGTCAGGGCTGCGTGGGCGTGCAGGAGCTCGTCTGCGAGTGCGAGAGTGATCACGTGACCACTGACAGCCGCACAGAGTGGCGCAGCACGTGCAGCTTATGCGGCAGTTCTGTAAACGGACGACAATTTGACCCCTTCCAGGTGTACTAATATATGAAATAGTTATGAACATGATTGGGGATAAATTGAGTTTTGTGAAAAGAATATAAGATTTTTGGTTGGTTAATATTACGAAACATCCTGGTCTGGTAAAAAAAAGCAAGAGATAGTCAACAGACAGTCAGGCAGAAATTATCTAGCTGACTAGTTAGATTCAAGGCTGACTGTAGAGGAAATATTTGGACTCCACAACGAAAATATTTGACCTTGATTTGTCCTATGAACATTCTAATGAAAATATTCGTTTTGATTACTTGAAGAGCATTAGTCTGTCCTTTCTGTCTTTCATAGGTACTGAATTCGGTGTTGAGTAAGTTTCATCAAATGAACAGCGTCGATACAATCTTGCAAAGTTTAAAAGTACGTGGCGGAAGGGCATTTATGTCTGACTGATTCTAAGTTCCAAAAGGAAAGAAATGATAGCTATTCAGATATTTAGTCCCAATAGGGGGTTGATGCCTCAATTCAGTATTATTTTCACCTTATTTCCTTACTGTATTAGTGAAGGAAGCAGTACAGAAAACGAAAAATGGAATTCAGAATTTTCATCGTTGTGCAGGAGCAGTGAATTGGAAGGTGCTGCACACTTTTGAATCGGCACCTTCCAAAACGCGGAATCCGTCGTCCTTGCCATGCCGCCACTGCGCTCTCTGCCATCTAGACCTAACGGTGTCGCCGAGCGGCTCTAGGCGCTTCAGTCTGGAACTGCGCGACTGCTGCGGTCGCAGGTTCGAATCCTGTCTCGGGCATGGATGTGTGTGATGTCCTTAGGTTAGTTACGTTTAAGTAGTTCTAAGTTCTACGGGACTGATGACCTCAGATGTTAAGTGCCATAGTGCTCAGAGCGATTTTGAACCTAAATGTATGGCGTGACACGCTTTGTCACTTACATGATGTGAGTCTCTCCATGGGCATCATGCCAAACACCAACAAATAATCTAAAATAAATTTCGTCTGTTCCGAATAGCTACACCCACTGGTAACCGCTTCATTAGGTTTTAACTGTATATCAACAGATATAAATAACTGATTTATAAATTTTGTATAAGAATATAAGGAGAAGATTAAATCGATTAAGTAGACATATAGATATAAGAGTAGCAAATTTTACCTGGTGATTATCAGTGCAACGGAGAATACAGAGAATCTGTGGTACCCTCATGTCGTTTATGTACGAAGTAAAATATCCGACAATGTACACTAAATTACTCCAGTCCCTCCTCCGCCTACACTGTTTGGCGGAAAGACCCTCGCCGCCGTGGGTTGGCGTGCGTGCCTCAGTGATGCACACAGCCGTACTGCAGATCCAACAACGCGGAAGGGGCGTCTAAGCAGGAGCCAGACCAACATATGGTTCCCGTAGAGGGGCGGCAGCCTATACAGAATAATGCTGAAGGTATGATGGGTAAATTCAGTTCTTAACGAAAAGTTACATAATCGAATGGATGAAACATATAGAAGGAATCGACTGACAGCAAACGTCTTCAAGTATCGAGGAATCGTTGGTAAGGTAACGGAACAGAGTGTGCGGTAGTACAGAAAAAGCAAACAACCTAACAGTGAATGGTTGGAGCTATCAGGAATTCTTTACGTCATTAGCTACAATTGAAAACATTACTTACAAATATTAGCATCCATAAGTTTAGTACTGATTCGCAGGGAAATTTGAGACACATTGCCCATGATATCCACTCGTGTACATTACGAACGACTGTGCAAAGAGTATTACTAAAATAATGGTCAAAGTTTTGCTTCGGGACAGAGATTTTCTTCGGTCAGTCCCCTACTATTCTACCTGTGTTCATCAGAAGTACAGTGCAATGTTCTTTCGGACATGCATACATATATGCACGCTTGCATGTCCGAAGAAACATTGCGTCGTATTTCTGAACAACACAGGCACTGCAGCATCGCATTCATCCGCCGATACCGGGCAAGCGACTGTCAGTTAACATGTCTCCGAATCAAATGGCTCTGAGCACTATGGGACTTAACTTCTAAGGTCATCAGTCCCCTAGAACTTAGAACTACTTAAACCTAACTAACCTAAGGACATCACACACATCCGTGCCCGAGGCAGGATTCGAACCTGCGACCGTAGCTATCGCGCGGTTCCAGACTGTAGCGCCTAGAACCGCTCGGCGACCCCGGCCGGCAACATGTCTCCCCTGTACGGGAATATACGTAATGTATCTAAGAGTGCAGGGGTAGCAGACACGTGGTTGACGACATGTGGAAATCGTGGTCTGGTCTTGAAGAAATGCAGGTGAATTTACGCTAATGCGCATGAATTTATGCGCCATCTCGCCACATAAGTCTTCTAATGTCAATTATGTAGGTGGTAGAACACTTGCATTTTTCCTGGGTTTGTTGGAGAGCTAAAGTTTTCATTTTCTTCATTGCTTTCCGCGAGCGACCAGCTCGTACTTCCTGTTCCACTTTCTCCTGAACGTGAATGTGGCGTTCCACGTTCGCTCCAAAAACTAAAGGCAGGCACACACTCTCAGATGAGAACAGCAGACAGTAGAGCGGTGTACCATCCGCAGTTAGACAGAAACACAACACATTGACAAAGAAAGAAATAAAGAACTATTTACCCATTGTGTGATAATGCAATGACTGCTGTAGCGATGAAAATTAATACATTGCGCTGGGTGAGAGCAGTAACAGGCGGTAGTGTTCTGTCTATACCAGTGGTATGGGCACCAGTCCATGCCCCTGTGCATACATACACTCACACACACACACACACACACATAGTCAGAAGGTTAAGAGCTGCAAAGACAACGAATTTGTTCTTATTGAGGTAGTGGATAAGTTGCAGAACATAGTCGATGAAGGAGAAGTTCCAAGTGAACCCCACTCTTATTGACAAGAAGATGTACTGGTTATGGAAACATTAAATGCAGCCGTGTTCAGAGGTCCATTCCCTCCAATGTGTTGACCACCCCACCTCAATCATGTGCAAACAGACACACCTTGACTCTAGCCATTCCTAGACCCACGCAATTTTATAAAACAAACAACCACTTTTCAAACTCGTAACTACAGCCTTAAGAAACCATCCTATCCAATTTACTAACTTATTAAAATACCCAAGACTAACCTTAGACTGTACACTAATGTGAAAGCTGCACATACAGACTATACAAGGAAAGTGTACAACATAAGAATACTTGTGTAGCTACTTACTGATCAAACATGAGAATTGCATCCTTCTACTGTACTCCACAACTACAAACCTGGGAATTGACTTGTCTCATTTTCCAGAGCCTGGAGTGTCGCTGGTATGTTCTATGACGCCCCCTGTGGACATCAAATGAATGACTACTGTCGATTGCCTAGCGCCGTAAGACGAGGCTCCAACCCACTGCAACTACATTTTCGTGATATTGACAGAGAACAGGCGAGTAACGAATTACTATAGAACGCATCAGACGTAAATTAACGGTTAAGACGGAGGTGAACGTTGTTGGACACGAATGCATTTTAACGAAAATGAGATCGTCGTTAACATCAGCTAACATGTCTGCACACACACATACATAACCTAGGGTTTTGTGAATGTAGTCTCTGCACGTGCCCTAACTGATATACGGATCGCTGTCTGTTGCTTTTTCAGCAAAACCGTACTGAACATTCAAGTTTTCGCAGGAAGCGGCGAGTTCTGCTCTCGAAGAATAGGAGGGATGTTTAAAGTTTCAACTCCTGTTAACGTCGAGACCAATCGAGTACGGACATGGCCTCTCACTACAGAAGAATGAGGACAGAAATCAACAGTACCCGTATTCAAGGGAAGGCCGCAATGTTTTCTGCAGTGGTTTGGCGAAACCACAAAAAACCAAAATCTGGGAAGATGGACCGTGATTTGATCGTTACCTCTGTACCACAGCTTTTCCTGTACATTTTTGGTTTCTGCTGGCGTTCCGTGTATGGCCACAGCGTGGGGATGTCAGGCACTCCAGCTGTACACATCACGTGGAACACGCACACAAATGCGCACAAAGTGAGTGTCTGTCGAATAATGTTCAGAGAAATTTGTTGCCAAAGCATTCGTCTGCCGCATTCTATAGACAAGTTGCGTAATCACTCACTCAGGAATTCGTGTTCCAATGGAGCATAGTGTCCAGCGGGATCTGAGTTGGAAATGTGATGTCATAAGATATAGATTCTTCTACGATATTTCTGCAGCCGTGGTCCAGGGGTAGTTCCGCATCGAGCGCCGGATGGGAGGGTCGCCAGTTTGCTGCCTCACCACAGTACGCGCATGCCTGGACAGCTTTCCCTCAGTGTTTTCGTGGCCTCGTGTGTAACACATCGTCTTGGCCAGAAGAGTTTACTTTGGTCTCTTAGAGTGATGTGACGGGTATACGATGTGAACGCCATTCCACTCAATACCCTTCGCAGAGTTATAGTAGGATCCATTCAGTGGAGATGGTAGTAAAATACAACACTCCTTCCCATCTGCAGTTTTGTGCGTACCGCATTCATACATCATATTATGAGGAACTAGCGACGTGCTTTCTCATCAGCTAAAGTGGCCACCTATTAACTAATTGCTAGTGGAGGATATGTGTGTTGATCTCGTTTCTACTGCTCACGAGATTGTTGCCACGTCTTGGCCAGGTGCAATGGAACAACAGAGGGAAGCGCATCTACCTGCTCCTGACTTCTCAGTTTGATCTCAGTTGCAGGGTCGTGAAGCTGTTGTTAGCAGACTCGCTGCGTCCGGCTGTTAGAGGCGGCATGGCTCAGTACTTCTGGAGGGGACTTCCAATGACTTGCTGAGGCCATGCCACATAAAGTCGCTGTACTACACTGGCAAAAGCAGGCCCCACACGGTGTAATGAGGTATCCCACCTCATTGTGTATCTCGCGTTGGTAGAATGAGGATAAGATGAGAGAGGTTAGTCTGCGTATGGTGGCTTACGGACAGTCATTTTTACGTGAATGGGGTATGGAAGGAAATAAATAGTACAGACACGATTTTCCCTACGCCATGCACTGCCTTACTCAGTAATTATTACGTGTAGATGTAGGGAATGTCGCCCAGCGGAAAGTAAATCAGCTAAACAGTTGGTTTCCACTTACCATTAGTAACAGTCATGGGGCACCTCCTAACATCGTGCCGGACCTCCTCTTGCCTGGCGTAGTCCGACGAGTCGACGTGGCGGGACTCAACAGGACGTAGGAAGCCCCTGCACTGCTACTGAGCCATGGTGTTCCCAGCACAGGATTCTGGGCACGGAGTGATTTCGTCCCATAAATGTTGGGCGGGACGCCTGTCGGGCTGGGCGGGTGGCCAAATCCTCCGCTCTAACTGTACAGATTGTTCTTCAAATCCGTAGCGAACACTTGTGTCCTGGTGACATGACGCATTGTTGTTTGGGAAGATAAAGTCCAGTGAATGGCTGCAAATGTTCACCAAATACCCGAGCATTACCATCTCTAGCTACGATTGATTCAGCTGCGCCAGAGAACTCAGCCTGTTCCATGGAAGACACAGCCCACACCAAGACGCAGCCACCACTTCTATTGGTGGATGGCCGAAATGCCACTCAGCTGCTCTGTTTCCATGTTCTTCTGCATACGCTATATACTTTCAGTTTATAGCCCACATCATATGAATAACTTTTATTTTTTCCATTAAGAAACTATCTGAACACCTGGCTGAAAATGATTCACAAGTTCGTGGCACCCTCCATCGGTAATGCTGGAATTAAATATGGTATTAGCCCTTCCTTAGCCTTGATGACACCTCTCGCAGGCATACGTTGAATCATGTTCTGGAAAGTTTCTTGCGGAGTGGCAGCCCATTCTTCACGGAGTGCTGCACTGAGGAGAGGTATCGATGTCGGTCGGTGAGGCCTGGCACGAAGTCGGCGTTCCAAAACATCCCAGAGGTGTTCTGTAGGATTCAGGTCAGGACTCTGTGCAGGCCTGTCCGTTACAGAGATGATTTTCTAGTCCAACCACTCCGCCAAAGGCTGTGCATTATGAACAGGTGCTCGATCGTGTTGAAAGATGCGATCACCATCCCCGAATTGCTCTTCAACATTGGGAAGCAAGAAGGTGCTTGAAACATCAATGTAGGCCTGTGCTATGATAGTACCAGGCAAAAGAAGAAGACGTGCAAGCCCCATTCATGAGAAACACGACCGCACCATAAGAGTACTGCCTCCGAATTTTACTGTTGGCACTACACACGCCGGCCTATGACGTTCACCGGGCATACGCCATACCCACACCCTGCCATCGGATCGCCACATTATGTGCCGTGATACGTCACTCCACACAGCATGTTTCCACTGTTCAATCATCCAGTGTTTACTTGACAGGATTCGTGACAGAACAGTCTTCTTTTGAGTGTAGTAAGTCAGCTGGGGGACGTAGTCGAGAGTTGTTTCCCTGTTTCTAAAATTTCAGATGCTACTCAACTGAGTTGAACTGAATGTTTCCAGATCGTAAACAATGTGATAGGAGAGAGCCATAACAACGTAGAACGAAGTTCGAAGAAAACTGAGACACACTGAATTCAGTGTTCTCACTGATGAGTCAAGAGATGTAGAATATGTTAAAACCTCGTGTGTTCTGGTTTGATATTTTGATAAGGACACAAATAAAACTGACAGTAATTTTAGGAACCTTTGTGAAATTTTAAAACATGGTGAATATGATAAGGTGCAACAAGTAAAAATATTTATAGTAATATAATGCTTCCGTTTTCTGAGGACAATATTGCTCAAAACAATGTTATAAGATTTACTTGTGCTGATTGCAATTATATGACGCGATCAAGAAACACTGGTGCTACTCGCTTAACTGAACAATGTCCAGGACTAATAATACTCAAATGCATATTTCATATTTTCACAAATGTGTCAGTGAAACTGGTAAATGACCTTCGAAACCTAGCTAGGAATATTCATAACCATTTTAAAGCGAGTGTTAAGTGTCAGAATGTGCTACACACAGGTCTCCGTACAGTATAGACGCACTTGCCTTTTAAGGACATGTTTATCCTTTAGTGGCAAGCCACTGACGCAGGAACGCATATTTGCGTAAAGAGATCATTGCGGATGTGCGCCAGGAATACTCCAGCTTCTTACGTGCGTGTGTGTGGGAAGAGCAGGCAAGAGTGCTGGCGTCATATCCCGGCTGTGACCGCAGGCGGCTAGCGGTTTGCGGTCAGCTGAAATCCTGTCTGTGCTCCAAACTGAGTCCCGGTTGCGACAGCGCGGCCGTGGGCGTTATAATGCAGGGCGAGGGAGGCCAGCGACACGGACCGAGACCGTACAGTTTGGGGCCCACCGTACGGGCCAACCCAAAATCACTACAGCGGTGACACGTGACTGCAGCTAACACTTACCAGTACATTGATAAGCATTACAGACAATGTAAAATTAACTTCAGAATTTCCATCGTTACGCAAGACCTGCGAATCCGAAGCCGCTGCACACTTTAGAATCAGCACCTCCCAAAACGTTGAATCCGTCGTCCTTGCCATGACGGCACTGCGTTCCCTGCCCGCTAGAGTTCTGGCCCTGACGCCAACTCATTTCTTTTCCAGGGGTTATGTGAAATACCTATGTCTAAAACCATTACACAACACAAATCGCTCATTTTGATGCGACAATTCATCCACAGACGCATCTAAATGTATGATACGAAAGGTTCTCGCTTACATACTGTCTGTGTCGACAAGGGCTTCATACAAAATATCTATAAAGAATCTAAAATAAATTTGCTCCGTACGGAATATCTACAGCCACCGGTAATCGCTTCATTCTGTTTTATCTGTATACCTAGAGATAGAAATACGTAATTTATAAATTTTACATAAGAATATGAAGAAAGACTCAGAAGACTAAAAGGATTCAGTAGACATCTAGACAATCTTACCCGGCGATTATCAGTGCAAGCGACAATATAGAGAGCCTGTGATACCCTCATGTCATTTACGAACCAAGGAAAATATTGGACAGCGTAGGCTACAATAGTCTAGTCCCACCTCCACCTCCACTGTTTAGCAGCAAGGCTATGCAAGATTGGGGTGGCCTGAATGCCTCAGTGATGCAGACAGCCGTACTACAGGTGCAACAACGTGGAAGGGGCGTCTATAGAGCAGCAAGACCAACATGTGGTTCACGGAGAGGGGGGCAGCCTGTTCTTGAGTTGGAGGGGACCAGTCCAGATGAGTGTCAGAAGGTCTGGCCCTGCAACATTAGCCCACCGGCCCTCCATACGTTGGTGTTATGGGCAGAAAATACAAGTGTCATGCTCCCATCGTAGCAGAATCTGAAATGCGATACAGAATAATTCTGAAGATAAGGTGGTGAAATAGAATATATAATGAAGAGGTACAGGATCGAACTGATAGGAAACAATAGAGCCACTGTCTGACTAATAGAAGGAATCGATTGACAGGATACATCCTCAGATATCAAGGAATCGTTAAGTAGGTAACCGAAGGATGTGTGAGGTAGTGCAAAAAAATCGGAAAAGCAAGCAATGAATGGTTGGAGGTATCAGAAATTCCTTACGTCACTAGGTACACCTGAAAGCATTACATACAGATACTAGCATCCATACGTTACACGCTGGTGCGCAAGTCAATTTGCGACACATTGTTCATAATTTCCAGTTCTGCTAATGACAAAGAACTATACAGACTTTCCCTCAGACCACAACTCAAACATGTCCTACGGACGTAAACAAACTAAAGAGTGTGACTAAAATATTGGTCAACATTTTTGCTTCGCACGAGAGCTTTTCGTGGGCCAGTACTATACTGCTCCACCTGTGTTCTTCACAAGTACACTGTAATGTCCTTTCGGACATGCATGCAAATACGGACGCATGCACGTCCGAGGAAACATTCCATCGTATTTATGAACAACACAGGAACTGCAGTATTGCATTTATCCGCCAATACCGGACAATCGATTGTCAATTAACATGTCTCACCTGTTGGGGAATATGTTTAGTCTAAGTACGAGTGCAAGGGGTTGCAGACATATGGTTGACGACATATGGAAATCATGGTCTGGTCTTGAAGAAAAGCACGTGAATTTACGCTAGTGGACAAGATTTTATGCGCCATATCTTTCATAACTATTTGAATGTCAATTAAACAGTTGGTAGGACACTGGCATTTATTCCTGTGTTTGTTTGTGACTGAAGCTTCACATTTTTTTCATTTCTTTCCCTGTGCGACTAGCTCGTACTTCCTGTTCCACTCACACACACACACACATAGTCAGAAGGTTAAGAGCTGCAAAGACGACAAATTTGTTCTTATTGAGGTAGTGGATAAGTTGCAGAACATAGTCAATGAAGGAGAAGTTCCAAGTGAACCCTACTCTTATTGACAAGAAGATGTACTGTTTAAGGAAACATTAGGAGCGGCCGGGTTCAGACATCCTGTCCATTTCCTCCAATGTGTTGACCATCCCACCTCAACCATGCTAACCAGACACACCTTGAATCTAGCCATTCCAAAACCCAGGCAATTGTATAAGACAAACAACCACTTTTCATCCGCATAACTACTTCCTCATGGAAATATGCTATCCAAATTACTAACTCACTAAAATACACAGAACTACCCCTCGACTGTAAAGAAACGTGAAAACTGCAAGTAAAAATCATACAAGAAAAGTGTACAACAGAAAGATACTTCTGTAGCTACTTACTGACCAAACATGGGAATTGTATCCCTCTAATGTAATCCACAACTCCAAACCTGGGAATTGACTTGTCTCATTTTCCAGAGCTGGTATTTTCTGTGAACGCCGCCTGTGAACATCAAATGAATGACTACTGTCGAATAATGTTCAGAGAAATTTGTTGCCAACGCATTCGTCTGCCTCATTCTATAGACAAGTTGCGTAAATAGTCACTCAGAAATTCGTGAACAGTTCCAATGCAACACATTGACCAGAGAAATCTGATTTGCAAATACGACATCATTCTTCTATGTTATTTCTGCAGCCGTGGTCCAAGGGTGCATCGAGCACCAGGTGGGAGGGTCGCCAGTTTACTGCCTCACCACAGAACGTGCATACCTGGACAGCTTTCCCTCAGCGTTTTCGTGTCCTCGTGTGTAACAACAGTTTACTTTGCTCTCTTAGAGTGATGTGAGGGGTATACGATGTGAACGCTAGTCCACTCAATATCCTTCACAGAGTTACAGTAGGATCCGTTCAGTGGAGATGGTAGTAAAGAAGAACACTCCTTCCCATCTACAGTTTTGTGAGTACCGCATTCATACAACATATAATGAGGAAGTAGCGACGTTCTTTATCATCACCTAAAGTGTGGCTGGTGTGTGTCCTAGCATCTTCCAGAAACATGCAGGCGTGGGGCAGTCGTTGGGACTTCTGGTGTTGCAATGATTAAACAACAGAAAAACTGAGACGCCTCTAAATTTGTCTGTTCCGTTTAAGTCACCCTTTCCTACGACCTCTTACCGACTTTCTCCTGTTACTGCCATTAAGCCGATTGGTGGCCAGGATGTCCTCCCTCTTTATCCAGATGTGATGCCTGACTCCTCTCATGTGTGCCGATCAGCATTGCAAGACAGAGCGTCTGGTTCAAATTGCTTTTCAGAAAATCTGGCTAATGTTCAAGAACAACCTAGGTACCTGACAGCAGTCGCTCTATTGCCTCATAGTCGCTATAAGCAACGCATCTACCCTGAGCGGGTGGAAACTCGTAAAAGGAAGATAATGGGTCCTGGCTCCAAACTAGCTATCAAGTGAATAAAAAAGTGAAATATCCCACATTGTCTGGTTTCTTGTTGCACTGATATTTTGTTTCAGCCAGTATGTTGCTAAAAACGTCCTTAATTTAAGTATTTTTGTCAGGGTCTTCCAGGAAGCCGAAGAATACCTCGCATCAAATGAATTAACTAGTGTCATAAACTTAGTATTATCAACCAAAGAAAATTAAAGGTAAGAGTTGTATCGAGCGGATGGACGTGTACGGGTATAGAGGCAACCTCATGAATCCGAGGACTCTGCGTGTCAGCAGGGGCTGTTCATGCTGGTGGAGGCTCTGTAATGGTGTTGGGTGTGTGCCGTTTTTGGCTGATATGGGACCCCTGATACGTCTAGATTCGACTCTGACAGGTGACACGTACATAAGCCTTGCAACGTGCTGTTCAGAAGAGATCTCCAGCTGCTCGTACTCTCACAGATTTATGGACAGCCCAGCAGGATTCATGGTGTTATTTCTCCCCAGAACTCATTCAGACATGAGTCGTGTTGCGGCGCTTCTGTGAGCTCACGGGGGCCCCACATGATATTAGGCCGGTGTAGCAGTTTCTTTGGCTCTTCAGTGTATAACGTAACAATTCAGAAATGTAATGGGGATGATACAGAAATGCACGACGTTTCAGTGTACAGATATGCTGATTTTGAACGCCAGGAAGAACCTGAACCTGAATGTGGATGTTCAAGGAGTGTACGCCGACCTACATATGAAGAAACGATCACCATAATAAAATAAGGGAAATCAGAGATCGCACGGAAATATATAAGCGTTGTATTTTCCATGCACTATACTTGATTGAAATAACAGAGAATTGTGAAGGTGGTTCTATGAACCCTCTGACAGGCACTTACATGGGACTTGCAGAGTATCCATGTAAATGTAGATGTAGATGTAGACTTCTGCTGCAGCACCTAGATACCTGGTCAAGTCGGCATGACAGCGGCTATGGAGCAAAATCAGAAAGAGTGCTAGGACTGAGCATAGGGAGAAGTAACAGAGGTGGTTGTGGAATTCAAACCGGAGTGTTTGGCAGAAGGACGAAGTTGTTTTCGTGAAATTCTCAAAAAAAAAAATGGTTTAAATGGCTCAGCATTATGGGACAACATCTGAGGTCATCAGTCCCCTTGACTTAGAACTATTTAAACCTAACCAACTTAAGGACATCACACACATCCATGCCCGAGACAGGATTAGAACCTGCGACCGTAGCAGCACCACGGTTCGGGACTGAAGCGGCTAGAACCACTCGGCCACAGCGGCTGGCGTGAAATTCAATTAGGTAAATTTACAGAAAAGGAATTCGAGGCAAAATGTGCTACATTTACGTTGAAACTAATGCACGTCTGAAGTAGGAACCTCGAGAACGAAGTCAGAGAGATTAATGTGCGTACAATGGTATCTATTCAGTTACACATACTCGCTAAATATGGCAAAGAAACAGTAGATACATTCGTTAAGGTTGTTACCAAGTACCATTGACCATGCTGTATTATTCATTGATCAATCATCAGTGATTGTTTGCTTAAGGGGCTCCGGAAAGGCTTAATATCATGAAAAGTTCAATTTTTACTTTTTTGCGTTTTCTGAATCTGCAGACTATTACCTTTTAATAGATAAATAACTTATTCAATTCCGAAGACTACAACTATTTTTAAATTTTTTTTGAAATGTGTTCTACATGGGCGTGACCCACTGTGGCGCTGTTAAACTGCTGTCAAATGGTATTATTATTAACGTCCGTGTTCATCAGGTACATTTTAGTGATGTGAGATAAAGTACGTGTTGTGGCTAACCTGTGATGGTTCAATATATATCGCTGGTGTGATTGTCGATTGTTCCATGTTTATTTACTCTGTCGTTATCTCGAAAATATTCGTAATTAATTCTGTTTCTTGAGTCTCTGTTTTGTTGCAGTGTAATAATGAGTAAAAGTAAAGTTATTAGAAATCCTCTGAAGGCTTTTAAGAAAAGGAGAAATGTTGGAAAGCCAAAGGTATGTGTTATTACTGTAAACAATAAAGACGATAACCAAGTGAGTGAACCTAACCTCTCAAGTACACCTGCCCATAGCAGTCAAAGTGGGAAAGAAAATACTTCACAGAAGAAGCTTGGTTCAATGAGTGAAAACTATGAATGTTTTGTGGGCGAATCGGATGTGAATGAAATATTTGATATGTCGGTTCTCAAAGGAATTTTTCCAAACTGTGTAAGATGTATTCATTGTAGTGAAGTTGGTCTGGAACTCTCCATAATAAAGCACGTAGGACTTGCTAGTGAAATACAACTGAAATGTGATAAGTGTTCATACATGACCACCTTTTGGAACAGTGTTGCAGTAACTGCAACTGAAGAAAATGGTAGCAAAATCTACGAACACAACAGCTGGGAATGAAGATAGGTTCTAACATGGTACGAGCGATGCTTGCTTTAGACAAGGAACGCCTTCGGGCTGCAGACAGGGCTGTAAAGAGTCTAGAAATACAAGCAAGAGTAAACAGGAGGAGCAACAAGAGGAAGCTGGAGGAGGAGTTTGCAGAGGATGAAGATAATCCATCCTATGGACCTGGAATGCACTAAAAAGTTAATCCAATCTTTGTCGCTCGATTCCCAAAACTTTTATTTTCTCATACTAATTACATGTTTTCTAAGGATCTTCCAAACATATTTGTTTCAAACTTTCAGTAAATGTTACACAGTACCTTCTGCATAATTTAACACAGCCTTTTTCCAAAAAACTGTATATTTTTGAATATATAAATAAAAAATTGCAAAAAAATGTTGTGAATTTTCATTACAATTGAAAAAAAATCATCTTTAATAACTGAACTAAAATTTTGTTACATCCCTGTGTTAAGTTGTAGCCCATTTTCCAATAAATAATCTGTAAAAAATTCAACTTCCTACCTCAAATACTTTGTGAGGAAAGATGTAATTTATAAGCGTTATTTTAACATTGCAAGTATAGGGCGTTCCGGAGCCCCTTAATGGTTCCTCTAAAACATGATACTCAAAGTGAGGTGGCATGTCACTGCCAGGGGAGCTGATGGACATCAGAACAACTTGTGCCACTTATCGCAGAAAGCGACGGAAAGGCCGGTGTTCTTGTGGAACATCGTCTCCTATTCACCCAGCAGAGGCAGGACAACACTCTGGACACCTGCAGAGTTCGGTAATTCCTCAGACACAGGAGGATCGTTTCATGTTAAAGTTCCCCAAGCCACGAGACTGAGAGTGTATCTGATTTGTTACTTCCGAGGGAATTGTGGTGCGTATTGGAGAGTAGTGAAAGTGTATAAATGTCTTGTCCTGTTGAAAGATCACCCCCAAAAGTAGTACAGTAGTACAGCTTGGAAGAATCCACCATTGTTTAGTGTTCCCTCAGAGAACGACATGGGTTATTTTAAGTTACAGTTGGCCACAAAGGATATTTAGAAACTGATCCTTTAACCAGTAACACAGGATATGAGAAACATCTCCGTTAGAGCGGCTGTGTGATTCAAAAAGTTAGTCAGTAAGCGCTGTCCTGTTGAAACAACACATCCCAGTATAGTTGTCCAAAATGCAGCAGACCAGGCTTGTTGTATCTAGCAAATTCTGCTATTCCCGACCAAAGACCACTGGTTATTTTGGCTTATGTCTCTGTCCAGCATGAAACGCCAATATATCAGTATGTCTGGGTCAGGTGAACTCCTTGGAGAGCAGATCTGTGTAACACAATAACTGAGCAGGTGGGTGTCGTCCTGTTCAAAGATTAAATCAGCTGGTTTTGTAGGAATGGAGTTGGAACAGGTCTGGTGTATCCTGCTCCCTTCTGGGTGCCCTGAACAAGCCTCATGGGTTACCTGTGGCTAGAACTGAACAAGACACGCTACCTGGATTAGCTCTTAGATGTCACAACCAGGTTTGCTGAGATACTTCAGCACGACTGGAGCTATGAGTGAGGCGCATTGTCGTGCTGGTAGATACCAGTGTTGCAGGGTCAGTACAGGCTAACGCTTCTTATGTTCTCCACAGTTCAGCGTCTCCTTAACAAACACCAAGCTTCGTTTGACCTTACGTTTCCGCACAGCATGATATATTAAAGTGGTCTTGCATGTCTTCAGGGTGGGGCACAATGAGCATTACGTCGGCTGTATCACTGCAACAGAGTATGGGAGATGAGGTAAAGCTGATAATGTACCGACGGCAGCAGAGCAGGCTGGATGCTCCTACTGACTTCCGTTTTACCTCAACGACCACGATATGTGACTGTCGGTTACAGATACACTCAGTAAGTTTCGTGCCATCTCATCAACAATCGGTATGTATACATTTTATGTTAAGAGGTGCTGACTATTTGATTCCAAAGACTGATCTTTTATCTCTGTGCCATAAAATCTTAGAAAATTGTGGGAGGGAGAATCAGTTCCACGCAGTATGTTAGTAAAAGCGCGTCGTCTTGCTGAAAGTAAACGTGTTGCTGAATCTTCATCGGAATCGACAGGATGTATACAGCACACTGCTGTATCATTTCAACATTAGTCTGGTGCAATTTTAGGTTGTGATTTCGCACAGCACGGTACTCAGACTTGGTCGGGTATGTAATGAACACTTCTGAGAGCAGAGCGTGGAAAGCAGTGAGTACAGTCGCGTTGTCTTGCTGGAAGCACACGTTCTAGCGACGACGTAGTGGATGAGGAAACCTAATGGGTTTTGTTTCATCCTGCACCATAAGGATCCCTCAACAGACGATAAGGCTTGTTTTGGGTTACGTTTGCTTGTGGTGTCCCCTCTATGTTTTGTACATTGTCCAGGAAACTGAATAACCAGCGGAAGGTTGGAGCTGTGTGACATGTTCAGTGAGTGATCGAGCGTTTTGCTGCTGGAAGAACACGTGCCACTTGTAACGCAACACCACAGTATGTAACACAATAATACAGCATTACAAGTGAAATACTTAATTTTGTTCTCTCTTGCCAATATGAGTTTTTTTGTTATATATAATCAGTAGCATCTGAAGTTATATACACGCGCGTGTTCTATAAATGTTTGCATTTTTCGCCATTTGGGTACTGCACGGATATGGTGGGTCGACTATTTTTTGATATAATAGAATGAATTTGTAATGCATATTACTTAATTTTTATGGTTTCAGAGTATATATTACAATAACAAACATCGTAACAGCTTTTCTTGACTTTTGGTTTGACGATTTGTGCCGAAATTGCCGAAGATGAATAATTTCGCGAGTTTTATTACAACCTCTAAACTTCACACTTGGCTCCAGCACCACAGTTCTGCACAGTGGGTGTCAGTAGAAATTAATATCCCAGGGGATTATAATTGACGTGCATCTGCTCACGGAGGCGAGTACTGGCTGTAATTATTCCATGGCAGTGAAATTTGGTAGATATGCTAATGCATTAATGCGGAAACCACTTTTTTCATGCAAGATGGGACAACAACTCAAGTCGTTGAACCCATGAAAGATCTGCTTAACGCTGCCTCCGGAATTCCGATTTTGCCCACCCGTTGCAAATCAGCTTTACATTGTTTGTATGAGGCTAATATATCAGCGTAAGAATGGAAATATCAAACCACTGTCATCTCGATTAACATTTTATTTTCAACATGTTGACATTATTTATTATCTTATTAAAACTGTTGCAGTTAAGACAGTTCACTAACGACGCAATATGGACGTCACGTCAATCTAGACGTACTTGAAAATGCGACAGAGCCGAAACAGACTATCGTAAATAAAGATTACTGATTTTTAGCAGCTATTCGGTGCATCTGCTCTAATAATCATGTCGTTACCAGACATTCATTATGCTGCTGGCCCTAAAGAAAATAAAAGATAAACTTCTATACTTCTTTCTAGCATTCACAGCACCAGAGCTGCATCTGATGGCCAAAACTAGAACTACTTTTTTTTTGCCAGCGTAAATCATTTCTGCGTTAAGGCATTAGAATGTCTACCAACTTTCGTGACCATACGGTAATCACAGCCCACACTGGACCGCTACGAGTAATTACACTGTAATTATAACCACGCTTTACGTTCGTACTGACTATCAGACCAACTGTGTGTCTGGACTGAAGAGTTTCTAGCAAACAGAACACAACATGACACTCTAAACGCAGATAAATCATCAGGCGTCAAAGTAATTTCGAGTATGGTCCAAAAGAGTGCTAAATAACTTATTTTTTATCACATAAATGATCTAGTAGATAACGTCAGAATTTCCATGAGATTTCCAAGGATGATGCTGTTGTATACAGAGAAGTCGCGAATTCAAACAATTACTGCGAAATGCTGGAAGACCTGGAGAGGATCGACGCCTGTTGCAGGGAGTGGCAGCTGACGCTCAACGTAAACGAATGTAGTGTACCGGCAATACGTAAACAGAAAGACTCTTTATCGTATGACGACATGACCGCGAAACAATCACCGGAAGCAGTTATTTCCGTAATATATCTAGGAGCTATGCTTATGGAGTGATTTGAAGTGGAACAGCACACAAAACAGTTTTCGGGTGAGGGAGACGCCAGAGTGTGACTCGCTGCAAGCCAACGTACTGTTTCCTCCTACATACATCTCGCGAAAAGACCACGAAGATAAAAGTAGAGAGATCTTAGCACAGACGGATGGTAACTAGTGGTCGCTCTTCCTGCGAACCATACACGGCTGGAACAGAAAAGGGGGAGGTGACAGCGTTGCGCAAAGTACCCTCCGCCACACAGCGCAAGGCCGCTTCTGCAGTATAGATGTAGATGTAGTAGTAGATATTACCACATATCGCTAACCTTACTAATTTTTCCTGAATATGCAAATCAATTATATCTAAGGCTTAAGGTCTAATTAGTACTTTAAAATACACCATGCCCAGTTTCTTGATAGTTAAATAAATAAGGCGATAACTTGCGCTATTCCTTGTCTTTCCCACAGCAAATTTATATCGATTACATCCCCCAGGTTGCAGTTCTAAAGGACATACCTTACTACTGTCTCTAGCTCCCTCCACAGCCCTGGATATATTACTTGCCATTAGCATCACGCCGTATCTGTGCTCACTTTTAATGTGCCACAGAAGCCTGCACTTTTAATAATGACAATTATAATAAAATACGCTACCTGACAAAAAAACATTAAATGTCGAGAAGGGGAGGAGAAAACGAATTGAAACTTTAGCGGTAGAGGCAGATAATCGGTGTAACTTGCAAGATCGAGTCAAATTTACAGGGGTGTGGGCATATGAGCCCAGTTATCAGTGTGACGTTCCACCGCCTCTGCTGGGATGGGTGTCATGGAGTCGCTCTGTACCCACCTGGGGCCAGCAGGCGCACAGCTGTTGATGCTGACACTGGGACGAAGCCGGCGTCCAAGGCTGTCCCACACACATTCCGTCAGGGTCAGGGAATACTTCAACACGACACTGCCCGTTCACAGAGAGACGTGTAATATGTGGTCGCGCATTGTCCTGATGGAAAACAGCACCACAATACTGTCACACTAGAGGTAGCGCATGAGGATGCAAGTTATTTCCATTCATTAAGTAAACAGAGGTAAAATTTGTTTCATTTACGTTATCCAATATCAGTACTGCCCTGGATCTGATGGCAAATTAAAAAAAAAACTAATAATATTCACTCTCACCTTTAAAGTTATCTTTCTCATCAGACTCTTGCAACGAATTTTGTCAATAATGCCTCACATAATAGGAAAAGTACGGCATGTAACAAATCTGTGGCTTGGGGTGGGGGCAGACACAGTAATACGGGGCGACCTCCAGAACTGGAACCTGGGGGAAGAAATCGACATAAAACTGCAGTCTCAGTACGTCCATCTCTCAGTCACTTCCAGCTGTTCCATCTCATTTCATCCTCAAGCCGCGAGTTAACGTCATTGCATTCCAGTCTGGGTATCATCCGTGATATGCGAGCAAACCCAGTAATATACAGGCAGGGACAAATAAAAATGGCGCGGACGAATGGATACGATTGGACGTGAACGTGTGCACATAACAACACCCTGTGACGTATGTGCCGGCCATGTGATCCAGACCAGTTAAGAGCGCAGTGCGAGCTGTGTCAGTGCGAGTGGAGCAGCGCAAAGGAGACGACGGTGCTCACAGAAGAGCAGCTGGTGTTGGTTGTGGAATGTTACGTGACAAAAAAGGCGGTGGAATGGTGTGGTCAGTGGTTTGTCGAGAACTTTAATAGTGTCAAAGTGCCAGCAAGAAACGCCACGCTAAGCATAGTCCAAAAATGGCGTCAGACAGTATCAAAAACATTCTGAAAGATGCCCGGACACCAGGAAATGTGATTTTAATGCGCCAGAAAATACTTTAATGTTCTAGCAAATTAATCCGGCGACTGTTGCAAGAGACTGGAATGACACATCGATCATGCTGACGAATATTCTACCTGTCTCGGCACATGCATCCTTACTGAGCATCTGTTTCTCGCGCATGATAACCAGCACTCGTTCCTTAGTGCCTCCAGTTTTGTGACTGGATGAGATAACAATGAATGGCTTGGACATGGATCCGTTCTTTATGTCTGACGAAGTGGTTGTCAACTCACAGAATCACAGGTTCTGGGCAGCAGAGAATCCGCACAGTTTCCACAACGATGGGGTTAGGTGTGCAGTGTCTGCACACCATGTTATTGGCCCCATCTGCTTTCAGCAGAGTCTGACTTCGGGGCGTTACATTGCCAACATTTTGAAATCATTTCAGGCAGCACTAACGGAGGAGGTAAACATCTACAGTTAGTTTCAACAGGATGGAGCAGCTGCCCATACAGCCATCCAATGCTAGGAGTCAAGTGTGATAGAGTTGTTAGCGCAGGTTAGCCACTTCACCTGATCTAGGGTGTGTTGCAACAACCCTCATAGTCTTCAAGAACTGCAGCAGAGCATTTGGGATGATACTGCAGCAATCCCAGTGGTCCAGCTTCGGTCCACCTTCAGCAACTGAATGACCAGCACCCACAAGTGCCAAGAGGTGGATGGTGGTCACTCGTGATATCTGCCATAGTCTGGTTAGTGCTGTATTTCCTTTCCCCTGCTGTGTTTCTTTTTACCCTGGAACTCCGTTCTGTGGACCACTTTTATTTGCCCCACCATATAAGCTGCTGAACTATCTTGGAGGCTAAATTCTTCATCGAGTCTCATCGTAACGACATTTATCCTCAGATCACTAGTTTGTAGGCCGACGGCATGAAATACCTAACAATTAAAGTGATGGAAAGTTGATGATGTGCCATGAAAACTGCTCTGGGCCTCAAACTCCGTTACAACGTGCAGCTAAGTTCCTGACGATGACGTTCTTGTGTCATACGTTCTCGACATGCCGTCCATGTTCATTTTTGAAAAAAAAAAAAGTTCCAGTTCACAAGAAATATCTCCATCGTCGTTTTCAGAAACAACTGACTACCACTCTGCTACCAGACAAGGGGTCTGTGGCTGCCCCACTCTGTACATTGCCGACCTATCTCGAATGCTGTTTCCACAAGTTGTGATGTTAATAATTTGGCTCAAAAATGGTTTAAATAACTCTGAGCATTAATGGACTTAACATCTGAAGTCATCAGTCCCCTACAACTTATAACTACTTAAACCTTACTAACCTAAAGACATCACACACATCCTTGCCCGAGGCAGAATTCGAACCTGCGACCGTAGCGGTCACGCGGTTCCAAACTTAAGCGCCTAGAACCGGACGGCCAAAGCGGCCGGCAATAATTTGGCGCATTCCTTTATCGTCTCCTAGGAATAAGATAATAACCGTCATTCTGGTTAAAGTTATTGCTCTACATTCTGATGTCTACAGCCTCTTACACAGCAGAGAATGTAAGACATGAATGGTGTGTCGCATTTATTTTTATGTAGAACATCTACGTCCGTTTTCTGAGAGTTACCTGTTTCTTTCTCTTCATCTGTATTAAATATACACTCCTGGGAATGGAAAAAAGAACACATTGACACCGGTGTGTCAGACCCACCATACTTGCTCCGGACACTGCGAGAGGGCTGTACAAGCAATGATCACACGCACGGCACAGCGGACACACCAGGAACCGCGGTGTTGGCCTTCGAATGGCGCTAGTTGCGCAGCATTTGTGCACCGCCGCCGTCAGTGTCAGCCAGTTTGCCGTGGAATACGGAGCTCCATCGCAGTCTTTAACACTGGTAGCATGCCGCGACAGCATGGACGTAAACCGTATGTGCAGTTGACGGACTTTGAGCGAGGGCGTATAGTGGGCATGCGGAAGGCCGGGTGGACGTACCGCCGAATTGCTCACCACGTGGGGCGTGAGGTCTCCACAGTACATCGATGTTGTCGCCAGTGGTCGGCGGAAGGTGCACGTGCCCGTCGACCTGGGACCGGACCGCAGCGACGCACGGATGCACGCCAAGACCGTAGGATCCTTCGCAGTGTCGTAGGGGACCGCACCGCCACTTCCCAGCAAATTAGGGACACTGTTGCTCCTGGGGTATCGGCGAGGACCATTCGCAACCGTCTCCATGAAGCTGGGCTACGGTCCCGCACACCGTTAGGCCGTCTTCCGCTCACGCCCCAACATCGTGCAGCCCGCCTCCAGTGGTGTCGCGACAGGCGTGAATGGAGGGACGAATGGAGACGTGTCGTCTTCAGCGATGAGAGTCGCTTCTGCCTTGGTGTCAATGATGGTCGTATGGGTGTTTGGCGCCGTGCAGGTGAGCGCCACAATCTGGACTGCATACGACTGAGGCACACAGGGCCAACACCCGGCATCATGGTGTGGGGAGCGATCTCCTACACTGGCCGTACACCACTGGTGATCGTCGAGGGGACACTGAATAGTGCACGGTACATCCAAACCGTCATCGAACCCATCGTTCTACCATTCCTAGACCGGCAAGGGAACTTGCTGTTCCAACAGGACAATGCACGTCCGCATGTATCCCGTGCCACCCAACGTGCTCTAGAAGGTGTAAGTCAACTACCCTGGCCAGCAAGATCTCCGGATCTGTCCCCCATTGAGCATGTTTGGGACTGGATGAAGCGACGTCTCACGCGGTCTGCACGTCCAACACGAACGCTGGTCCAACTGAGGCGCCAGGTGGAAATGGCATGGCAAGCCGTTCCACAGGACTACATCCAGCATCTCTACGATCGTCTCCATGGGAGAATAGCAGCCTGCATTGCTGCGAAAGGTGGATATACACTGTACTAGTGCCGACATTGTGCATGCTCTGTTGCCTGTGTCTATGTGCCTGTGGTTCTGTCAGTGTGATCATGTGATGTATCTGACCCCAGGAATGTGTCAATAAAGTTTCCCCTTCCTGGGACAATGAATTCACGGTGTTCTTATTTCAATTTCCAGGAGTGTATTTTAGTTTTGTAACGTTCTTTACTTTTTCCTAGTGTATTTCTGTGGTTTTGCAAACAGCTGCATCGTACACATATTTTTATATTCAGAGGAGAAAGTTGGTGACTGAAATTTTGTGAGAAGTTCTCGTCATAAGAAAAATCATCTTTGTACAAATTACTGGCATCCCAACTCGTAGATCATATCCACGACACTCTCCACTATTTTTCGACAGTACAACACTAACTGCCCTTCATTGAACTTTTACGATGTCTTCCACCAACTCAGTCAGCAGATGGTCCCATACTGCAGAGCAAAATTTCAGGAGATATCAAGGAAGGATGTAAAACTCCCGTCATGATGGGACGTTAAGCGCCCCCAACCTGAGGCGAAAGCAAAGGGTGCGTGATGGAGGGGAAGCTGCGTTACGAGAGGCACACCTACTGTCTCTCCTGAGTTGAGTGTGGCAGTTGGGCGAGGCTATGAGGGTAAGTCTAACGACGATTCCGGAACCCCGCGGCCTAGCTGCTGCCGTTCCTCACGTCCTGGACGACGTTAAGAGTCTCCCAACCCAAGGCGAAAGCAAAGGATCCGTCGCACAGGGGGAGCGGCGCAAAAGGGACACAACATCTGTCACTTGTGGGTTCTGGGCTGAGTGGCAGTGTAGGGCCGGTGCGGCACGTTGCTGGCCTTGGCTACGGCCTGCTGCGCCTCCCAGGCGCTGCTGCTCCCCAGAACACAGGGACGCGCCACCGTCCGTGTCTCTGCTGCTGGTGGCCTGGTTTGCTGTCGTGAAATCTTACCCCAAGTCGGCAAGTGTGCCTCGCCACTCCTCTGTCTTCCGAGGCGTGTTCTGCCAAGCCCACGGGGTGGTAACACAGACAGGGTTGGGCTAAATAGGTCCACACCCCCCAACGACTGCGTGACCAGCGCACCACCTGAGTAGAAGTGGGTCGTTGGCAGCAAGGTGGAACCTCAGGCCAGTACAGGTCGAAGGGCGAGAGGTGCGTCCGCCTCTACGGACTGCGGGCTGTACTTGCCGATGCAGGACGAGTGAAATCGGCGGTGACCAAGTACTGAAAGTGTGCTGGTAACGAGGCGTTGAACGCGGCAGCTGAGGGGTCCTCAGTCTAGGGGCGAGGCCGGCGGTGGAGCTGCAGTTTAGTCCCCCCCGCGCATGCCAGAGGAGTCGGTCCAGGTTAAGAGAAGTGGTTCCCAATCTCAGGGGCCCTGTGGAAGAAACTGACAGCTCTGGGAAAGGATTAGGTAGGGTTCCATGCCATACACGTCAAAAATTACCTCTTGGTATAGCTCGTGGTACCTCATTGCCACAATTGCGGAGACATAGGTCATATACACAAATACTGTAGCAGGAAGCCTGCATGCTCATAGTCAAAGCTGAGGACCACTTAAGAAAAAACTACAATAAACCAGGCGTCTGTATACCATGCATGCATAGGGGCAAAAAGACCTGTGGTGCATTTGGTACAAATTGCCCAACATATAAAATGTTGGAACAGCACTTAATTTCCAGAATAGATTATGGCTGATGGTGTCACTGAGACCAGGAGAGCCAAAAAAAGAAAGTCTCTCAGGCTCCTATTGGTTTCTCCTCCTCCCTCATCTGGGGGCGTACTCAAACTGATAAAGCGGAAAGATATGTTGGGCAACCAGTGGCAGTGGCTGACCAGTCATAATCCAACGCAGCCCAGTATTAGACAACAGCCCACATGCTAGTACAATAAACACTGCCATGCCCGTACAAGAAGGACTTTCATAACAAATACTACAGGAAAGCACTGTTACCAGCACGATGCAGCTGCAGGCAGCACAAAGAGCTATGGGAGCAGACCCAAGAAGAGTGTACCCAAGAAGAGTGTAACGTGCTTGACATGCACGTCGTATGCATAGGGTACAAATATGGTAGAAAGGTCACCCTCTCGGCAATGGAGTCTGTAGACAGGATACAACTCAAGTCGATGAATCTCCCCACTGACTTCAGAGCCCTGCGTGACCTCATTGAAAATGTTTTTTGAATGACGTTGGAGGAAATTTAAATACAGTGTGTCCTAGCAAACGGACACATTGCGTTAGATTGGAAAAAGACCTGACCTGATTGTAACGTACATACTTACTTTCCATAATGTCAAGTGAAATAATGATTGGACAGATAATAGTCACTAGGTCATTCAGGAAGTGCCAAGGGCAGTGGAGGAATGGAGGCTGCTTGTAGGAGCCATACTCCCAAGCTGGACAAATCTCCTTTATGGCTGCCACTTGGCACGTAATGTACACTGGGGAGGAGCCAAAAGCAGCTATAATTGTAGCAAATAAGGCCTTACGAGTTGCTACCATAGCACAATTATCAAATAGCCACTGCAACATCGTGGAATTACAATCACCTGTAGGACTAGTGTACATCATTAACATGTACTTCCAATATAGAGGTAATTTTGACGACTTCTTGGATCATCTCACTCGAGTCACCACGGCATTGTGGGGGCAAAAGATTATTGTAACCGCCGATATGAATGCCAAATCGCCCCTATGGTAGGGCGGCACTAGAGATGCAAATGGGGAGAAGGCTGAAGAGTTAATCATGGCCTCAGAACTAGTTGTGGCAAACAGATGCGGGAATCCCCACACCTATAGAGGTGGAGGTGGATTTGGAAAAAACATAGATGTCATCCTGTCAACACCCAGTTCCATCAGCAACATCGAACTGGAGAGTCCTAGGTCAAGTCACAATGACCATAATCTGATTCTGTTTAGCCTTAGTGTCAAGGAGTGCCACTGGGACCTGGGGTGGCAGATCCAATACAACTTCAATAAGACATATTGGTAATGCTTAGCTCAGGAGTGTGACATTCATCCGTTGCCTGAGGCTGATGTAGACGTTGATAGGTATGCTGAAAAAATGGTGGGGTCTGTACTTAGAGTGGTGAAAGCTGCTGTACCACCCAGGAGGAGAGCCATTGCAGCCTCCCATCACCATGGACTGCCGAACTACAACGTATGCGCCAGTCTGTGAGACAAGCGAGGAAGTATTACCAGCAATGTGTCATCTGGCACGAAAAGCAGTTCTGGCTGCAGCGACACAGGGCAGCCAGAAAGGTCTTCCAGAAAGAACTGAGGGGGTTAGGGTTACAAGCTGGGAAATGTGCTGTACCAACTGGCCACTGCCCATAGGGGAGGCCCCTATAAGTTGGTCAGAGAGAAAAAATAAGATCTCTCAAGGTTCTCTCGACAATCAGAGATGGCGACCAAATGACAGAGTCCTGGCAGGAGTCTGCCGAGGTCGTTCTACAGATTCTGTTATCAGATGATGAGGAGAATGAGGACAATGAGATTCAATGCCATATCTGTAGGGAACATCATGTAGAGTAGAGCAACAACACCATGGTGTATCCCTTTTAGAGGGAAGAAGTGGCAGTACATACTAAATCTTTCAGAAGGGGGAAGGCCCCAAAGCCAGATGGCATAGTAGCAGAGGTTGTACAATTCCTCCCCCCTCAGCTAATAGGACCTCTGGCAGGGCTCTTCAATGAATGCCTAAGGCTTGGTAAATTTCCGAAAATTGGGAAAAGGGCAAATTTGGTAATTATAAAGAAAGGAAAAGATAAGGACCATAAGGAAGCCAATTCCTACAGGCCGATATGTCTCCTAGATATCCTGGGGAAATTAATAGAGAAGTTTTTGGCTGACAGTCTGGCGATATACAGGATACTGCGCGGGATGAGTAACAGGCAGTTTAGCTTTTGGCTGGGGCAATCAGTGTCTGACGCAACTGCCCTGGCGGTTGAGGTCTACAGCTCAGCCCCACGCAAGTATGTGACAGGCATCTTGGTAGACATCAGTGGCGCCTTCGACAACCTGTGGTGGCCCTCGCTCTTCTCCCCCTTGTGTGAGAAGAGTGCTCAGGGCCCCACTGTGGCTCTCTGAGGAGCTGTTAAGAGGACAGGGAGGTTTGGTTATCATCGCCTAGCGGGAAAATAAGTAAAACCATCACGAAGGGTTGCCCCATGGATCTGTTCTGGGGACACTCTCTTGGAATGTAAATATAGAACCGCTGCTAGAGAAATTGTATCTCAGCTAGGACGTACTAGACGTGACAGCCTACGCAGATGACCTCCTGCTGATTAGGGGCCATGGCCGTGAAGACCTAGAACCGAAAGTGAAAAAAACAATAACATCACTTTCAGAATGGTGCCGCGAAGCGAAAATAAGGATTGTACCACACAGATCCACGTATCTATTGCTGAAAGGTAGCCTGATTAGAAATCCAACCGTTAGAGTGAAAGAATCACTTCTTCGGCGCCGCGAGGCCAGATATCTAGGGCTTGTAATTGATGAAAAGTGGAATTATACATCAGATATAGACACCATATCTCAATGAGCCCTACAAGTTTTAAACAGTCTCATCAACATAGGTCATAAAAGATTCCATCTGAAACCCAATCTCACTAAACTCTATCAGAATAGTATTTCAACATCAATAGTAGGATATGGGTGTGGGGTCTGGGCACACAGGCTCATGAGGCCTGCCATGGCCGTGAGAAGGGTGCAGAGGAATATGCTGTCACGCACTGTTGGGCTTATCGAACTCCTCCTGGGGAGGGGGGGGGGCGTTGTTGGTGTTACTGGTGCTGTATCCATTAGACATCAATATACAGGAGCAGGCAGCATGGTACTGGATAAACAAAGGAAAGATCAAAAAGACCAGGGCTGTCATGGGGGTACAGTTAGGTGACATCTTCTCCATGATACGACGTGCTGACACCTATCGTAGCCTAAATAGTTTGTCAAACGAGGTATCACGCAAGATTATAAGGGAATTTATTAGGGACCAAAATAGTCAACAAACAAACCAACAAAGGCTGAGCGGCACCTACCCAATACCGCCGGACGCGGAATGGCCGGCCGCCGTTACGGCCGAGATCCGCCGCGCTCCAGGATCAGGCAGGCATGTGTATCAAATCTCATCAACAGTAACAGCACTTCCAATTTGACACTGGGTATTAGAAATATAAGTTAGAATGTAGATGAACCAAAAATACTAACAAGATTAGGGACTCCAGCGAGACGCAGTCTTTGGTTCCTTTTCCGACAACATTTTCTGTAACATCGTTCAAATTCGAATAGTTTGTAACTGTAATTCCTAGGTATTTAGTTGAACTGACAGTTTTTATATTTGTGTGATTTATTACGTATCCGGTACGTGAAGGATTTCTTTTCGTATTCATGTGCATGACCTACCTCTGTGCATTGTTTGGAGTCAGTTGTCACTTTTGGCTAAATAAATTGGCATTTGGCGATTGGTTTTGATCTTATGCCAACTTTACTAGAGGGTTAACGGCAGAATAATGTGCAAAAACTCTGACAAAGCTGTTCAAATTGTCTCCTAAATAATTTATATAGATTAGGGACGGCAGACGGTTTATAACCCTTCCCTTTCGTACCCCTAATGCCATTTCTGTTTTACTCGATGACTTTCCGTCAGTTAGTAGGCCCAGTGACCCTTCCGCCAGGAAATGACGGATCCAGTCGCACAACTAGGACAAAATTCAATGGGTTTGCAAAATGATTACAAGCCGTTTCTGAGAAATGGTATCAAAGGCCTTCTGGAAATCAAGAAAAGAACCAGTTCAAAGTCCGTTGTCGATAGCACTCGTTACTATGAAAGCTAGGTGTACCTCACAAGAACGATATTTACTGAATCGCTGGTGAGTGTGTCTCAATAGACCGTTTTCTTCGACACAATTCATAATGTTCGAGCCCAGTCAATGTTCCAAATCTTACTGCAGATCGACGTTACTGGTATGGGGCAATAATTCAGGGAATTACTCCTGTTTATTTTCGTGACTGTTGGTGTGACGTGTCGAACTTTCCATTCATTAGGGGCTGATATTTTGTCGAGTTAGTGGTTGTAGATGATTTCTAAATATATACCACCATACGCGTAAGGGGTCGTGACTGGTAAACAATTCGGCCGGAAAAGTTGCCTTTACTAAGTGGTTTCAGTTGCTCCTCTACATCGAGGATATCTACTTCTAACTTACTCAAGTCGGCTGCTGTTATTGACCGAATTTTGTAATATTTACCGCACTTCGTGACTCCGCTTTAGCGGCACTTTGATCAGTAACATAAACACTGTCATCATACTGAGGTGGCACAGATTGTGTATTGCCTCTGACGTACTTTACATACGACCAGAATCTCTTTGGGTTTTTCTACCAGATGTGTAGGCAAAACTCCGTTGTGGACACTATTAAAAGCATCTCGCATTAAAGTCCGCGCAAAATTTTGAGCTTTTATAAAACATTGCCAATCTTGGTGATATTCTATTGTTTTAAGTTTCCCGTGATTTTTTTCCTTTCTTCTTGAATAGTGACATGTCCTGTGTGCAATAGGAGATTAGTACCGTCGCTTATTAATATATTTGGTATAAATCTCTCGATCTGCGGGAAGCTACTAACGCAGGATCGCGATTTCTCGCCTCCAAGTAGTATTTGCGTATTTGGACCATTACGGATGTGCGCCAGGAATACTCGACGCGTTTACGTGTGTGTGTGTGTGTGTGTGTGTGTGTGTGTGTGTGTGTGGGAAGTGCGTCATGTCTTCACTGCGATTGCATGCGGTTAGCGGTCAGTGGGCAGCTAACATCCCGTTTGCGGTCTGAGCCGCTTCTCACTTCCGCCAGCCCGGCTGTGGGCGTCGCAGCAACACAGGGCGAGGGAGGCCAGCGAGCGACACGGGCCGAGTCCACACAGTAGGGGGCCCGGCGTACGGACCGACCCAAACTCACTGTAGTGGTGACACGTTGCTGCAGGCGACTCTTGCCGGTACGTCGATAAGCAGTACAGGAAACGAAAAACAAAATTCAGAACTTTCATCGTTGTGGAGGAGTAGGGAATCGGAAGGCACTGCACACTTTTGAATCAGCACCCCCCAAAACGTCGAATCCGTCGTCCTTGCCATGGCGGCACTGCGTTCTCTGCCACCTAGACCTATGGGCCTGACACCCAAGGATTTCTTGTCGTGGGGTTATGCGAAATACCTTGTGTATATGCCACATTTGCCGAAAACTATTCGCCCATTTCTGAAGCGTCGGTTACTTTACACACACTCCTAATTCTATGGCGTGACATGGTTTGTCGCTTACATGTTACACGTGTCATCATGGGCTTCATGGAAAATACCTATAAACAATCTAAAATAATTACCTATTGGTAACCAATTCATTAAGTTTGAACTCTACATATACAAATACATATACATAATTCGACAAATTTATATAACAACAAAACGCAAAAGAGTAATGAAAATATTAATGGGATTAAGTAGACATATAGGTATCAGAGTAGCAAATCTTACCTGGAGATTATCAGTACAAGGGAGAGCCTGAGAAACTGTCGTGCCCCAATGTCATTTGTGCACAACGTAAAATATTCGACGTTGTAAACTAAATTAGTCCAATCCCGCCTCCACCTGCATTGTTTAGCGAAAAGACCGCCGTGGGGTGGCGTCATTACCTCAGTGATGCAATGTAGATGCAACAACATGGAAAAGGCGTCTATAAAGGAGCCAGACCAACATGGGGTTCCCAAGAGGGGCAGCAGCCTATGGTGAATAACGCTGAAGATGGGTACATCGAGTATTTAATGAACAGGTGCTGAATCGAAGTGATGAAACATATAGAAGGAATCGATTGACAGTACATGACCTGAAGTATCAAGGAATAGTGAATAAGGTAATGGAACGAAGTGCGTGGTACATAAAAAGGGAAGAAGCTAAGCACTGAATGGTTGGAGGTATCGGGAATTCTTTACGTCATTAACTACAATTTAAACCATTACTTCTAGATAGTAGCATCGATATATATAATTCTGATACGCAATGCAATTTGGAATACATCGTTCATGATTTACAGTCCTGCTGATTACAAACAACTATACAAAGTTTACCTCAGACCTCAACCCACAGGTGTCCTACGGACGTAAACAAACCAAAGAGTGTGCCTAAAATATTGGTTTTCCTCATCAGAATCGACAGCAAACCAACACCTACAACGATAGTTCATCTATACTTGCCGATGTTCCAAGCAGAATATGAAGATATGGAGAACATATATGAGGGTACTGAACGGGTAATTCAGTATGAAAGGGGAGGGGAAACAAAATAGTCATGAGGAACTGGAATTCGGTTGTGGGGGAGGGAGTAGAAGAAAATGTTAAAGGACAAAATGGGCTTGGCAGTAACAATGAGAGAGGACAAAGACTAATTGAGCTCTTCAGTAGATTTCAGGTAGTAATAACGAAGGCTCTGTTCAGTATTTACGAGTGGTAGGGGTAGGCCTGTACTAGGAAAAGACTGGGAAATATGGGAAAAGTCCAGTTAGATGACATCATGGTCAGGCAGAGATTCCGAAATCAAAAGAGATATGGAATCCAGCACTAGAATCAGGTACACGCAGAAGCTGATGTAGACTCAGATCGCAATTTAGTAATGACGAAGAGCAGACTAAAGATAACCAATTTGGGCAGGAATAAATAATGCGCTAAGAACTGGGATACAGAAATACTCATGAATAAAGATATATGGTTGAAGATCTCTGAGGCTATAATTACAGCGCCGATGAATAGCTCAGAAGGAAATTCAATTGAAGAGGAATGGACTTTTATAAAAAGAGGGACTACACAATTTGGAAAGAGAAATATAGCTAAAAAGAAGGTAATTGAGAGGAAACAGAATCAAGGTAACAGAAGAAATACTTCAGCAGGCTGACGAAAGGAGGAAGTACAGAAACGAGCAGGCAAAATCAGGAATAAGGTAATTCAAGTCATTTAGGAATGAAATAAACAGGAAATTCGTGAAACCTAAAGTGGAATGGCTGCATGAAATGTGATGAAATCGAAAAAGAGATAAATAATTGGCGGAAGGAGTGACCCGGGAAATACACTCCTGGAAATTGAAATAAGAACACCGTGAATTCATTGTCACAGGAAGGGGAAACTTTATTGACACATTCCTGGGGTCAGATACATCACATGATCACACTGACAGAACCACAGTCACATAGACACAGGCAACAGAGCATGCACAATGTCGGCACTAGTACAGTGTATATCCACCTTTCGCTGCAATGCAGGCTGCTATTCTCCCATGGAGACGATCGTAGAGATGCTGGATGTAGTCCTGTGGAACGGCTTGCCATGCCATTTACACCTGGCGCCTCAGTTGGACCAGCGTTCGTGCTGGACGTGCAGACCGCGTGAGACGACGCTTCATCCAGTCCCAAACATGCTCAATGGGGGACAGATCCGGAGATCTTGCTGGCCAGGGTAGTTGACTTACACCTTCTAGAGCACGTTGGGTGGCACGGGATACATGCGGACGTGCATTGTCCTGTTGGAACAGCAAGTTCCCTTGCCGGTCTAGGAATGGTAGAACGATGGGTTCGATGACGGTTTGGATGTACCGTGCACTATTCAGTGTCCCCTCGACGATCACCAGTGGTGTACGGCCAGTGTAGGAGATCGCTCCCCACACCATGATGCCGGGTGTTGGCCCTGTGTGCCTCGGTCGTATGCAGTCCTGATTGTGGCGCTCACCTGCACGGCGCCAAACACGCATACGACCATCATTGGCACCAAGGCAGAAGCGACTCTCATCGCTGAAGACGACACGTCTCCATTCGTCCCTCCATTCACGCCTGTCGCGACACCACTGGAGGCGGGCTGCACGATGTTGGGGCGTGAGCGGAAGACGGCCTAACGGTGTGCGGGACCGTAGCCCAGCTTCATGGAGACGGTTGCGAATGGTCCTCGCCGATACCCCAGGAGCAACAGTGTCCCTAATTTGCTGGGAAGTGGCGGTGCGGTCCCCTACGGCACTGCGTAGGATCCTACGGTCTTGGCGTGCATCCGTGCGTCGCTGCGGTCCGGTCCCAGGTCGACGGGCACGTGCACCTTCCGCCGACCACTGGCGACAACATCCATGTACTGTGGAGACCTCACGCCCCACGTGTTGAGCAATTCGGCGGTACGTCCACCCGGCCTCCCGCATGCCCACTATACGCCCTCGCTCAAAGTCCGTCAACTGCACATACGGTTCACGTCCACGCTGTCGCGGCATGCTACCAGTGTTAAAGACTGCGATGGAGCTCCGTATGCCACGGCAAACTGGCTGACACTGACGGCGGCGGTGCACAAATGCTGCGCAGCTAGCGCCATTCGACGGCCAACACCGCGGTTCCTGGTGTGTCCGCTGTGCCGTGCGTGTGATCATTGCTTGTACAGCCCTCTCGCAGTGTCCGGAGCAAGTATGGTGGGTCTGACACACCGGTGTCAATGTGTTCTTTTTTCCATTTCCAGGAGTGTAGAAAAGTTAAAACAGCCTTCGGTGAAATTAAAAGGAAGGGCGGTAAAATTAGGAGTCCAATGGGAATTCCACTGTTAAATGCAGAGGAGACAGCTGAATACAGTAATAGAATCAGAAACAGCTATGGAAGATGTAAGTTTGATCTCCCATTTTCGCCAACTGATCTATTTCAGAATTTCGCTACCAGAATGAAGATGATGGTCTCAGATTAGTGTTTGGAGTAGCAAAACAGAGGACGTAGACAGACTGAATTTCAGGAAATGTAATTTCCAGGTCGCTGGTCGGTAATCGCTCTATGGTGAACGATTGATTTGAAAAAACTAAGACCTCTTTTTTGAACGATTGGAGGAGCTGCTCATGTAATCTATAAGAAACAACATTTTAAATTAGGAATAAAATCACGCCAGTGTCGGATGAGTACAACATCGAAATGTGGAGTCTTCCCAGCTACATATGCTGAAAATTAAAATTGGTGAGACAGTTAATAATGAAATTAAACATGTGGACTGGAGTATTTAAGTAAGTGAAGGTAAGGTAGTATATTATAATATCACTACAATTACAGGCCGTAATGGTTACATTATGGAAGTAGACTGCAGAAAGACAAGAGTCAACACCCAGGTTTTTACTATCTGCTCTTAAAAATTTTACGAGGACACAAATAAAGGTAAACGTAAATTGTGGAACCTCTGTGAAGTCTCTAGGCACGGTGAATATGATAAGGTGCAACAAGTAAAACGTTTTATTCTAATCTAATTCTTTCATTTTTTAATACAACTTTCCTGAAAACAATATTATAAGATTTGCTTCTGCTGACTGTAATTATATGAAACGTCCAAGAATCGCTGCTGCTACTCGGTTAACTGAAAAACTTCCTGAACTAATTATTTCCTAATTCATATTTTACTCTCTTCACAAATGTGCTGGTGACGCTTGTAAATGTTTTCCCAGAGATTGGGCGACCTCGCTAGGAACATTCATAAACATTGTAAAACAAGTGTTAGGTGACAGGAGCAAATGCATGAATTTAAAAAGTTTTTAGATATCAAAATTCATAAATTGTTGCATCGATCGTAGACAAGATGGCTATCTTTGCAGGGCATGGTAGTGAGAAATTTAGAAGAGTGGAATACGTTGGAGGTGTCTCCTTTGATTCTAAGTACAACAGTTCTCTGCCAGTCAATCGAGATCCAAGTCAACCAGTTTCCAAGCGAGCACACAGAGGAGACGTGGAGCTCGGTACCTGTAAGAAGGCCGTTGCTCACAGTGGCACATAACGCTGCACGTCTCCAGTGGGCCAAACAGCACAGGAACTGTCCAGAGGCTGACTGGAGTGTGTGTGTGTGTGGGGGGGGGGGGGGGGGGGGAGGCGAGTGCAGTGGGCTCTGAGCGGTCGCGTCTTTCAGATGATGTGAGGTGTCAAGGCCACTGTCAGTCCAGTGAGTTGCTTAACTCGCCCTGTGTTGAGGGCACTGCTCAGGTTGCAGACGCTTCTGTGACGTTATGATAATGTACCATGAATATCGTGAATATAAATCAGGTCGTTTATTTCAACATTCTTGGTGACCAATTGTTGTCCTTCATCCTACCCATTCATGACGAGTGTGCTATGGACAGTTACATCTTCCAGGTCTGTACACAAACCTTCAAGCACTCTATCGCGCCTTGAATGGTTCACTAAGCAAACAGATCCTAATCCTGCAGGTCGTGCTGGGGTCGTTTGGAATGCCACATCAAACCAAAAACAGTACTGAAATGGAGAGTTGAACTATCTGTTTACTAAGCAACAAGTAAAGGAACAGGAAGAGAAGTTTTGTGAGGAAATGAAAGTTCTGTGGCGAGAAGCAAAACCCTTAAGCATTCTGCATGACACAGTTCCGCCAGCGACGCCGAAACTCATGGGACTGCAATAGAACTGAATGGATAATATCTTGAAAACCGGTTGTAAATGATTTTCTACCAAAGTAAAACAGTGATAATGGAATGTAATGAAATTAGATGAGGCGCTGCTGAACGAATTAATTTACGACATTATGTAGGCATGAGCTTTGCTCTATAGGCAACAGAATAACTGAAGATTGACGAAACAAAGGCCGACAAAATAAAAAAGTAATAGCAGGAACGAGATTTTGAAGAACGGAAAAGCCTATCTGAAAAAGGGGAATATACTACCATTGAATGTAAATAGAAATCTTACGAACTTCTCCTGGAGCTATTTGTCTTATGTTGAACAGCAGTTTAGGCAAGAAGGGAACAGAAGCTTTTAAAAAGTGGCGCTACAAAATACTGTTGACTATTTAATGGGTAGATCGAGTAACTAATGTGGAAGTACTACATTGACATGCGAAAAACGGAAACTTAAGCGGTAACTTGCTTAAGAGATTGGTTGGGTTGAGAGGTCACACTGAGACTTCAAGGAATTGTAGAGTTTCTAATGAGGGAATTACTGGAGGTTGAAACTGCAGAGGGGGACCAACGCTCGACTACCGTAAGAATGCTGAGATGGATGTCACGGCAGTGGCTGTATAGAAGTGCAAAGGACGTACCAGCCGGTAAAGTACCATCAGACCAGTGCCTGTACCACAAACAAGTGTTGACCAAATGAAGTGTGTAGGCGGACAACACGTGTACATGGCCGCTCCGTAATTGACTCTAAAGTGCCTGGCAGAGGGTCTGTCCAACCACCTCCAGCCTATTTCTGTACACTTCCGCTCTCGAACATCGTGCATGAGAAATGAAATGCTACGTCCGATTTCTTGTACTTTATTACGATTATCGTTCCTCGCTATGTGGATGGACATCCACAAATTATTTTTATATTCGCAGGAGAAAGTTTTTAATTGAATTTGTCTCGACGCAACGAAAAACATCTTTGAAACTTCCTGGCAGATTAAAACTGTGTGCGCGACCGAGACTCGAACTCGGGACCTTTGCCTTTCGCGGGCAAAGGTCCCGAGTTCGAGTCTCGGTCGGGCACACAGTTTTAATCTGCCAGGAAGTTTCATATCAGCACACACTCCGCTGCAGAGTGAAAATCTCATTCTAAAAACATCTTTGTCTGAATTATTGCCACCACAAACCCGCAGATCATATGCGTGACACTCCTTCCTCTACATCGCGCTGGTACAAACCGAACTGGTTTTGAGCTTATGTTGACTTTCCGTCACTTATTACGAACCGTGTCGTTTCCGACAGGGATACACGATTACAGACGAACAACTGGGACGATACTCCATAGGCACACAATGTGACTACAAGCCTTTTGTGAGCAACTGTTTCAAAAGCCGTGCAGAAATGTGGAAAGGAATCCGTTTAAGGTACCTTGTCGATAGCACTCATTACTTTGAGTGAGTGAAGAGCTGGTAGTGTTTCACAGGAGCGATATTAACTGACTGAATCGGTGCTGAGTAAGTGATGATAAGCCCGCCCGGCTAGCCGCTCGGTCTAACGTGGACGCGTCAGCGGACTCGGAAACGGACCCTGACACAATCTGGTCACGTAATTAAGCCAGCCATGAGATCGAATTTAGCTTCTTGTTTGTTAAAGTGTGCTGGCTCATACGCTTCTTCCTTTGAATATTAATAGGGCTGTATCAGATTTGCGGCTAGCTTCTTCATGTAAATTGTTCTGTGTTTCCTTTGCAGGTACCGTATTCCTGCAAGGAGTCAACATCTTTTTCTGTCTCGGTTTTTTGCATGTGTTTAATGTGGCTCCCGTGTGTTCCATATGTTTTTTTGTGGAGGACATTTCCATTGAATGAATTTAAATCCTTGATAAAGGTAAAGGGATAAGATGAACTTTTCTTCACGTGACCATTCTCCTTTATGCGTCATCCAGTACGTGACGCACTTTAGATCTGTCCGAATTTTTTAAGCAACAGGTGATTCATTTGTTACACAAATGTTTGGATACTATTTTGACAGGTGGTTGTTCTAACTGTGTGTTGCGTCTTGTAGACAAGTTACCTAATTTTTATTTCTGTCGGTAGTAGTTAAATTCCAGAATGAGATTTTCACTGTGCAGCGGAGTGTACGCTGATATGAAACTTCCTGGCAGATTAAAACTGTGTGCCGGACCGAGAGTCGAACTCGGGACCGAGTTCGAGTCTCGGTCCGGCACAGTTTTATTCTGCCAGGAAGTTTCAGTAGTTAAATTGTCCGTTCTTTGCGTCTGTAAATATCCGACTTTTGTCAGATTAACTTATTTTACTGCTTCTTCTAGCAACAGGTGTCACATATTTAGTCTGACCGGACGTGTGAAAGGACTTTGGCTATCGATGCCATCCCCGCCGACTTCACGGACCACAGTGTAGTGGCTGTCACATTACGTCACACACGACTGTCGGTGAGAATGTTCTGATTCCGTTGGGTGTTGAATACGGCGCAGATGGAGATCCTTACCGTATTAAGGTGAACCCAGAAGTGTTGTACCATAGTCTCTGGTCAGCTGCGTGATAAGCCTCCATTTTGGAATGCTGAGTTCAGAGGGCAAACCCGAGGTTGTGACAAACCTTGATACGACTGTACGCTGATAGAGCGCGGAAATTTCGGAGCAGGCAAGAATTTTACAACTCTCTCTTGTGTGGCCTTTAAGAAAGTGCGCATCGGGCTCTGCTACGTATTGCAGACGTCAGGCGTGTAAAGGCGCGATCATTAGGAGTGGAGCGGCGCCAAGTGGGATGGTTGAGGTGGCGTTCCAAATCACGTCCGCTGGGCTGTGGACCAACTGACTCCTCTGTATCATCTGATTCGGCATCTGACTCGTCTTCCTCATGCGTGTAACACGTCTCTCGAGATCGACGGGGGCAATGTTGTGACGGCACAAAAGGACATGCTGCATGCTCTGCACCATTTCTACGTTAGGCCAAATTATGTACCCATTAATCTTTTTTTCTTTAAAGTCAGTACCGCCATTAGACTGTTGTTTATTTATAGTGTTACATTTACACTTACACAATCATGATATCGGCTTCAAAGTGCCATTATCAAGTGTCTTCTGTAAGTAGGTTAGACAATAACAGTGAAATACATAACAAATGACATGATCATATAAGAATCTATATTTGAAATGCTTACTTACAAGTGTTATAAATTTCCTAAGATGCCATACTATCGTATTAAAATGCACTATTAGACACAGAGTCTACTGCTTTGCTTCATTACTGAGTACACCATATTGACTGAATGACATTTGGTTAAGTGTCAAATTGTCTTGGTCAAAGAAATTCCGCTTACAAGCAGGTGACTTTTTTAAATCTTTGGACTCAGTGTACGGTAGGATATGAAAGGTTAGGAGCAATTTATTTTCTTTGGTAGCGGTTACATCTTTGCAGTACTTGTTTATCTCAGTATACCATGAAGTTGCCAGCTCATAAACATAAACGGTAACAAACCTGTCGATAACATCCGCAGCATCAATAAAAATATAGCCGTCCAGCTAGTCATTGATGTTGTTTCAAGTACCCTTTCCTCCCTCTGACATATACTACTTTCATCAGGAATCAATATACCTCCCCCCAAACGTCTGTCAATAACCAAAGGACAAACTGACTAAGTCTCAATAAAACCTTTTATTTTATTAAATTTATGGAATAAATTTTAGTATCACAACTATTTAACACATAAAATACTATGATACATGAATCCACACAGAGAATATACCGATACACACTAAAGCCATACCTTCACTTTGGACACGTCATTCCCACACAATGACCTAACATATGCTATATTTGGTCCTAGCTTTAACATTTAAAAGTGCCCATTTACCATAGGTGTATCTTAATTTTAAAAAAGTCAGTAACTTCACATTTTTATTCTTATTCCTTTATTTTTTACCCTTTTGCCCCCCACCCACCCACTATAATAGCTTCTTCATTTTATTAGTCATTTTATAACCCGCCCCCAGTCCATCCTCCTGCACCCTCCTCACTTACATTTACACTCCATATGCCTACAGAAGTCAATGAATGATTCATAGTATTCTTGACCTTGTGTTTCTTCTCAATTGTTTATTACCGCTCTAAGAAGTAATTATGATCAATAATGTTATATTTGTCTTTGTTGTTAAGAAATACGAATTAACCCATTTTTTCCGTATTCCGTGTTCACTCAATCCACAGTTCATGTCTCTGATATTGTGGTGCCTGCGGCTGGGGAGTCCTGATCCGTCTGTCGATGTTGGTCTATTGACGATACTCCATAGACACGTTATGTGACTGCAAGCAGTTTGTGAAGAACGGTATCAAAAGGCTCCCAGAAATCTGGAAATTAATCGGTTTAAGATTGCTTGTAGATAGCTCTTATTACTTTGACTGAGTGAGAAGCTGGTTGTGTATCATAGGAACGATATGTGCTGAATCGGTCCAGAGTAAGTGTCGATATATCGATTTCTTCGAGATAATTCGTAATGTTCGAACCCAGTGGATGTTATAGGTCATACTGAAAATCGATGTTACTCGTAGTGGTTCGTACTTCGGTGAATCTCTCCTATTTCCTTTCTTCACTGTAGGTGTCACATGCGGAACTTTTCAATCCTTAGGTGCAGACATTTTGTCGAGCTAGGTATAAAATTTGAATCGGAAAAAATGCCCTTATTAGGTAGTTTCAGTTGCTTCTCTACATCGACGGTATCTACTGCTAATTTACTCACGTTGGCAGCTGTTGCTGATTCGAATTCCGTAATATTTTCTACGTCTTATTTGGTGAAGGACTTTCGGAAAACCGTGTTTAGTGACTCCGTCGTAGCGGCACTTTGATTAGTAATATTACCGCTGTCATCTTGCAGAGTGGTACTGATTGTGTCTTGCCACTGGCGTACTTTACATACGACCAGAATCTCGCTTGGTTTGATGCCAGATGTAGATTCTATTGTGGGAAATATTAAAAGCTTCTCACACCGAAGCCTACTCTAAATTTTGAGTTTCTTTAAAACATCGGCAGTCTTGGAGATACTGTATTGTTTTAAATTTCACAACGTTTCCTGTTGTTTCTTCTTCGAAAGTGACCTGTTTTGTGCGCCATGGGAGAGCAGTTTCAGGTCATACTGATCTGTTGTTATAAATCTCTCGAATGCTGTCGATACTATTTTTTTTAAATTGAAGTGAAAACCGGTCTAAGCCTGCATAGTTTTGAAAGCTTATGAAGTCATGAAGCTAACGTTATATATATTTTTCTTTGATTCCCAGTGAAATTGGGAGTTAAGTTGTTCAGTCTAGCTGCAACAATCCGTGTAAGCGTCATGATGCCCCCAGTGTGCTCAGAATTATTTGTTACGGAATGGTCACTGAATGTTTTCGCAGACCTTGGCTCCGGAACCAAGTCCTTGAAATAAATTTCGGAAAAAGCATTTAGTGGATTTTCGGACAGTATTTTATACCTGTCACCGACTTTAATATGCACTGTCGCAAACATATAGAGTGTAGACTGGAGTCACCACCATTTACAAAGGCTATTCGGAGAGTAAGGTGCGATCGGCCGCGAAATGGAAACCACAGTGAAAATATAAAGTGTTTTGTTTGTAACAGCTATGCGATCGCGATACTTCTATACACAGTCGGCACCCTGACTTAGATATTTGTCTTTGCGTTGTACCAACTTTCCGACATCCTTGTCATAGAAAGCAGCCACCTGTGCTGTCCGCCAATTCTCCGAGCTCTTCTGCAGCTCTCTGTCTGTTCCAAGAGTTTGTCCTGAAAGCGAGCAGGTCATATGAGTAGAAGGAATCAAGTCTGGGATGTATGGTGGCCGATCAAAACTGCCCATCCAAAACGCTGCTGGAGCGTCTTCGTTGCCACAGCAGAAGGAAACACACGACAGGTACGTTATGCGGGGTTGCATTAAATCAGGCGAAACACAGTGCACGCACCCTTACTTGATGGGAGACACTATTTTCGAGTCATCCTTACGTGATCACTGTGCGGTCAGAACTGGAAAGAGCGACGCGACGCGATCGATTACCATACTAGACTCACTGCCAGTCACATCTGTGTAAAGCATCATCGGATTTTCTCTGTGCTTTCCATTTTACACCTGATCGGATCTTACTTCCCAAATAGAGCTTTACGTGATTGTGTTAGCGCGGTACCTGTCTGACATGAGGATCAAAATTTCCTTGAACCTTTTAATAACTATAGATTCTCTATTGGGAGGTCGATGTGAAAATGTATTTCAGTCATAAACTATTAAATGGTATTAGGAGCTTGTGACTATCGGCCTTGGTGTCTATCGATGGTTGTGAGTAACCATTACACATTACAATTCAGTTTGCCTAAATCACGTGGGCGAGAACAGCACACTTGTCAGCACACTAGTCCACCACAGATGCACTTGCCACTAAAGGACATGTTATGTCTTATTTGCGTAACGACATCACCGCGGATGTGCGCCAAGAATACTCCACATGCTTACGTGTGTGTGTGGGAAGTGCGGTCACGAGTGCTGGTGTCATATCCTAGCTGTAACCGCAGGCGGTTAGCGATTTGCGTGAGCTGAAATCCTGTTTGTGCTCAAACTGCTCCTAATTTTGACAGCGGGGATGTGAGCGTCATAAGCATTACAGGCAATGTAAAATAAACTTTAGAATTTCCATCGTTGTGCAAGAGCGGAGAATCCAAAGCTGCTCCACATTTTTCAAGCTGCACCTCCCAAAACGACGAATCTGTCGACCTTGCCATGGCGGCGTTGCGTTCTCTGCCTCCTACACCTTTGGGCCTGACACCCAAGGATTTCTTTTCGTGGGGTTATGCGAAATACCTTGCGTGTACGTCTCCTTGCCGGAAACCATTCCAGAACACAAATCACACATTTCTGCTACGCCACAAACTCCACATACGCTCTAAATGTGTGGCGTAAAATGGTTGCAGGCTTAAATGTTGTACATGTCACCAAGTGCTTCATACAAAGCACCTATAAAGAATCAATAATTAATTTCCTCTCTGTTTTATATCTACAGTCACTGGTAACCGCTTCATTCGGTTTTAACTGTATATCCTCAGATACAAACACCAAATTAAAAAATTTTATATAAGAATCTGAAAAAAATAAGATTCAGTAGACATAGAGACGTCAGAGCAGGCAGTCTTACCTGGCCATTATCAATGCAAGGGAGAATACAGAGACCTGTGATACCCTCATGTCTTTTATGAACCAAGAAAGATATTCCACACTGTAGACTACAATACTCCAATCCCACCTCCACCTCCACTGTTTAGCAACAAGGCCATACAGAGGTGGGGTGGTGTATGTGCCTCAGTGATGCAAACAGCCATACTGTAGATGCTACAACGTGCAAGGGGCGTCTATGCAGGAGCCAGACCAACATATGGTTCCCCATGAGGGGCAGCAGCCTATTCTTTAGTTAGAGGGGACCAATCCAGGTGACTGGCAGAAAGTCTGGCCTTGCAACATTAGCCCACATGCCCTCCATACGTTGGCAAGCGGAAAAAAAGCTGTCATGCTCTCATCGATTCAACATCTGAAACGATATACAGAACAAAGCTGAAGATAAGATGGCTAAATCGAATACGTAATGAAGAAGTATTGGGTCGAACTGATAGTAAACAGTACTGGTACTATCTGACTAATAGGAGGAATCGATTTGTAGGATATATCCTCAAGTATCAAGGAATCGTAACGGAAGGAATTGTGTGGTATTACATAAACATCGGAAAAGCTAAGCACTGAACGGTTGGAGGTATCAAAAATTCTTTATGTCATTAAGTACACCGAAAAGCATTACTTACAGATATTAGCATCTATAGGTTACATTCTGAGGCACAAGTTAATTTGTTTATGATTCCTAGGCCTGTTGATTAGAAAGGACTATACAAACTTTCCCTCTGATAACTCAGACGTGTCACATAGGATCTGTACAAAGTAAAGAGTGTGACTTAAGTTTTGGTCAAAGTTTTTTCCTTGGACGAGAGTATAAAATTGCACATGCTGTGTTCTTCAGAAGAACAATGCAATGTTGTTCTGGACATACATGCATATATGCATGCATGCATGTTCGAAGAAACACAGCATCGTATTTCTGAACAACATACACACTGCAACAACGTATTTGTCGGCAGACACCGGACAAGCGACTTTCAGTTAAAATGCCTCCCTGTATTAGAATATACACTGTGGACGTGCGAGTCCAGGGGTTGCAAACACATGCTTGACAACGTATCGAAGGCTGGGTGTGATCATGAAGAAAAGCAATTGAATGAACGCTAATGGGCATGATTTTATGCGCCAACTCGTCACATGAAGCCTTGTACGTCATTTAAACATATTGTAACACACTGGCACTTTTTCCTTTGTTTGTCAGCGAGTGAAAGTTTATACTTTTTTCATATCTTGCCCTGTGCGACCAGCTCGTAGTTCTTGTTCGGCTTTCTCGTGAGCGTGAATGTGGCGTTCCACCTTCACTCCAAACAGTAAAGGGAAATACACGTATTCAGATGGGCAACAGAGAGGAGAAAAACGGTCTACCGTATAAAGTTCGATAGAGGCACAACACACAGCGACAAAGAAAGGGAGATTTCGTCATGCGAATTTAATTATGTTTTTAATATATCACCAAGAAGTGCCCACAGTACAGGAGTGAAATAAAAAATGACGACTGGTACTTCCGAACAGTACTTGAGTAAATCTTAAATTGTGCAACGAGTGAAAGTTGTGGGTGTAAACTTGAGTAGGAGTCCCAACGTAGTTTACACTGTGTATTATAATTTCTGATATTAAACTGATTTTCTATGAAAAATGCTTTGAAATTCGATGTCAACTTATGATCATATATTTTGTTAAGGGTTTACTATATACATATTTAAGAGGGATTTTGGGATTTAAATTTTAATGTTAAGCAATTAGCCAGTTTTAGCAGTAACTTTCACTAATGTCGTAATTGTCATAATCTTAAATTTGACGTCATTCTATCACAACTAGTTGCCATCAATACTGGATCAGGATTAATATTTAATGAAGAGTATTGTAATGATTACATTTTTTAAAGAAAAGAATAGGTTGGGTGACATGAATTTTTTGTAAATATTGAGTAGGAATTTCTTGTTAATAATCAGTGATGAACTCTTCTCGGGTTATCAGCCAAGTGGTGACGTCGTCTTGTCGCAACGTTTCAATGAGTTTCGTACCCATCATCTTCTGGCGAACATCACGCCACCACTCGGCTGATAACCCGAGAAGAATTCATCAGTGGAATACGCCGAGAAAGACTGAAATCACGTATACGTCTGAATCAGTGTTAGCCCAGCACCTGGCCACTTTATACACCATCACACCGACGCTAGCAGACCACACTGAGAGCGCAGTGAGAGGGCTTGTGGGCTTGCCACGTGGCTGTCAAGAAAATTAGTCGAGAAGAAGCTGACGGCAGCGCGACGGCACTGTCGTAGCGGCTGCGCGGACTGCAGGGACGCTGTCTTGTTGTCAGCACGGAAACAGTGGGCCGGCTGAGTAACGCCTGTCGGTGCTGCAATATCCTCCTGGAAAGGGTGTTTAGTATTTCTAGCCGCGTGCTACTCTTGCGAATACAAGTGTATATGGAACAATTTCTCAATTGGTTGGACAGGTCGTGGATCATCAGCAATAGTGGCTCCCTTGAAATGGCCACCAAGGAGTCCTGACCTCACCACACCTGACAACACGTGATGGGGAGTCATTGAGGCACATGCATCTGCACGTCGTTGTGCTGCATACGAGGAACTGTGCAATGCTGTTCTAGGGGCACAGACACTAGTCCCTCACCCTCTACACACACACACACAGAATGGTAAGAGCTGCAGAGATGACGAATTGGTAATATTTAGTGGATAAGCTGACAAAAAAAAAGTACTCTTTATGGAAATGGTAGGAGTGGCTGGGTTGAATCACCCTGCCCGTTTCCTCCAATCTGTTGACGACCCCACCTCAACCAGGTGCAACCAAAGACACCTTGAAACCAGCCATACCAAGATCCGTACAATTGAATATGACAAGTCGCCGCTTTTCCCCCCTGCAACTACTGCCTCATGAAACCATCCTATCCAGTATAGTAACTCACTAAAATGCACAGGACTAACGATTGACTGGAAACTAACATGAAATCTGCACATACAAATCTTACAGGAAAATTATACTACAGAAGAATACTTCTGTAGCCATTTACCGATCAAACATGAGAATTTGATCTTTGTAGTGTACTCCACACCTGCACAGCTGGAAATTGCCTTGTCTCATTTTCCAGGGCCTGGAGTGTCGCCGATATTCCTATGACACCCCCTCCAAACATCAGAGGAATGTCTACTGTCGATTGCCCAGCACCGTAAGACGTGCCTCAGTCCTACTGCAACTACAAATTCTTGATGTTGACACAGAATAGGCCAGTAGGGGCTGTCTAAGGAAAGTGTCAGACGTAAATTAACGGTTAAGGCGGAGATGAACATTCTTGGGCACTAATATATATTTTTAGAAAACTGGGGTCGTCTGCATCAGCTGACACGTCTCCACAGGCCCTTACATAATCTAAGCTCTCGTATACTTAGTTTGAGCAGGACCCTCAGCTGATATACGGATTACTAAGTGTAGCTACTTCAGCGAAACCATATTGCCTGTGACAGGTATCGAACGAAACAGCGAGACCTGTTCCTGAAGGAAAGGAGGAAAGTTTGAACTTTAAAGTTCTCTTGTCATCGAGACCATTCGAACAGTGACATTGGCTCTCACTAGACAAGGAAGGGGGCAAGAATCAACAGAACCCGTGCTCAAGGAAAAGCCACGCTGGTTGTCTGCAGTGGTTTGCAGAAAACACAAAAATTTAAATCTGGTAAGATGGACCGCGATTTCATCTTTACTTCTCGTAAACGCGGCGCCGAGTATACCACGGCTATTGCTACACATTTGTGGTTTCTGTCGACATTCCACGTATGGCCATAGTGTGGGAATGTCAGGCACCCTAGCTGTATACGGCGCTTGGAACAGGAAAACAAACGCGCACAAAAGAAATATTTGTGGAATAATGTTTGGAGAAACCGTTTGCCAAAGCATTAGGTTGCCACATTGTACAGGCTAGAAGTGTAATTAGTCATCCAGGAACTCGTGAAAGCTTTAATGCAACAGCGTGACCAGAGAAATCTGAGTTTCAAATGTGATGTCATAAGATACAGAATCTTCTACGATATTTCTGCAGCCTTGGTCCAGGGGTGGTTCCACATCGAGCGCCAGGTGGGAGGGTCGCCAGTTTACTGCCTCACCACAGTACACGCGCACCTGGACAGCTTTCTCTCGGTGTCTTTCGTGTCGTCGTGTGAAGCACATCGTCGTCAGGACGTTAGTGCCAGTTGTTGTGTGAGTCCACTGATAACAGAGTAGTCCGCCCATAATATCGGCGATGGCTTTTCTGGGAAAAGGTAAAGACAGCTTCAGTTTCGACAAACCCACTGGTTCCTTCCAGCTTGGGTGTTTGGAGATTCACAACTGGCTCTTTGATACAATTCATGAAAGATCTGATCAGGTTCATACAGTCTATTTTAACTCTGATATGTCTTTTTCGTTAAGTTTTTGGATCAACTACAAATAGATAGGTTGCTTTAGCCCCCATGTTCTCAGGTTCCGTTTAACCACTGAGATGGTTCCAGAAGTATGCTGCTTCCTGGTAACGAGGAACTGAAGTATACAAATGTCTGAGTGTTTAATCTCGCGCCAGAAGCTGACAACAGTCGACATTTCTTTCTTATAGTCATGTGAGGGGTATACGCTGCGAAGCTAGTCCATTCAATACCGGTTGCAATGTTCTAGCAGGATCTGTTCAGTGGACATGGGAGTCAATCAAAACATTCCTTCTCATTTACAGATTTCTGATTACCGCACTCATGCAACGAATAAGTGCAAGTAGGGACGTGCTTTCTCTGCAACGAATCTTAGACCTAACGTTCAGAGGCAGGTATTTTTGTTGAAGGTCTCCTCTGAACAGCGTCGGAAACTGAGGTTGGCTGGTCTCGTTTCTACCGCTCGCGAGGTTGGTGCCACCTGTTCTCCGTGCGCAATGGAACAACACCGCCACATCACGGTCCTGACATTGCTGTGGCCAAACTGGCAGTGCAGACAGTGCAACACGAGAGACGTCGTGTGCAGGACAGTGAGGAGTCGGACACATCTACCCCTCACACACTGCCCCCTCTAGTGAGTCTGTTGGTTGCTGTATCCTGTAGTGCTGAGTCCTGCACTACTAACAGGGTCGATGGTGTGAAAATGGAAGCTGAGGTGGCTAGTGTCTCTCCTAGTATCCCTCCCACAGCTGCAGCAACTCCTGCACAAACATACAAAGGTGGGGAAGTCGTTGAGCCTTCTGGTGTTGCAATGACTAAACAGCAGAAAACTGACGCGCCCCTGAATTTATCTGTTCCGTTGACGTCCCCCATTCAGGCGACGTGGGAACGACCTTCTGTTGTTACTCCCATTGAGGGTATTTGCTTCCAGGAAGTCCTGCCTGTCGACCAAGATGTACCCTCTCTTGCGCGTTGATCAGAATTTCAAGTCTCTCATTCTAATTGTTTTTCACCAACTTTAGTTAATGTTAAACAACCAAAAATCTCGTCTCAACATATACCTATGGCACAAGAGTAACATAATCTGCCTGACGTTGTTGTCTACTTCCAGCAATGATAAGGACAATGCGCCGGGACAAATAGGTGCTCACAGTTTCTTATCACCAAAAGACAACGTATATGAGTCAGTGTATTAAACAGAAAATAAAGTGTTTAATAGTAGACAGTGGTTGTAGCATAGCAATTGTCATTGCCCTAATTTGGTCATGGTTTTCTAAGATTAGGTTCACTTCAGTTCCTAGGAGTTTTCTATCATGTAGAGTTCAAACGCGCACATCACATTCCCCTTGAGTAGCTACTAATGACAGATTTCTCTTCTGTCGTCATCAAGTCTACTCCGGTGCTGCTGAAGTACGAGGCCGGAGGGTGAACGATGTCGCAGTCCTACTTCACGCAGGAAGAAACAACTAGAAAGAAAACACTTTGGCAACAGAGGTTGCGCGATTCGAATGCCGAGCATAAAATAAAGCGAAGGAAATCCCTACGTTTGTCGCTTGTAAACCACCCTGTTCCTAACGATCGATTAAATGTACACCATTTAAATGTTTTAATTGCGTATTAGGGCTTGTTTCAGTGAGAAGGGTGTAAGGAAAAGCTCTGTCAGTTGTAGGGGCCGCGTATGTGGCGTTGCAGAGTCGGTCGTACTAAACACGACGACAGCGTCCACCTTATGGCGACTCGGCTTTGTATCACACAACGAGATCTGCCGCGAAGTGTGGAATTGTATGTGTAAATGTTCTAAGGTAGGTGACTACATCTTCATACGCGTTTCCGGGGCTGGGTTTACAGCGGTGAGTTGTCGACACTGCTGAAGGTGCGAGTGCTTGCCGACCATCAGAAGCACCCGTGTAACAAAAGTCGTTACAGTTTGCCCAGTGACGAATCACCGGGCAAAAATTTGTTCACTCTCTTTAAAAATGGAGAATTTCGAGCTAAATGACTGCACGAGCTACGCAGGCATCATATTCCAAAATCCTTGCTTCGATTAAAGTAGGGATGTAGGCTACGTCGGTCGTCAGAACTAAAACTCTACGAAAGGCGAAAATTTTTGACACAACAGAACAATCTCTAACCCAGTATTATGAATTCCCTCTACAAGTAACGTATCCTGGCACGTCTTTCTTATCTCGATATTATATCGTTAGCCGTATTCGATTAAGGAGAAGTCATAGCCTTTTATTCCCTGTAAAAATGGGACATTACGGATGTTACTTCACAAAGCATAATAAAACACATCACACGTACTCCTCAGTAAATGGCCAGAAAACCATGTGCTTCCCGTCAAACCGATATTCGGTCTCCTGTGAAAACGGCCAGCTAAATGAGCCACAGTTCAACAAGAACAGAAAATCGTCGAATTACTGCAGTTGTATCGTTTGTGTAAAAAACGAATTGTCGATTCAGTGTTTGAAACGTTTGCTGTCGTTACACCTAGCCAAACGTAACAAGGATAGTTATCGGACTAATACTGCGACTCTTGGGCAAATTTGGCTAACTGAATTACTACATGTGTGACACTAATACAACAACGAGATCAGTTGTTGAAATCAGTTCTTGATTCCAGGTACAGAGACTACAACTGTCTGACCTATTTGCTTTCAGATACCATCAAGCAGGGACTGAAGCATTCGCCGTCTGTTTCTGCATGGCATGAAGGGTAGTGCTGGTCCACATACGAGAACTAGGGGCGTATAACGCAGTCAAGCACCGTAAAATAAAGCTTTGGTGGCCTTCGTTCTCGCTATCGCTGCTGCCCAGCGACACGACCGAATAATATCGCTGACACAAGTTTCTTTTTCTTTTCATCGCCTTTTCAGTGAATTAATTCTCGACTTGGAAGCGGTCCTCCTCCATTGTGTAAAGGCCCTCGACACATCGTTTTTTATCTGTTGCCGTTTGACGAATGCTTTTTTTAGAATCAGAGGGAGAACAGCGGGACACATTGCCACAACGTAAAACTGGTTCTCACACTGAGTTTATATTTCGCATCGATACAAAACACGTGATACTGTTATCTTGTTTGTTGGGTGTATACAAGCGATAGCTGGTGACAACATATCCACTAATTCTACATACATGACTAAGATATAGGCTTGAATCGAGAGGGCTATTTCTAGCCACTCCAAACATCATAACCATGGAGTGTCAACATGTTCCCCCTTTTACCGCTTCGCATATTCTGCACAACGCATGTCATCCAGGTGAGCATAATAAAACAGTATCACGTGAGTTAACTGGCTTGGATAAAAACGTTTTAAAGGTAGTTTTGACGATTTCTTTACGAGTTTTCCGTGAGGTTTTCTCATACACTCGCCTCCGTCTCATGTAAGTTAACATAAGCAGGAGGCAGCTGTATCAGAAGGCTATCCATGAATGTGCGGAGTACGAAACAGCACCCTCCGGATCCATTAAAATGGTACAACTGGCCAGCGACTAGGAGTGTGATTCCCATGTGGGAACGGACACGCATCTCGCAACTGTAGGGATACGCGAGCTTCTCATGTGGGAAGTCGCTGCACAAAGTAGGGATTCACTCTCATTTCGATGATGAACACTTGCATGTGAATGATTTCTCCGTTTTCATTTACTTCAGAAAACTGCCATTACTCACGAGAAAATTAAAAACTGCCATCATTCCGCGGTGCTGGTAGCAACAGTCAGTCCCTGAGACAGCAACAATGCTGTATCGGTTGAAGGAGACATAAGATTAACTTAAAACTAAATTGGATTGGTTAAAATTAGATATAGTGGGAATTAGTGAAGTTCGGTGGCAGGAGGAACAAGACTTTTGGTCAGGTGAATACAGGATTATAAATACAAAATCAAATAGGGGTTATGCAGGAGTAGGTTTAATAATAAATAAAAAAATAGTAGTACGGTTAAGCTACTACAAACAGCATAGTGAACGCATTATTGGGGCCAAGATAGACACGAAGCCCACGCCTACTACAGTAGTACAAGTTTATATGCCAACTAGCTCTGCAGATGATGAAGAAATTGATGAAATGTATGATGAGATAGAAGAAAAGAAATTGTTCAGGTAGTGAAGGGGGATGAAAATTTAATAGTCATGGGTGACTGGAATTCGAGAGTAGGAAAAGGGGGAGAAGGAAATATAGTAGGTGAATGTGGATTGGGGCTAAGAAATGAAAGAAAAAGCCGCCTGGTAGAATTTTGTGCAGAGCATAACTTAATCATAGCTAACACTTTGTTCAAGAATCATGAAAGAAGGTTGTATACATGGAAGTACCCTGCAGATACTAAAAGGTATCAGATAGATTATATAATGGTAAGACAGAGATTTAGGAACCAGGTTTTAAATTGTAAGACATTTCAAGGTGCAGATGTGGACTCTGACCACAATCTATTGGTTATGAACTGTAGATTAAAACTAAAGAAACTGCAAAAAGGTGGGAATTTAATGAGATGGGACCCGGATAAACTGAAAGAACCAGAGGTTGTACAGAGTTTCGGGGAGACCATAAGGGAACAATTCACAGAAATGGGGGAAAGAAATACAGTACAAGAAGAATGGGTAGCTTTGAGGGATGAAATAGTGAATGCAGCAGTGGATCAAATAGGTAAAAAGACGAGGGCTAGTAGAAACCCTTGGGTAACAGAAGAAATATAGAATTTAATTGATGAAAGGAGAAAATATAAAAATGCAGTAAATGAAGCAGGCAAAAAGGAATACAATCGTCTCAAAAATGACATCGATAGGAAGTGCAAAATGGCTAAGCAGGAATGACTAGACGACAGATGTAACGATTTAGAAGCTTATCTCACTAGGGGTAAAATAGATACTGCCTACAGGAAAATTAAAGACACCTTTGGAGAAAAGAGAACCACTTGTATGAATACCAAGAGCTCAGATGTAAATCCAGTTCTAAGCAAATCGGGGAAAGCAGAAAAGTGGAAGGAGTATATAGAGGGTCTGTACGAGGGTGATGTATTGAGGACAATATTATGGAAATGGAAGAGGATGTAGATGAAGATGAAATGGGAGATATGATACTGTGTGAAGAGTTTGACAGAGCGCTGAAAGACCTGAGTCGAAACTAGGCCCCCGGAGTAGACAACATTCCATTAGAACTACTGACAGCCTTTGCAGAGCCAGTCCTGACAAAACTCTACAGTCTGGTGAGCAAGATGTATGAGACAGGCGAAATACCCTCAGACTTCAAGAAGAATATAATAATACCAATCCCAAAGAAAGTAGGTGTTCACAGATGTGAAAATTACCGATCTATCAGTTTAATAAGTCACAGCGGCAAAATACTTTACAGACAAATGGAAAAAATGGTAGAAGCCGACCTCGGGGAAGATCAGTTTGGATTCCGTAGAAATGTTGGAACACGTGAGGTAATACTGACCCTACAACTTATCTTAGAAGAAAGATTAAGGAAAGACAAACCTACGTTTCTAGCATTTGTAGACTTAGAGAAAGCTTTCGACAATGTTGATTGGAATACTCTCTTTCAAATTCTTAAGGTGGCAGGGGTAAAATACAGTGAGCGAAAGGCTATTTACAATTTGTACAGAAAGCAGATGGCAGTTATAAGACTCGAGGGGTAATAAAGGGAAGCAGTGGTTGGGAAGGGAGTGAGACAGGGTTGTAGCCTATCCCCGATGTTATTTAATCTGTATATTGAGCAAGCAATAGAAGAAACAAAAGAAAAGTTCGGAGTAGGTATTGAAATCCATGGAGAAGAAATAAAAACTTTGAGGTTCGCTGATGACATTGTAATTCTGTCAGAGACAGCAAGGGACTTGGAAGAGTAGTTGAACGGAATGGACAGGTATAAGATGAATATCAACAAAAGCAAAACGAGGATAATGGAATGTGGTCGAATTAAGTCGGGTGTTGCTGAGGGAATTAGATTAGGAAATGAGACTTTTAAAGTAGTAAGGGAGTTTTGCTATTTGGGGAGCAAAATAACTGATGATGGTCAAAGTAGAGAGGATATAAAATGTAGACTGGCAATGGCAACGAAAGCGTTTCTGAAGAAGAAAAATTTGTAAACATCCAGTATAGATTTAAATGTCGGGAAGTCGTTTCTGAAAGTATTTGTATGGAGTGTAGCCATGTATTGAAGTGAAGCGTGGACGATAAATAGGTAAGACAAGAAGAGAATAGAAGCTTTCGAAATGTGGTGCTACAGAAGAATGATGAAGATTAGATGGGTAGATCACATAACTAATGAGGAGGTATTGAATAGAATTGGGGAGTAGAGGAGCTTGTGGCACAACTTGACTAGAAGAAGGGATCGGTTGGTAGGACATGTTCTGAGACATCGAGGGATCACCAATTTAGTATTGGAGGGCAGCGTGGAAGGTAAAAATCGTAGAGGGAGACCAAGAGATGAATACACTAAGCAGATTCAGAAGGATGTAGGCTGCGGCAGGTACTGGGAGATGAAGAAGCTTGCACAGGATAGAGTAGCATGGAGAGCTGCATCAAACCAGTCTCAGGACTGAAGACCACAACAACAACAACAAAATCAGCTTCTACATTATTGCTATCGGCTTTTGTGATTAACGTCTAAATGTGCTCACAGTCAGTAGTGTAATTATGCGGATCAGATGGTGCTTTCGTGATTTTGTTTTTCGCGTGTTGGCTTCGCAGTGACGAATAGCCAGACGACCGGGCTGGAAGTCATTCAATGACGTAGGTGTACCGTACGTAAAAAATGTATAATTTAAGCAGTGGTGGTTGAGCAAGGTTTGCCATCCGGCAAAGTTATTCAAAGTGCGAAAATTCAATCTGTCCAAAAGAGTAGGGAAGAAAGACAGTATGAAAGACATGAATTCGAGTACAGCAACTAGCGGTTGCAAATCCATATTTACGGCGCTACAGGAACTCAATTAAAATCTGACATACTGACATCTTCACTCGAAGTGAAATGTATGCGCAAACACACTCTAACCAGTCTCCAGGATGATATCAAGAAAAACTTCAAACATCACATACTCAGCTGACGTTCCAGACAGCACTTCTTTAGAAACAACCACATGTCCATGTTTAATGTTTCAAGATGTCTTAACAAGCTCGAAGTAAATAATAATTAAGTGTCCCCCTAACTAAGTATGTTGTAACAAAGGTTGAAACAGACTACCACTTTATGCTGGCATAGCGCCGTAAATATTCAACTACGATCTCTAGTTCCCATACTCAGACTATTATTATTATTTTTGATGCCGTCTTTCTGCCCACACCTTTTGTCATGTTGTTTCTCCGCACACTGCATATACCAGACTAGATGTTACAGAATGATGGTCGAATTGCCAGGAGACCATAGAAAGTGCTGGAAACGGCAAAATGACATAATGCGTTCATGGCGATTTATAGCTTTGAAATTTACCAGATGGTAACTACGTGACAGAAAATGAGATACGTTTAACCAAGGTGCTACGATGTAAGTTGTAAAATATGTTTCTTCATTACAGAAAGTTATCAGCTGAAATAGTGAACGTATAAATGTCGTGACAAAAGGGTACGTCCAGTTACTATGGGCAACATATGAGACCCTACAGCATCGGTATTAATGAAACGGAGGACTATGCACCGTTCGACAGTTCTCAAGGCATTGAAAATGAAACACAATTTGTGTTGGTAGGATTGCTGCTGTGATTCTGAGTAAAGACGATATAATTTTATTGCTTCTGTGATGTGGAAGTGATGACTCAGAGACTGATGCATAGTGTGATATCAACTCCTCAACTCCTCTTTGTATCTGGATATCTATCTGGTATACAGTAACCTAGTGAGTAAGCCTTGTGTGCATAGTAATTCTTGTGCACAATGACTCTTGGACATGCAGTATCGCTTGTGGATGTAGTAACTCTTGCATGCACAATAATTGTACTCTTGTGTGTGCAGTAACTCCCATGGGTGCAGTAACTCTTGCATGCGCAGTAACGCAAGTGCATGTAGTAAATCTTGTACATACAGAAAGTCTTGTATGTGCAACAACTGTTGTGCATGCAGTAACCCTTATACATAGTTACTCTTTCACATGCCATAACTATAACACAATCAGTAACTGTTGTGTGTGCAGTAACTGTTGCATTTGCGGCAACTTTTCTGTACACAGTATTTCTAATGGGCAGTGTAAGTCACACTTGTGCAGTGGCTCCTGGATACACAGTAACTCCTTCATGCACAGTGACTCTTGCATGTACAGTAACTCTCTTGTTTTCAGTTAATGTGTGTGCAATAACTATGGAGCTTGCATTAATTGCTTTGCATGCTGTAATGCAGAAAGAAATAGATGCAGAGAGAGAAAAGTAGGAAGTAGAAAGAATGGAGGGAGGGTGGGAGGGTAGGAGGGCGTGATGGAGGGTGGGAAGGAGGGAGGTAGGGAGGTGGGGAGGGAGGTTGGAAGGAAGGGAGAGAGGGAGAGGAGGTGGGAGGTTTGAGAGAGGGAAAGTGACAGAGATAAGGGGAGGAGGAGGGGAGTTAGACGGAGGTATGGTGAGAAGATGGAGGAAGGGTATAGGGCAAATGGATGATAAGAAGTGAGGGGCTCAAATTCAAAGATATAGTAGCAACAGCAATTGAGAGATTCACATCTCAATTGATAAGAGATGGAACTGATCCCCCATGGTACACAAAACAGGTCCGAACGCTGTTGCAGAGGCAACGGAAAAAGCATGCGAAGTTCAGAAGAACGCGAAATCCCGAAGATTGGCTATAATTCGCAGACGCGCGAAATTTGGCATGGACTTCAATGCGAGATGCCTTTAATAGGTTCGACAACGAAACATTGTCTCGAAATTTGGTAGACAATCCGAAGAAATTCTGGTCGTATGTAAAGTACACAAGCGGCAAGACGCAGTCAATACCTTCGCTGCGCAGTGCTGATGGTATTGTTACCGACGACTGTGCCGCTAAAGCGGAGTTATTGAACGCAGTTTTCCGAAATTCATTCACCAGGGACGACGAATGGAATATTCCAGAATTTGAAACAGGAACAGCTGCTAGCAGAGTTTCTTAGAAGTAGATACCTTAGGGGTTGCGAAGCAACTCAAATCGCTTGATACGGGCAAGTCTTCAGGTCCAGATTGTATACCGATTAGGTTCCTTTCAGATTAAGCTGATACAATAGCTCCCTACTTAGCACTCATATACGACCGCTCGCTCACCGATAGATCTGTACCTACAGAATGGAAAATTGCGCAGGTCGCACCAGTGTTTAAGGAGGGTAGTAGGAGTAATCCATCGAACTACAGACCTATATCATTGACGTCGGTTTGCAGTAGGGTTCTGGAGCATATAATGTATTCAGACATTATGAATCACCTCGAAGGGAACGATCTATTGATACGTAATGAGCATGGTTTCAGAAAACATCGTTCTTATGCAACGCAGCTAGCTCTTTATTCGCACGAAGTAATGGCCGCTATCGACGGGTGATCTCAGGTTGATCCCGTATTTCTAGATTTCCGGAAGCTTTTGACACCGTTCCCCACAAGCGACTTCTAATCAACCTGCAGGCTTATGGGATGATTTCCTGTCAGGAAGGTCGCAGTTCGTAGTAATAGACGGCAAATCATCGAGTAAAACTGAAGTGATATCAGGTGTTCCCCAGGGAAGCGTCCTGGGACCTCTGCTGTTCCTGATCTACATAAATGACCTGGGTGACGATCTGAGCAGTTCTCTTAGTTTGTTCGCAGATGATGCTGTAATTTAGCGTCTAGTAAGGTCATCCGAAGACCAGTATCAGTTGCAAAGCGGTTTAGAAAAGATTGCTGTATGGTGTGGCAGGTGGCAGTTGACGATAAGTAACGAAAAGTGTGAGGTGATCCAAAAGAAATCCGTTGAAATTCGATTACTCGATAAATAGTACAATTCTCAAGGCTGTAAATTCAACTAAGTACCTAGGTGTTAAAATTACGAACAACTTCAGTTGGAAAGAATACATAGATAATATGTGGGGAAGGCGAGCCAAAGGCTGCGTTTCATTGGAAGGACACCTAGAAGATGCAACAAGTCCACTAAAGAGACAGCTTACACTACACTCGTTCGTCCTCTGCTAGAATATTGCTGCGTGGTGTGGGATCCTTACCAGGTGGGATTGACGGAGGTCATCGAAGGGGTGCAAAAAAGAGCAGCTCGTTTTATATTATCACGTAATAGGGGAGAGAGTGTGGCAGATATGATACGCGAGTTGGGATGGAAGTCATTACAGCAAAGACGTTTTTCGTCGCGGCGATATCTACGAGTATTTACGAAATTTCAGTCACCAACTGTCTCTTCTGAATGCGAAAATATTTTGTTGAGCCCAACCTACATAGGTAGGAATGACCATCAAAATAAAATAAGAGAAATCAGTGCTCGAACAGAAGTGTTTAGGTGTTCGTTTTTCCCGCGCGCTGTTCGGGAGTGGAATGGTAGAGAGATTGTATGATTATGGTTCGATGAAACCTCTGCCAAGCACTTAAATGTGAATTACAGAATAATCATGTAGATGTAGATGTAGAGGAGGGAATGGGCGAGGAAAAGAAGCAGGGAGACAGATGGGGGACTGAATGGAGGGATATAGAGAAAAAAGCAACCAAATGCATTTTATACCGTATTTCCTTTCTGTTGTCTATAATTACTAGGTGCTTCCGAACCTAGGGAGGGAGTGTGTATATATATATATATATATATATATATATATATATATATATATATATACTACCCTCCATTAGTTTGGAAACTTGGAAACACCTAGTAATTATAGACAACAGAAAGAAAAAACAGTATAAAAATTCATTTTGTTGTTTTGCAAATGTTTATTAAGCTCAAATAATACACAGGAAGGTGCAACCATTAAATTTTCGTTTCCTCAAATTAGCTACCCATTGGTTTCATCACTGCCTTGCACACTCTCAGCATGTGCTGCATCAGTTTTACCAAGATTGGAATTAATCTCCATTCTTTCTGTAGGAACCCCCACAATTGTGATCCACTCATGATTTCCCATTTTAGGCTCGTCCTGTCCAATTCATCCCATAGCAGTTCGATTGCATTACAATCAGGGGATTGTGGCGGTATTTCCATGTTTTTCAATATTTTATGAACCCATAGAGACTTCACATAGTTCTGACACAAGCGAGACGTATGGTTTGGCTCATTGTCTTGCTGGAAGTTAAACCCTTGCACAATCAGACACAAACCAGATGTCTTAGCATGTCGCTGGTAAATGGCATGATGATCCTTTTGGATCATTTTTTCCATCTATTTTCACCAAATATCCGACTTTATTCCCTCCATAGGATCCCCATACCATCACAGAAGCCCCTCCATGCTTTACAGTTGGAATTACGCACTGTGGATTCAAGCGTTCATGGGGTAAATGGCTTAAAAACTGACGGAGTTTACTTCCAAATATTTGGAACTTGGATTCATCAGTTAGTAAGACCCTTTCCCAATCCTCCGCTGTCCAGTGTTGGGGTGTCTTAGCCCACTGAAGCCTTTTCTTCTTGTTAACAGGGCGCAACAGTGGTTTCCTTGTTGCTACATAGCCTCGTCATCTGCCAGTCGTCGTCTCACTGTTGACTCACCCACTGGAGTATCTCTCGTTACGTTTATTCAGCAGTCAATTCAGGGACTGTTTCTAATCTGTTTCGTTTACTGGTCACTACCAAATACTTTCCTTGGCTTTCTGATATCTTCCTGAGTGCTCGTGAGCGAGGACGATCTCCATAGGAGCCTGTTTCTTGACGCTGGTGTATGGTTTTGACAACTCTGGTGATGTAAATCATCAGTTTCTTTGCTATTTGTCGGACACGATTGACATCTTGGTGGAATGTGATAATCATTACCCGTTATTCATAAGGTTCAAATGGTTCAGATAGCTCTGAGCGCTTTGGGACTTAAATTCTGACGTCATCAGTCCCCTAGAACTTAGAACTACTTAAACCTAACTAACCTAAGGACATCACACACATCCATTCCTGAGGCAGGATTCGAACCAGACTGTAACGCGTAGAACCACTCGGTCACTCTGGCACATAAGGAATCTGGCACTTTGTGGTCATTTTCAATTACTTTCGCAGCGTGTTATTCCTTTATGCAAACACATCAACAAGTGAACAGAAATATAAACATCGTACCTCTGCATAGCCATGCGGTCTACTCGCGCCACCTGGCGTGCTTAGTAGGACTGCTTCGACAGGTAACGTTGGTTTACATAAATAGGAACGATACTAGTATGTTCCAAAATGTATGTATATGTACAATGATTAAGTGTACAATACTGTACATGTCATTATTAACCGTTATTTGAGCTTGCTATTCTGTATACTAACAAATAACTCACACAGTGTTTATATATGTTTTATATAGTGTAAATAATAATATGTTTACTATAATTGCGGTCATGCAAACATGTTTTCCAGGCAACTAAATGGAGACTGATGAGGAGCAAACACACACTAATTCTCTGGTGATACGAAAGTGTGATCTTCCATGAAGTTGGGAGACATCGATTAATACAGTGTTGACACCAAGTTGTAGAATAGGAGCTGTGCCAAACTGCAAACTGCTATCTGTCACGACAGCAACAGAAATTTACAGATCAAACACGCACAAATCGCCATAGATTGGAGCATTACAGTATTTAAACCACATGCACTGCTGTGTGACGCCAGTGGAGAAGTTTTCAGAAGAGAATCGATGGTAAGCACTTTGCTCTAATGTGGGACGTGAGCGACAGGTGTACCAGCCCCACTAGATATGCCTAATGCATTGTGCATCCAACAATGCACATGAGATACCAGCCCTGCTAGATGTGCCTAATGGCATTGTTTGTCCAACAGTGTGTTTGACATACCAGCCCTGCTAGATATGCCGAATGGTGTTGTGTGTCCAACAGTCTGCATGACATACCAGTCCTTCTAGATACGCCTAATGGCATTGTGTGTCCAACAATGAGCACCATATACCATCCCTGCTATATATGCGTAATACAGTTTTGCAGCCAACAGTATGTGTGTGGCAGGATATGTGGTGGTCCCTCTGGCCCGCTCATAGTTGCACTCCATGCTACCCAGCACAGGAAGTGTTCCTTTCACGGATTCTCGAGTTGTCATGCGACTTGTCCCCTGTGCTCTGCTTGATACCAGCCCCCTAACAATTTAATCACCAAAAGCAACTGACTGCGAGAGAAACTCATGTCTCAAACACCTTGAACCTACTGCACGACACACTCTCAACTCTACTTTACATTCCTTAGAGACTATTCACCACAACTTTTAATGACAAAGTATGTGACATGCCCACACTCGGCTTTTTGTGTCTTCTATAATTGGAAGCTAACAACTTTCAGTTATTTGCCTTAATGTGAACACTTGATTCTATCCATGTCTCATACTTCTAGATCAACAGAAAGCATACTACTGGCGTCGATGGCGCGTCTCTTCGTGTTTTAAAACATGCAACATAAGTGGCAGTCACATCTGATTGACTTCACTTAGGAGCACGAAACTCTTACACCGCCAATAGACCATCAACCTCAGTTTGTGACATAAGTTTGAACTTGATACACCAAATTGTTCCAGGGAAAAACGGTTCATAAGACGGACACACAAACCAAATAACTGATGAAAAAGAGAGAGAAAAGATATTTTTTGTGTTAGATAATTAACTAAACATCTGTCCATATTTGCCAGATGAGGCAAACCATACAGTGATAACTGAATGAAGCAGACAAGAGTATTGAGACAACCTGCATTCTGTGCCACTTTCCATTGTTGCCAGATGTATCGAAGATGGCGGCGATGACGTCGTCCAAGATGATGGCTGTGATGTCATCAAAGATGGCGGATTTGGGTGGGAACTTTGAATTTTAGTGAGAAGATGGTCAACTGGGCTACCTGCACTGACATAACCCCCCGAAAAATGGGGGGAAGTTCAGATTCCAACAGGATAACGAACACATCACACCAAAGTTATCTATACTAATCTAAGAAAAGGGCAGGAAGATAGGTCACTTGGGCTACCTCCACTATCCTACGTCAACTGACCACCACCTCTTCCTAGGAACTTGTGGGGAGTGGACACGACCTGTGCTTGATGTAAGTCTTTATTATTCTGCAAGCACTATTTTATTCAAACAATTAGAGGCACTACCACCATCCAGTGTGGTCGCCAAGGTGTCCAGACTTCATCTCACCTAGTCACAGTAGCACCACCAGAGGGTGCTGTCATCCTCCTGTAATATAATCGAAGATGGTGGGAGGGAATGGAGGGAAACAATGGGGTCGCCATGGGGTCTGGATTCCAACTGATCTAGTATACAGTACCACCGCCAGAGAGCGCTCTAATATATGCCATAATCCAAGATGACTGCCATGATGATGCAAGTGGTGGGAAACAGTGTGTCCACCACAAGGTCTGGGTCTAGTACACAGTACCACCACCAGAGTGTTTTGTCATACATTCCATGATGTAAGCCAAGATGATGGTCTGGGGGGGGGGGAGGGAAATGGTGGGAAAAGGACTCTGTCTGAGCTGTACATAAGTCTCTATTTTGCAGAAAGTGTGTCCATCACAAGATCTAGAGTTCAACTGACCTAGTACACAGTACTGCCACCAGAGTGTGCTGTCAAGCGATGGACAGGTGCCCTCAAGCATGAGGCAGCGACATCCCTTTCATACTTGACACCTAAGGAATTCCTCCTGAAAATAAGTGAACACCTAGACACTGTTGCTGACACGACCTGATGGGAGCGAAGACCTATTTGCACAGTGAAGACACCGCAGGGGTGCATGCACCTCCACACCACCATAAGCCACGACCAGATGCAAGCCAGTGCTATCCATCACTCCCTCACTGCTGCTGCCTATACTGACCAGGTGAAAGTTGCGAACAGTTAGAGTTCTCCAAGTGTTATACTAACATCACAGAACTCCAGCATGCGTTCATGCCATTCCCATATGCAAGACACCTCTGGGTAGCAAACGTGTTTTCCCATTACTGATGTGATACCTGAGGATACTAACATCACCATATAGCACAGGGTGCATTGTTCCTAGCACAACATGTGAGATGCATGTAACCATACTTAACCACCCAGCATGACTGATGCAATGCCGTGAATTGTGCGTGCATAGCTACAAACCATCACAAGCGCATTTAACAAGGTTCTCAATGTTATACTGATGTCACATGGCTATGCAAAATAACAGCCAGGTAGACCTCTCGGAAATTGTATAGTGTCCCAGAAAGAGTTGATGCTCGCTTTCTTGATGTCCCAGCTTGTATGCACGGAAAGTCTTGCCCTAACGGAACCTGTTTACGAAAATAACGCAGAATAACGTCGAATGCGGTCTTCCTCATGGTCCTAACATGGCACCCCAACCATTATGTCTTACCCTTCCTGCTTTCAACATACACAAACGTTCTCACCGCTGTGTAGAGATTCCTATATCCCAGCAAAAAGGATGTAAATAAATAGAGAACTATGATTGGCTCTTATCGAATTTACACTATGAATTACTGATGCTGCAGGTGTGGAAGCACCCTCTACCTTTTTATCTATCTTTCTGAAGACCAGACTTTCAGCAGTTATTTTACACAGATCGCTATATTGCACCAGCAATTAAATCTTACAAACTACCCTACATATCGTCAGATATGGAAAGACACTTATTCAATGACACTGCTCTCCTGCAGAGGACAGGACCTTGAATATTAGAACGTGAAACCGACCCGAAACCCATCAATATATCACAGTGTACCCTACATATTGTCAAATACAGAAAGATTCCTACTCAATTACACTGCCCTCCCACCCAGGACAGGAGCTTGAATATTAGAACGTGGAGCCAATCTCCAACCCATCAAAATATCACTGCATACTGTGTCGATGTAATAAACATACAATTCCTATCCTGCACCATACAAAAATCGCCCCTTTTACGTCAATCGTACATGTAATGTGAAGACAAACAGCACAGTACAAATATCTACATCTGCATCCATACTCCATAAGCCACCTCACGGTGTGTGGCTGAGGGTATCTTGTGTACCTCTATCTGTTCTCCCCTCTATTCCAGTCTCGTATTGTTCGTGGAAAGAAGGATTATCGGTATGCCTCTGTGTGGGCTCTAATCTCTCTGATTTTATCCTCATGGTCTCTTCATGAGATATACGTAGGAGGCAGCAATATACTGCTTGACTCCTCGGTGAAGGTATGTTCTCGAAACTTCAACAAAAGTTCATACCGAGTCTTACACTGGAGTTTATCTATCATCTCCGTAACGCTTTCGCAATTACTAAATGATCCTGTAACAAAGCGCGTTGCTCTTCATTGGATCTTCTCCATCTCTTCTATCAACCATATCTGGGAAGGATCCCACACTGCTGAGCAGTATTCAAGCAATGGGTGAACAAGCGTACTGTAACCTACTTCCTTTGTTTTCGGATTGCATTTCCTTAGGATTCTTTCAATGAATCTCAGTCTGGCATCTGCTTTACCGACGATCAACTATATAAGATCATTCCATTTTAAATCACTCCTAATGCCTACTCCCTGATAATTCATGAAATTAACTGCTTCCAGTTGCTGACCTGCTATATTGTAGCTAAATGATAAGGGATCTTTCTTTCTATGTATTCGCAGCACATTACACTTGTCTACATTGAGATTCAATTGCCATTCCCTGCACCATGCGTCAATTCGCTGCAGGTCCTCCTGCATTTCAGTACAATTTTCCATTGTTACAACCTCTCTATATACCACAGCATCATCCGCAAAAAGCCTCAGTGAACTTCCGATGTCATCCACCAGGTCATTTATGTATATTGTGAATAGCAACGGTCCTATGACACTCCCCTGCGGCACACCTGAAATCACTCTTACTTCGGAAGACTTCTCTCCATTGAGAATGACATGCTGCGTTCTGTTATCTAGGAACTCCTCAATCCAATCACACAATTGGTCTGATAGTCCATATGCTCTTACTTTGTTCATTAAACGACTGTGGGGAACTGTATCGAATGCCTTGCGGAAGTCAAGAAACACGGCATCTACCTGTGAACCCGTGTCTATGGCCCTCTGAGTCTCGTGGACGAATAGCGCGAGCTGGGTTTCACATGACCGTCTTTTTCGAAACCCATGCTGATTCCTACAGAGTAGATTTCTAGTCTCCAGAAAAGTCATTATACTCGAACACAATACGTGTTCCAAAATTCTGCAACTGATCGACATTAGAGATATAGGTCTATAGTTCTGCACATCTGTTCGACGTCCCTTCTTGAAAACGGGGATGACCTGTGCCCTTTTCCAATCCTTTGGAACGCTACGCTCTTCTAGAGACCTACGGTACACCACTGCAAGAAGGGGGACAAGTTCCTTCGCGTACTCTGTGTAAAATTGAACTGGTGTCCCATCAGGTCCAGCGGCCTTTCCTCTTTTGAGCTATTTTAATTGTTTCTCTATCCCTCTGTCGTCTATTTCGTTGTCATCTATGCGACAATCTAGAAAAAGAACTACAGTGCAGTCTTCCTCTGTGAAACAGCTTTGGGAAAAGACATTTAGTATTTCGGCCTTTAGTCTGTCATCCTCTGTTTCAGTACCATTTTGGTCACGGAGTGTCTGGGCTTTTGTTTTGATCCACCTATCGCTTTGACATAAGACCAAAATTTCTTAGGATTTTTTGCCAAGTCAGTACATAGAACTTTAATTTCGAATTCATTGAACGTCTCTCGCATAGCCCTCCTCACACTACATTTCGCTTCGCGTAATTTTTGTTTGTCTGCAAGGCTTTGGCTATATTTATGTTTGCTGTGAAGTTCCCTTTAATTCCGCAGCAGTTTTCTAACTCGGTTGTTGTACCACGGTGGCTCTTTTCCATCTCTTACGACCTCGCTTGGCACATACTCATCTAACACATATTGTACGATGGTTTTGAACTTTGTCCACTAATCCTCAACACTATCTGTACATGAGACAAAACTTTTGTGTTGAGCCATCAGGTACTCTGAAATCTGCTTTTTGTCACTTTTGCTAAACACAAAAATCTTCCTACCTTTTTTAATATTTCTATTTACGGCTGAAATCATCGATGCAGTAACCGCTTTATGATCGCTAATTCCCTGTTCTACGTTAACTGTTTCAAATAGTTCGGGTCTGTTTGTCACCAGAAGGTCTAATACGTTATCGCCACGAGTTGGTTCTCTGTTTAACTGCTCAAGGTAGTTTGCAGAATAAGCACTTAAAAAAATTTCACTGTATTCTTTGTCCCTGCCATCCGTTATGAACGTTTCAGTCTCCCAGTCTATATCTGGCCAATTAAAATCTCCATCCAGAGCTATAACATGGTGGCGAAATCTACTCGAAATATATTGCAAATTATCCTGAAGGTGCTCAGCCACAATAGCTGCTGAGCCAGGGGGCCTATAGAGACATCCAATTACCATGTGTGAGACTGCTTTAACCGTGATCTTCACCCAAATTATTTCACATTTCGGATCTCTGTCAATTTCCTTCCATACTATTGCACTTCTTATCGCTATAAACAGGCCTCCCCCTTCACTGTCCAGCCTGTCTCTGCGGTATACATTCCAATCTGAGTTTAGAATATACCCATGGCACTAGATATTTACCGTGAGGTTGACTGTCATCCACTCCCAACGGGTGACCAGAGTACCCTCAGAGGACCGAAGTCACTGTCAGAACTGTTCTACAAATTAGGGCTTGTTTCCCCCATGACACAAACGCATTACTGTCTATGGTCCAGATCTGCTTGCTTGCTTGTTTTTCTACACCCATCTCCAGACTATGGGATTACAAGAACATGTATTTTAGCATGGTTCGCCGTAATCTAATATAGTAGAGCGTCGATTATCCGAACGTCAGTCAACCGAACAACCACTTAACCGAACTGTCTGCATCATCCCCTCACTCCCAAACCAAGTTTCCCACAGTAGTCGCCGCACTGGGCCACCGCTGGCGGGACATCGCTTCTAATGGGGCCTTCACGAGGCGCTGCTGACCGGCCAAGCCGCCAGTCGCTGTGTTTCAACAATCAGCACACTTCTGTCGGCTCGGCACTGGCAGTAGAAGTAGCGGCAGTATCAAAGCAGGTTGGCAGCCCTGCAGCCAGCGACTAGCGCGAGTTGTGGTGTTCTCGTAAAGATAAGTTATTTTAGATTATAAAACATATAGATTAGTACTGATTACGTGGTAAATAAGTGTATTAGGGTGCCGTTTAATTGTTCCATTAAAGGTTTCATTTTTCTTTACGTAGTATAGCAGAAAACGCGAAAAGACCGTACAGTCGTATTTTCTGTTTACGTTCTGCTGCAGCAAATCTATAGAATTTCGTTTAGTTGTTCTTTGCTCTGTCCAGCAATTTAACTTAGCGCACCTCTTCATTATTTAACTAGCATTTCCGGAAAGTAGCGTAAAGTTTAACTTGTTGTTTCAGAAACTTTGCACTTTTGTTTTTGTTTACACACAGTTGCGTATAGGCCAAATTTGGGTAACCATATTTTCGTGTTTATCTGTTATTTAACTGACTTATTCTTAATAAACTATTACGTTTATCATGAGTGAAAAGTGCCTGACTTGTTAGGTCGGGGCTTTGGTGTGATGGGTGCTGTAGTTTTTTCCATGTGGGTGACTGTAGTGGCGTGGGAATAGGGGAAGTAAATGAGACTCATCAGTGGTTTTGTAGGATTTGTAGTAGAGATAGGAAGATACTAGAACAGGAGGGGAAAATTGCCGCCCTTCAGGCTGAGTTAGACAAGGCCAGGGGAGATCTTGACAGGTTAAGGAGGGAGAAGGGTAAAGAGAGGTGGGAAGTGGCAACAGGCAACAGGAAGAACAGGCCTAGAACTTTGTCTGACAGCTTTATGGTGAATGTGGAAAATAGATTTGACCTGTTGCTTCAGTTAGAAGCTGGTGAGCCTCAAGCAGTTACAGGTGTAGACAGGGCACAACAAACTTTCAGCAGCAAATTGAAAAGTAAGAATGTAGGGAAATCAGTAAAGAGAAAGAAAGTGTTGTTGTTAGGTAGTTCCCATGGAAGAGGTGTCGGCCAACTTTTGCAGGATGAACTAGGATCAGAATACCAGGTCACCAATTTTTTTAAACCTAGTGCTGGTCTGGAGCAGGTGACAGAGGATTTAGGATCACTTTGCAAAGATTTCACTAAGGAAGACACCGTGGTTATAGTGGGTGGGGCAGGTAACAGTATTGACAGAGATCCTGGGTACAGTATAGAGTGTGACCTGGCGAAGATTGCATCAGCATCGCAGCATACTAGTGTTGAGTTTGTATCTGTTCTTAGGCGCCATGACCGACCTCATTTGAACTCTTCTGTCAAGAGAGTTAATTTGGAGCTGGAACGGCTGCTCATGTCGGGTGCGGGGTCACACATTGGTGTGGTTCATGTTGATTCTCTCAGTAGATGGGATTATACTAGGCATGGTCTTCACCTCAACAGGAAGGGGAAGGGTAAATTGGCTGGGGAAATAGCAGGAAAGTTAAAGGGGGGAGGCACTGTTATGAGTGGTAAAATACCAGTGGTTATAGGATTCAGAAAAGACCCTTTTTTAGGGTAGGGAGGACAGAAAGAAAGCAAATTTTAAGAAAGGTTAGAACTGAGACAAACCTTCAGTTTGAGAAAGAAATCAAAAAACATAGTTCCAGCTTATTACATCAGCATAAACATCCATTGGTTAAGAATTTTCAACTGTCAGCAGATATTTTAGCTCCACCCAATTTTAACTCAGTCAATGTGAAATGTAAGCTATCTTTATTGCATCAAAATATTCGAGGACTGAGAAATAAAATTAATGAATTAACTATCTGCATAGATGAATTAGAGTCTTCAAACCCAGCTGACATAATCTGCCTCTCTGAACATCATGTGACCACTGGTATAGAACTTTTAAGTGTTACAGGGTTTAGGTTAGCATCTCACTTTTGTAGATCAGAAATGGAGAAAGGAGGAGTTGCCACATTCATCAGGAACTGTCATAAATTTAAGAACGTAGACATTCATAAATTTTGCCTATGGAAGCATGTGCAACAGAATTAGATTTTCACAAAAAATCTTTCATAATATTAAGTGTATATCGAGCATCTGCAGGTAACTTTAATCTGTTTGTAAACCACCTTGAAGCTGTACTGGCCCATTTAACAACCAAAAACAAAGAAATAGTGGTTGCTGGTGATTTCAATGTAGATTTCCTTAAAGACTCTCCCAATAAGAACTTATTTGAGTTAGTAACACTATCATTCAACTTAATTCCCACAGTAAAGTTCCCCACTAGGATAGCCACTTGCTCACAAACAGCCATTGATAATATCTTTATAGAAAAGTCAAATGAACAAAATTATATTAAAAAATCAATAGTCAATAGCCTCTCAGACCATGACATGCAGTTCCTTCTGTTAAATGTTAATACTGAACAGGATATAAAATCTGTTGAATTTGAGCTCAAGAGGGTAATCAGTAAGCCAAAAATTGATTATTTTAGGACACTCCTCAGAGACATTCACTGGACTGATGTTTACAGTGCTCATGGCATGAATGAAAAATATAACATTTTTGCTAATAAAGTGCTTACCTTATTCGAACACTGCTTTCCCCCAAAACTTACCAAGGTTAGAGCAAAGTCTACAAAGAAGCCATGGATTACTCGAGGAATAGGGGTATCTTGTAAAACAAAAAGAAAACTGTATCTATCAATCCGAAACATTTCCAATGTTGATGCTATAGCACATTATAAGAAATACTGCAAAATATTAAAGACTGTAATACGGATGTCAAAGCAAATATATTACAAGGAAAAGATAGTCATATCAGATAACAAAATAAAGACAATATGGGATATAGTGAAGGAGGAGACCTGTAGAAGCTGACATGAAGTGGAACAAATAGCATTACCAGTAAATGATACATTGGTGACAGATGTGTATAGTGTTGCAGAACTTTTTAACAAACATTTTATAACTGTTACTGAAAAGATGGGGTTGTCAGGTTCGGTAGATGCTGCTATGGATTACCTTAGACCAGACATTTCAAGTAACTTCCATAATATGAATTTGACCCTCACTACCCCAACAGAAATAATGTCCATCATAAAATCTTTAAAATCAAAAACATCTAGTGGGTATGATGAAATATCAACAAAGTTAATTAAAGAATGTGATTTTGAGCTAAGTAACATATTAAGCTATCTGTGTAACCAGTCGTTTATCAGTGGAATATTTCCTGAATGGCTGAAATATGCTGAAGTTAAGCCACTGTTTAAGAAGGGAGATAAAGAAATATCATCAAATTTCCGTCCAATTTCACTGTTGCCAGCATTCTCAAAAATTTTCGAAAAAGTAATGTACAGTCGTCTTTATAACCATCTTATCTCAAATAACATACTGTCAAAGTCACAGTTTGGATTTCTAAAAGGTTCTGATATTGAGAAGGCTATCTACACTTACAGTGAAAATGTACTTAATTCATTAGACAAAAAATTGCAGGCAACTGGTATATTTTGTGATCTCTCAAAGGCATTTGACTGTGTAAATCACAATATCCTTTTAAGTAAACTAGAATATTATAGTGTAACAGGAAATGCTGCAAAATGGTTCAAATCTTATATCTCTGGCAGGAAACAAAGGGTGTTATTAGGAAATAGACATGTATCAAGCTATCAGGCATCATCCAACTGGGAACTAATTACATGTGGGGTCCCACAAGGTTCCATTTTGGGGCCCTTACTTTTTCTTGTGTATATCAATGACCTTTCATCAGTAACATTACCAGATGCCAAGTTTGTTTTGTTTGCTGATGATACAAACATTGCAATATATAGCAAATCAAGTGTAGTCTTTGAAAGATCCGCCAATAAAATATTTGTGGACAGTAATCACTGGTTCCTAGCCAATTCTTTGTCACTAAACTTTGAAAAAACACACTACATGCAGTTCAGAACTTGTAAGGGGTGTCCCAAGAGTATATGTCTAACATACGATGACAAGAAGATAGAAGAAGTGGACAGTGTTAAATTCTTGGGATTACAGCTTGATAATAAATTCAACTGGGAGGAGCACACCACAGAACTGCTGAAGCGTCTTAACAAATCTCTGTTTGCAATGCGAATTTTGTCAGACATAGGGGATATAAAAATGAAAAAGCTGGCATACTATGCTTACTTTCATTCCATAATGTCATATGGGATTATTTTTTGGGGTGATTCATCAAGCCAAGCTAAAGTTTTCCGGGCACAAAAACGTGCAGTAAGAATTATATGTGGTGTGAACTCAAGAACATCCTGCAGAAGCCTGTTTAGGGAACTAGGGATACTAACTACAGCTTCCCAATATATTTATTCCTTAATGAAATTTGTCATTAAAAATATATCACTTTTTCAGACCAACAGCTCAATTCATGGAATCAATACTAGAAATAAGAATAATCTTCACAAGGATTTAAAGTCACTTAGTCTTGTACAAAAAGGTGTGCATTATTCAGGAACACACATTTTCAATAACTTGCCAGCAGCCATAAAAAGCTTAACAATCAATGAAATTCAGTTTAAGAGAAGCCTAAAGGATTTATTGGTGGCCAACTCCTTCTACTCCATTGATGAATTTCTTAGTAAAACCAACTGATTTGTATATAAGTACAACATAACTTCTGCACAATTTCAGTGCAGTAATGTGTTCACTGAAAATTTGTGTGTGTGTGTGTATGTGTGTGTGTAAGTGTGTAAGTATAATCTAACTTCTGCACCATTTCAGTGCAGTAATGTGTTCATTATAAATAAGTATTACAGTAGTTGTATTACGTGTTTATTACCTTATAAATAAATAAAAAACTTTTTTATTTTAAATTCAGTGCATTAGTATTTGTAAAATGACTCTTAATGTTCATTAAAAAATGACGATCATTCCACTTGGGACCTGTGGAATGGTTCATTAGCTTATTTGTTTTAGTTGTAAATATTTGTCATGTATTGTTGTTTTTCTGACATGTTCCACATCCTGGAGGACCTCCTCACTACGGATCAATTGGAATGAAAGTAAATCTAATCTAATCTAATCACAGCAACTGCTGCGCCATCTTTAGACTTGAGGCGTGCCGCTCCGCGCAGTTTGAAGTATCGCGCGCCCCCGAGAAGAGCAAACAGTCACCTTCTGTTCTCTGTTACGACCATTTGTGTGCTGCTGCGTGAAGAAGTGAACTTGACGATACAAAATGCTTAAACATAAACGTGTTGTCCTTTCTATGAGGGACAAGTACGATATTATTAAGAGGTTAGAAGAAGGTGAATCTGCAACCACTTTATCCAATGAGTAAAAGGTGGGGAAGTCGACAATTACGGATATAAAAAAAACAAAAGACGAGCATAGCAAATTTTATAGCTATGCTTGATGCTACTGATGGATCAACAAGCCGTAAAACTATGAAGCTCGCCACTAACACAGATCTAGATGATGCTGTTTACAATTGGTTTACACAAAAGAGATCGGAAGGAGAACCTATCTCAGGTCCCATTCTGTGTGAGAAGGCAATGCAGTTCAACGAAAAACTTGGAGGGCCTTCGAACTTTAAAGCGAGCACGGACTGCTTAAAACGCTTCAAGTCATACACGACATTCGTGAGCTTACAATACAGGGAGAAAAACTGTCGGCTGATTCTTCAGCAGCTGATTCTTTCAAAGTCAAACTAAGGGACGTGTTAAGGGAAGAAGATTATGCTCTCGAAAACGTTTACAATGCTGACGAAACTGGACTTAACTGGAAAGCTTTACCGAGAAAAACTCTTGTTTCACGTCATGAATTAGCAGTACCTGGTCCTAAAACAAGCAAGGACCGTATTACAGCTTTGGCTTGTGCTAAAGCTACTGGAAGTCACCGACTAAAAGTAAAAAAACCGCGTTGTTTCATGCACGTTAATATGTCATCCTTGCCTGTTGTGTACTCCTCAGAAAAGAGTACCTGGATGTATAGTACGATGTTTATGATGTGGTTTCTGGACGTTTTCGTACCCTCTGTAAAAGCTCATCAGCTAAAGAATGGGAAGAGGGAGAAAACACTACCTCTCCTTGACAATGCACCAACTCATCCGTCATGTGATGTTTTAAACGAAAAAGACGAGGTCATAAAGGTAATATTTCTTCCACCTAACGTAACCTCCCTATTACAGCCCATGGATCAAGAGACTTGTATTACTTGTGCCAACTCATCTTGTACTTCCTGGATTTCTCTTTTGTGTTGCGTATTAATTTGATTCTGATTTTGTTTGAATCTCTTAATTTGTTCATACTCTTCTGTGTCAGTGATGGCTACAGGCCTTGTGTCATTCAGATCATCATCTACCTTTGCAGATAAGTTAGTGAACTAGTCCGAAAGTTCGGCTACTATCTCCGATAGTGTACTTATTTCCTCAGTGTGTTTTTCTGAACCAAGTTTCAGAGTGTCCATTTGTGTTAAAATAGTATCTACTGTGTCTTATAAGTTTTCCTGAGTTTTGGCAAGTTGCGTAACCGAATCGGTAGATGCTACTGAGTCAATTTTAGCCCACTAGGTCTAATGATTTTCATGAACAATGGTTTGCAGTTCCTTTATGGCTGCTTCGTAATTCTGTAATGCATTTTCATGCCGCGAAAAAATAGTTTGAAAATGCTCACAAAATTTGTGTCTTTACGTCATTACAGACTTTTTGACATTCCAATTCAATGTTATGTAACTCAGTAGTTAAATCTTCACGTGTTTGTTCAAGCGTGGTTTGAAGATTTTGTTCCATTGCGTCTAACTGTTGCTGTGTTCGTCTCTGATTTTGTTTCATTTGTTGCATTAATTGCAATAATAGTGTATTAGTGTCTGGAATCTGTTCCTCTATGCTTTTCGACAGTGCATTTGCACCAGCAACATTCACATTTTGATGAGCAGAAAATGTGTCTTGACTTATTTGAGAAAACGGTGAAGACGCAAAACCTGTATCTACAGTATTTTCAAGATTGTGTCCTGTCATTTCGGATTCCTGAGGGGAACTGTTGCCGACCGATCGAACGATAATGCTTCCCTGTTCACTAATTGTTTCACTGTCCACACCATTATTTGCAGCCCGCTCCATTTCCCTATGAACAATTACCAAATTACTAGTTTGAACATTAGTTAATTCATTACATGGTGGCGCTAAAACACTGCTTTCGTCTTCACTGCCATTTCTCAGTTTACTTTGGAGCCTAGTATTACGTTTTCCACACACCATTATTGTCACAATATTTCACACAACAACACAGAAAAGCACAATTTGAAGAGCAAAATAAAAAAAACACATTAACATACCACTGAAAATAAAATCTCGTTAATTGATAGTGCAGCTGCGCAATACTTGGTGCAAATCTACATGCACGCCACAACTGTTTTACTGTACAATAATGAAAAATTACAACTACAAACGAAATTCTCTCTATAATTACGCGCTGGCAATAAACAATAGCTACATTAATTACACAAAATCAGAAGATTCCAGTGAGGTATCCTCGGCTGAGGGTCGACATATGAAACGTCCCCTTAGAAAAATTATACATGACTGTGCTTAAACTGACACACAATGTTTTTAGCGCAACGCAATCTGACTTTCAAAAATCCCTACAAAAGAATGGCCCTGACTATCATTAACCTATACCTTTCACAAATCACTTACCTCACAAAAAATGTTCGTTACTCGAACTACTGCAATACAGCGAGCGCAACTACTGCCAGCTAAATAAAAGATTCAGACAACTGAAGGCACTAACTACTGATAGGCATAGTTAGCAAATGAAAGATTTTGATAGAGAACAAACAATGCATTTACCTTAATAGTGTTCAAAAGTCATAATATATATAGCAGTTCATGACATCCAGTCTTACAAATTTCAAAACTCCGCCATTTCTCTCCCCACATCCACCACTGCAGGCGGCTCACCTCCAACTGCACAAAGCTACGCGCTGTTAACATCCAGCTGCCCAACACTACAATGGCAGACAACAATGCAAACTAGCCACAGACTGCACACAGCACAGCCAGTGATTTTCATACAGAGCGCTACGTGGCGTTACCAATAAGAAAACCTAAACAGCCTACTTACAACTGTTACGAATGTTCGTCTCTACTGTACGTCCCTTATGTTAATCTCACGCAACTAGTGTCTCTTTGGTGTGCGTATTGCTCATTCTCCTCGCTATGGGCAAGTTCTAATTACATCATTCAGCCGCTGTTCACATTGCCATGCGAAAATATTGCGACACTGCTCCATACAGAATTACACACACGAGCCGCTGAACAGGTGGCCTGTCTGCTTCATCTCGTTTGTGCTGCACGTTGCCGTTCTGTTGAACTGCACCCCTTTATCCTTTCTGTACAAGCAGCGTGTATGGAAACCACTCACACCGCACCACAGGGGTGTACGTCAAGATTACCGTCCGATGTTTGTGGTCTATCGAGCTGGGAAAGAGCGTCAGGTTGACTTAAAAAAGCGACCTAAGTTAAGGTCGTGTCACACCTGCGTAGGATATCTCGAGGTACGCCTACGCTCGCCGTACGTGGCACGTACTCTGATTCGAGATACACGTACCCTTAAAACCGTAAGCCACCTATTGTGATCTACGTTGTGTGTTCTGTCTTCGTATTCCCTCATGTGTTGACACGACGTGCTAACTAGAGTGCAGTTTACAGATGGCCCTGGAAATGGCGTTCAGTGTGCCATGGTGTGAGCCAGGCCTCAGCTCTAGTGTGCCACGGATGGACTGTGGTTCAGGCAGCGGTAGCGACGATGACCTGCTGTTGTTATACTCGGTAATTGCTGTTGTTATACTCGGTAACTGCTGTTGTTATTCTCGGCAGCAAATAGAATTCGGTTCATCCGATAAATGTTAGAACAACAGTGTAGGGGGAATACCGCGACCTAATGCAAGATTTACAGCTTGACGATGGTAAGTTGAAAACTTATTTTAGAATTAATGAAACACATTTCAGTGGAGTTTTATCACTCACAGGCAGCGGTATTAAAAAGCAGGAGACACTTTACAGAAAATCACTACCTCCTGAAGAACAGGTACCTATTTGTCAAAGGTAAAAATTCCTTGTCCGTAATGCCAAAATTGAAATATAGACTTTTTGTGAATAATGTTGTAGGAAATGGAGTAAAAGTATATGTTAACTACAATTAAGTTACAAGAGTGTATTTCCCTGCTACTGTGACAAGACAAAATATAAAAAATATTATGTAATATGTTAACAAGTAGCAACCACAAAATGAGATATTTTCAGTTTGAGTTTAAAGTTCGAGGTTTGTGCTTAGAGTATTTAAAGTTTTTCTGTTTTTCTAAATAGTTTTGCACTAACGAATCAACATCTGTGTCTTATCATTTTCACGGTGAAGGATCTTTGAAACAGTTATTACGTGACCCTGATGAGTTGCCAGAGGAGGTACTTGGAGACAACAAGGGAGAGCGAGTCTGACGCACCACCTGCGTTTTTAAAGTCACGAATGAGTCACTTTCATCGTCAGCTCGGTTTACTGCTTCTAAAACTTCTTTCTTTACTCTGTTTTGTAGCCTTACAGACAAACTTTTCCATCGACATTGACGTGCTGCCAAAAAACAAATCTCTTTCCTCCTTATTTTTCGAAAATTCCAGAGCTTTGTCGACTCTTTTGGTTTTGTTCCGGACTGTGTTGACATCGTGGTCAGAGCTGTCTCCAGGAGCAGCGAAATTTTCAGCATTAACAGCATGGTCATCGTTTGTTTCTCAGCAAGTTGTGAGTCATCCATGACGTCAGGAATATTGTTGTCATGCCTGGAAAGAAATAATATTAGCAATCAAATAAATAATCAGTTTCGCCCGGCAATATCCCCTCTGTTATTTACTTCTAAAGGTCCCACCAAGGCAGTAATTGTTCTACACTGTACTTTAATGTATGACTACCATACGCAGGCGGGATATTCTGTTCCAAAATATCAGTTCCATGATGTTAATACTTACGAGTTATGAGCTGGCAATGCGAACAGTAAAAACTCCATTTCTTTCTCTTGCTCCCAGGTTTTCAATTTGTTGGTCACTGTCACACTCTTTCCTATGGGCATCTCGCAGCTTCTTCCATTGTGTTTTCATAACAGGTATCTCCCTACTGGAGACTAGTACGATACTGTGAGCTTCCGCTATAGGGTCGGCATCAGTACTGTATTGTGTATATTAAATACAGTGTGTGGCACTTTGTGGCGTGCAATGGAACCGTTGTACATGCCAACATCCACTGAAGATTTTTCTCAACCGTTGCTGCAGGATTTCACGGCAGGCGGAACTTCTCTGTCTGCACCGCTGCAATCGATGGAAAACACATCGGAATTGATGCACCACCTTCGTCTGGGTCGTCTTACTATGGTTAAACAAAAATATTACTATACGGTGTTGGGTTTGGTAGATGCTAACTATAAGTTTATAGCCGTAGGCGTGGGATCATACGGAACGGAGTGCGACTCCATCGTATTTTCAAACAGCACACGTGGGGAAAGAATGCCTGGCAGTGCCACAAGACGAGCCGCCGGTACCAGGAGGAGCTCCTGGCCCGTGCGTCGTCGTGGGAGACGGACGTGTCCCCCTGCAGCGGCACCTGCCTTGTCCCCAGCCACGCAGCGACCAGAAGGCACTTTGCAAGTACAGAGTGAGTCGGTGCAGACGTGTTGTTGTTAAACTGTTTCGGCATACTTACGGTGAGGGTGCAAACCATCGAAATGCGTGGTGGAACAAAATGAAATGTGACTGACACAGAAAAGTCTATTTCAATTAGTCTTTATCATCAAAAACGGTCGCTGACTCCTGATCACGTCCATTGTAGACGAAGCTGCGCGGTGTAGCCGGGCGGTTCGGGGCGCCTTGCCACGGTTTTCTCGACTCCCCCTGTCGTAGGTTCGAGTCCTCACTCGGTTATGGCTGTGTGTGTTGTCCTTAGCGTAAGCTGGTTTAAGTTACATTAAGTAGTGCGTAAGTGTAGGGACCGGTGATCTCAGCAGTCTGGTCCCTTAGGAACTTAACCACAGAATGCCATCATAGACGAAATAGGTTTATTTTATTTCACTATCCATTAGAATCCAACAGAAAAAACAGTAACAAACACCGGTTACCTTCTAATTTCAAAGCCAGCTTCCACACACCCAGTAATTTAGCAAAAAACCTGTTTGCACGTGCTTAGGTGAAAAAAACAAAACGATATTGACTGAACTGTATTCGGAATTTTACTTTCTTGTTTAGCCAGGAGAGTGGAGTAGCATTTATTATAACAATTCCTTGAACTTTCTGAATTAGGCATTGATATACAATTTTAGTTAGTTTCAAATTCCGTTACGGCAATATTGTTTTCGTAAAATTAAATGGATATGTATATTAGGAAGTATATCCATATCCAGAGATTTATTTTCGTAGCGAAGAATAGGTAGCGCTCATATTATCCAGGTGTGTCTGATTGTTTGGAGAATAGCATTTTTAGTTACTGAAATTCAGGAGAATACGAAAACACAAAATAAAGTTTCACAGCAAGGGCAAGATAGCTGCACAGCCGTTAATACAGACTAAGTGTGTGTGAAATCTTATGGGACTTAACTGCTAAGCTCATCACTCCCTAAGCTTAACTTAACCGAAACACAGCCGTGCCTGAGGGATGACTCGAACCTCCGCCGGGACCAGCCGCACAGTCCGTGACTGCAGCGCTTGAGACCGCTCGGCGAAGCTAGCGCGGCCACAGACTAAGTACTGCGATCTAAGCTCCAGCAAAAGTACTCGATGATAAGAAATTTTTGTAATCGCTTGGTTTCCCAAATGTTTTGAAACTTCTTCCAAAGCTAAGTCGCGCAAGTTAGCATCTCTGTATAGTCCGCCCCGATAGCTGAGTGATCAGTGTGACGGATTGCCGTCCTATGGGCCCGGGTTCGATTCCTAGCTGGGTTGGGTATTTCCTCCGCTCAGGGACAGGGTGTTGTGTTGCCTTCACGATAATTTCATCCCCATCTGGCCGCAGGTCGCCCAACGTGGCGTCGAATGTGATAAGACCTACACGAAGGCGGCTGGACCTGACCCGCAAGGGGCCTCCCAGCCAACGACGCCAAACGCTCACTTCCATTTCGATCTCTGTATTCCAGCTTTGCGTAGTCGCAGAGCACTACATACTTTAGCTCTTGATGAATTAGTGGAGACATACTGCACAGCGAAGCACGCAGTAGCAGAGCTGTTCAAACACGGAGCACGTGGCTTGTGGGGGTGTAGTGTGGTGCGCCTGCGCGAGCCGACGCATGCCTGGGTGGGGACTCGCGTGTCACGTGTCACGGTCGGACGCGGTTGAAATGGTTCAAATGGCTCTGAGCACTATGGGACTTAACTACTGTCGTCATCAGTCCCCTAGAACTTAGAACTACTTAAACCTAACTAACCTAAGGACATCACACACATCCATGGCCGAGGCAGGATTCGAACCTGCGACCGTAGCAGTCCCGCGGTTCTGGACTGAGCGCCTTAACCGCGAGACCACCGCGGCCGGCTTCGGACGCGCTGCCAGTAGGAAGTGCCCCGTTTGATTACTCTGCAAGGTACGCCTGCGACGTCTTCCGGGGACGTAGCTCGAGGTACGCTACGCCACTGTGAAATCATCTTCACGGTGCATGCGTGACACGCGAAATTTTGGTTAAAATAGTGCACGAATATTAAAAGCCCCTTGTTCTTGCACTCACAAAATATAAAATTGACGTTGGTGAAGTTTTCACCTGAAAGGATTTATGAATTGTTATATCATAAATTCAGGAATTACATAGTTTTGTTTTTCCGGCGATTTTTTACTAAGCAACTATTGTCCTTGTAAGGGTTAAGTTCACATCATTGTTGTACATGTAATTTGTTGTACATGTAATCTCATGCTCCACCCTTCTCTCTCCACGCCATCACGCGCAACTCCAGTACGAGGCTGGTGGTTCTGAACCCCACAGTATTTCTTTCCAGATTGTAACTGTTTTTACCAGATTTGGTTGAAATCGGTCCAGGGGCTTGGGATGAATTCTAACCGGAGGCTTGGCCCACATATGCACGTGTCGAATATATTTCACACGTATTTCGCATTTATTGGTACACATATTTCATCCATATCTTTAGCGTATTTCATCCTGCAGTTACATTTACACGCAGCTCAGAGTTTATGATGAATCCAGCCCCTGTGATATTTCCGAACCGGGGCAAAAACCTGATAGTGGCGCTAACCCCCCCCCCCCCCCCCACCCCCGCCTTTACAGCGTTGTTGTAGCTCACATACTTTTGAAGAGTTTGATATATAAAACATATATATTCGAGTAAATATAAGACATGTTATTTGGTCTTAAGTGTGCCAAAGTGCAGTGCCACGCCTCTTCCCACAACATTCTTCTATCGCACGTCGCTGTATTTCGCTCAGTGCAATTTACACACATATATTTTGTAGTGGAAGCTTGTAAGTAGGCTGTTTAGGTTTTCTTATTGGTATCGCCACGTAGCACTCTGTATGAAAATCACTGGCTGTGCTGTGTGGAGTCTGTAACTAGTTTGCATTGTTGTCTGCCATTGTAGTGTTGGGCAGCTGGATGTGAACAGCCCGTAGCATTGCGCAGTTGGAGGTGAGCCGCAAGCAGTGGTGGATGTGGGGAGAGAGATGGCGGAATTTTGAGACCAGACGATCTGGACGTGTCTCATTAAGAAAGAGTAAATTTGTAAGACTCGATGTCATGAACTGATATATACAATATGACTTTTGTACAATATTAAGGTAAATACATTCTTTGTTCTCTATCAAAATCTTTCATTTGCTAACTGTGCCTATCAGTAGTTTGAATCTTTTATTTAGCTGTCAGTAGTGGCGCTCGCTGCATTGCAGTAGTTCGAGTAACGAACATTTTTTGTGAGGTAAGTGATTTGTGAAATGTATAGGTTAATGTTAGTCAGGACCATTGTTTTCTAGGGATTTTTGGAAGTCACAGTGCGTAGCGCTAAAATTATAGTGTGTCAGTTTAAGCACAGTCATGTATAATTGTACAAAGGGGACGTTTCATATGTCGACCCTTAGCCGAGGATACCTCACTGGAGTCTTCTGATTTTTTTCCTGTAGTTTGTGTAATTAGTGTAGCTTTTGTTTATTGCTAGCGCGTAATTGTAGAGAGAATCTCCTTTGTAGTTGCAGTCTTTCAATGTTGTACAGTAAAACACTTGTGGCATGCATATAGATTTGCTCCAAGTATTTCGCAGCTGCGCTTGAAATTAACTAGATATTATTTTCAGAGCTATGTTAATGTGTTTTCTTGTTTTTGCTCTTCAAATTCTGCTTTTTTGTGTCATCGTGTGAAATATTGTGACAATTACGGCGTGTGAAAAACGTAATACTAGGCTCCAAAGTAAACTGAGAAATGACAGTGAAGACGAAAGCAGTGTGTTAGCGCCACCGAGTAATGAATTAACTAATATTCAAAGTAGTAATTTGGTAATTGTGCATAGGGAAATGGAGCGGGCTGCAAATAATGGCGTAGACAATGAAACAATTAGTGAACAGGGAAGCATTATCGATCGATTGGTCGGCAACAGCTTGCCTCAGGAATCCGAAATGACAGGACACAATCTTGCCAATACTGTAGATTCAGGTTTTGTGTCCTCACCGTTTTCTCAAATAAGTCAACCCACATTTTCTGCTTTTCAAAATGGGAATATTGCCAGTTCAAATGCACTGCCGAATAGCACTGAGGAACATGTTTCAGACACCAGTGCATTGTTCTTACAGTTAATGCAACAAATGGGACAAAGGCTACAAAAGTTAGACACAACGCTGGAACAAAATCAGAAACAAATGGGACAAAATCTTCAAAGGTTAGACGGAATGGAACAAAATCAGAAATAGTCACAGCAACATCTTCACACTGGAACAAACACGTGAATGTTTATCTGTTGAGTTACTGAAAATCGAATCGAAATGTCAAAAAGTCTGTAATGACGTAAAAACGCAAATTTGTGAGCATTTCCAACCTATTTTTTCACGTAATGAAAATGCATTACAGAATCACGAAGCAGCCATAAAGGAACTGCAAACCATTGTTCATGAAAATCATGAGACCTTGCAAGCTAAAACTGACTCAGTTGCATCTACCGATTCGGTTACGCAACTTGCAAAAACTCAGGAAGACTTAAAGGACACAGTAAATACGATTTCAACACAACTGGACACTCTGAAACTTGGTTCAGAAAAACGCACGGAGGAAATAAGTTCACTATCGGATAAAGTAGCAGAACTTTCAGATCAGTTCACTAACTTATCTACAAAGGTAGATGATGACCTGAATGACCAAAGACCTGCAGCCTTCACTGACACAGAAGAGTATGAACAAATTTATAAATTCAAACAAAATCAGAATCAAGTTAATACGCAACACAAAAGAGAAATCCAGGAAGTACAAGATCAGTTGGCACAAATAATACAAGAATTACATGTTTCAGAGGAGACTCGCGCCCCAACACAGGAAGAGGGACATAGAAATACGGAACAGTGACAAAATAATAACACAGGCCATTTCGGAAATTATGAAAGAAATTGGCAAGGTACACCGAATTTTGAGATAGAACCGCCGACACGACGTAACAATGACCGATATGCGACTCGCCGACATGATGATTTTGACTATAAGCTGTTCATTACTACACGTAAATTCAAAACATTTAAGAATTCTGGCAACGACATTCATTCACAAGCGTGGCTTCATCAATTCTCTCATAGTTTTCCTCCCAACTGGTCATTAGAGCACAGATTAGAATTTGTGTGTGGCTACTTAGAGAATGAACCAGCTGTAATAATGCGATCGGTCATTCACAATTGTCAGAGTGAAGGAGAATTTTATCATGCCTGCCTCTCAGCATATTGGACTTAAGCTACACAACACCGGGTAAAACATAGCATCATAATGATGAAACATTTCGAACAATCTGAATTTTCCAGTCTTGTGAAATATTTTGAAGACATGTTGCACAAGAATCAGTACCTATCAAACCCTTACAGCCCCTCAGAACTAATCCGAATTTGCTTAATCAAATTGCCTCAACATTTATGACACATTATTTTGGCAGGATGTTGCAAAGACGACCTTGAAGCTTTTCAGGGACTCTTACAAGAATTGGAAATTGACACTGACAATCGCGGGACGCGAAAACAGGAAGACAACATTTACAGGTCACATCCGTCACAATTTCGCGATGACAGAAATAATAAATGGACACGACTAGGCTATTTTTATAACGTAAATCGTGACCAAAACAGACACCGCCCATATGACAACCTTTGGCAGAGTAGTAATAATTACAGGGATAGATCACCTCTCCGCAGTAACGACTATCACAGACACAATCAGAGAAACAGACAATATGGGAACCAAAATAATTATTGTCAACGCAACGCAACGGTCATCCGTGCAGTTTCAATTCAGGGAGAAATTCTCCACCACATGACCGACAAGAATGAAACAATGGAATCTACCAACATGACGACAGACAATATGATCGTAACGACAGACCTGAATTACATCAGAACTGGCAGGATTGAAACAGGGCAGGGCCCTCTCGACGAGGTGAATTTGTAGAAGTTAGGTCTCCTAATCCCAATAACGACGCGCGCCAACAAACTGACAGACAGTGACTCACATCCCAGGCAGCCACATGCGCCGGCTGGCTCAGCAAAAAATAACATAGACGCTAACCGTGAGAAAAAATTATAGCATTCCTTACCGATATATACAACATGATAATTGCTTTGAAGTTGAAACTTTGCTCACTAGAATGGGTAAAAGATTGCACCACATTTCAAATGTAAAACCGTTTATTGAAGGATAAGCTGCTTTTAAACTTAGTCTCTGCCATAAAATTTTTCACTTCACGTTATTAGTACGCTTTGGCACTCTTAGAAACTGTTAATATGCAACAATGTTTTGAAGTTAACTATCCAGTCTAGAACCTAGGGCCTGCCGGAGTGACCGTGTGGTTCTGGGCGCTACAGTCTGGAACCGAGCGACCGCTATGGTCGCGGGTTCGAATCCTGCCTCGGGCCTGGATGTGTGTGAAGTCCTTAGGTTAGTTAGATTTAATTAGTTCTAAGTTCTAGGCGACTGATGACCTCAGAAGTCAAGTCGCATAGTGCTCAGAACCATTTGAACCATTTTTAGAACCTACGGAACATATTTAGACAGTAATTACGAATGCATTTTCACAGTGAACAGGCGATAGAGTGTTATTGTGTGTGTATATTCTTGCTTGATAGTTGCACAATTGCGTAATGACTATAAGTCTTACATACTTAGAACATATACTGGTACTGCTAATGAAATTTTAATGCAACATTTTGGTTTACTTGAAAAGATATTCTTCATTTGAAGTACATTCTATGAGATTAAAGATGACTTAGCATTTGGTTTCTTTGATAGCTACACGATTATATCACGACGCCACTAATATGTACCACAATTTACATTGTTGTATTTGCGGTGTATCTGTTTTATACCTGCACAGTTTTTCCGTATTATTCTGGAAAGTAAAACATGTTTTAGTAGTAACTTTGTGGTATAGCTACAATATGACAGCCTTTTCAGTAGAACGACAATACATTACAGTACAGTACTTACTTCATTACGGCAATAAGCGTAATAACTATGATATCTATACGCATAACATTTCACTTTTGTTTATGGCGAGGTAAGTACATTGACTTCTACAGAACTTTGCTTATGGACGACGATAATCACTACACTCGGCACATTTTTACCGTTAAGAAATGACAGAGATTATCTTACAACAAGACACACAGTTTAGCGCTGCAGTACTTGTATTTGAGTGATTAATTTTGTACTTAAAACATTTATTTTTAAAGATTTTTGAATTACAATGATACAAAGGTTTTCCGTGATACATTTCATTCCACTGCTATAATCTTTAACACCTGAGGGTGTAATTACATTAATCCTCAGGGGGTACACGCCTACTTTGCGTGCTAAGCGTTTTGCGAGTGCTAGGAGCCCTAGCTAATATGGTATTTGCCTATACAACTTTACACATCGGTACCATATTTCTCTAACACTGAATTACACAACTATCTGATTATTTAACAGAGAAACAAATACTTTTTTACTACATCAGTGACACATGTTTACACAATTACACAGTTGGATAACTTCACACTTATGAAATAGTATTTTGTCTGTACTCTTTGACTCTTCATATTTTTTTGGAACCATTGTGATACTATGAGAGCTTTGAATGTCGTATTTGGTAAGGGATCATGATTTTTGAAGTACGTTTGAGGTAGATGACTTTATTGATGGTCTTGAAATTATTGAAAGAAGCTGCGACGATTTTGAGATGTGATTGATCTGTTATGATGTTATTATTATGATTACGATGTGTATTGTGCTGTTGAGGTATGTTTATGATTAATAAGCTGATGCTATATGAGGAATTTGATTATGCTATGTATTTATTATGATGAAATATTGACGAAGTGTCGACAAATATGTATATGTGTAATAAAGTAAGGAATAATGAGTAGTGGTTAGGGACTCAGGTTTGTGAAAAAGGATGTCGGAAACCAAGAATCGTACTTTAAGAGTTATGAAATGTGTGTAAATGCTTGAATGTATCACAATGCCCCCAATAATTATTTGGACTCTGTTATATTGATAGGATTTCTACACATTTGTAACGCAAATTCTCGACCTGTGAAATTTTTTTTATGAGACTGTCACTGTAGCGCAAACTGCTGTCATAAATATTTCGGTAAGAAAGCTAAGTAACCCTGACGTAATGCGCTGTAGGCGCCAAGCTATGCGGCAGTCGCCTGGAAAAAAAGCCGTGCCTTTAAGAGGCACAACAACAACAAAAAAGGAGGCCATTATCCTCGCTATTGACATTTCTTTGTGGAAAGCATCGCAAACATGACAAGCTCAAACTTGAAAACATAGGATTACACTGTGGAGCTCTTAATTTATGATATTTACTGAAATGCCTAATGAAAAGACGAGAAATATTTTATGTCTATACACCTGATTATGACTGCTGTCTTTCTAGTTGAGAGATTTTTTACTGCCTTATGAAATTCTATATGGCTAGTGAATGATGTTTCATGCCTTCCTTTGTATAAATTTGCCTATTTTGTTTAATATCTAGTTTCTAGCTGCACTGCAGCATTGGTTAATATAAAATTTAATAGATGTACTAATGTAAATGTTTTCTGTCTACAGATCCATTAAATAATAATTTTACGATCTACTTTCTTTTTAAAAAAAGGGAACACAATTAGACATTTCCCTTCACAGGAATTGCATAAATAATTTTTTTACAATTTGGTAACTTGTCTGTTGGAGTAAGTTATCATGGCGCATCATTCTATTGTTAAGATGTGACATAGTTATTAGACATTTCCTATCTTTACTGTAATATTTTTTCTGCTTGAGCTACGTCATGGTTAGGTCTAAGTTATAGCATTTGCTGCTGTTGAAACTTCCTGGCAGATTAAAACTGTGTGCCGGGCCAAGACTCGAACTCGGGACCTTTGCCTTTCACAGGCAAGTGCTCTACCAACTCAGCCACGCTAGCATGACGCACGCCCCGTTCTCACAGCTTTACTTCTGCCAGTACCTCGTCTCATACCCTCCAAACTTTACAGTTTCGAAGGTAGGAGACAAGGTACTGACAGAAGTAAAGCTGTGAGGATGAGGCACAAGCCGTGCTAGGATAGCTGAGTGGGTAGAGCACTTGTCCACAAAAGGCAAAGGTCCCGAGTTCGAGTCTCGGTCCACCACACAGTTTTAATCTGCCAGGAAGTTTCATATCAGCGCACACTCCACTGCAGAGTGAAAATCTCATTCTGGATTTGCTGCTGTTGTTTGCCAGGCATAGTTCTACTGAATTTTACATTGTATTAAGCCAGTTTTACTACTGATTTATTTTTGTTTTTGCTGCACATTGGCTCATAGTAATGGTAATGTAGCATTTGCTTTGCTAATTTAGATATACTGCTGCTTGCTTTGCCAGTTTGCATTTTTTTGTCTTTGCTGTTTGTGTTAATTTGCTGTGTGTTGCTGCATTGCCTCATCCCTTAGTATATATACCTGAGCTCAGTAGATTTAAGTTAGCTTAAGATGGGGTACGATATATAAGAGAACGAGTTGTGATGAATTGGAAGAAATGCATTGAGATGGTATAAGAAAATGGTCTGGCCAAAAAAAGTAGTGTAAAGTGAAGAATAACTCTTTTCAAAGAGGATATGAATAGAATACAGAAAGCGTGCTTGGATAGGATTTTGTTTTAGTGGAAACAAATGTTGAAATAAGAGATAAGATCTATGGAATGAAGTTTTGGATTGGACTGCAGTACTAGACGTCTCACTGAAAACAAACCCTGTCCTTTCTTTTTGTGTTATTCCGCTATGTGTTTGTGTACCCTTGTGTTTTTCCTGTCTTTATGTGTTTAGCTAATAAGATTTATGTTGTAGAATTTTTCTAGTACTAAGCTACATTCACTATGATGAGGAATACTGTTATCCTCACATATAATTTGCATTAATAATATGTTATTTTCCTTGTAAAGATGTTTATAGACATAATTAATTCTTTTTGGTTTCAATCCTCATATAAGAAATTAGTGTTTCGAAAATTATTCTCATTATATTATATATTTACTTATGTCATAATTCCTGTAACACTGATGTATATGTTTATTTCTGTTTTTCTGTAAAGCCTGTATTACTACAAATGATTACTGTATTATTATGTTTTAATGATGTTTTCGGTATCTTTGTAATTGTATTCTCATGTTATAAAATTGTAATGGACACCAGTTCATCAAATTAAGTAACTTGTAAGCATTCATTTCACTGCACACATTTCTGTTGGTCATAGTATATGCAGAATATGTGAAAAAAGGACTATTAGTGCTCACACGTGTGTTGATAATTCAGCAAGGGACTGGTTCACAGCATTGCTGGTTCTAAGGACAATTCCAAAAATTTTGTGAGTGCACATGTGGTGGTTTATGGACTTGCTATACTGTCCGCAAGACTCTTCAATGGTGATTGTGCACCTGCACAGTCGCAACAGATGGCTGCTGGCCGTCTCTACAAGGACTACTGTGAGTTTACATCTTTGATGACCCACCAATACCATAATCTCTACAAGGAATACTGTGGGCCTGCTCCCTTGGTGTCCCACCAATACAATTATTTCTACAAGGACTCCAGAGGGTCTGCACCTCTGGTGGCTCACGAATACCATATTCTCTGCCAGGACTACAGTGGGTCTGCTTTGTGATGACCTGCCTACCAATATTCTTAAAACTTCGACTGACTCTGCTGTGGGTTTGCTCTCTTGTGGCCCATTACCTGTCTGCATGTCAAGAGTCAGCACTGTCTTTCCGTTGGAAGGACAGTACTACTTCTTCAAGACTGCATGGAAATCCACTACTTCCGTGTGCATTTTCTTTTACTGCTCAGACTTTGAGAAAAACTCTGCAATTTGACTGTGATGAACGATCAGGACCCACTTTATGGACTGTGAGGAAATCTTTGCTTTTGACCAACAGTATATCAATAAGTGTGTCCATTGCATTTCTTTGTTATTGCAATTATAAAATTATTTTTCAAATCTGTATTGGCCAGTGCCCAAAACAATTTGTAAAATTTTTTGTGGGGAGCATGGGGGCTATGTAAGTAGGCTGTTTAGGTTTTTATATTGGTAACGCCACGTAGCGCTCTGTATGCAAATCACTGGCTGTGCTGTGTGCAGTCTGTTGCTGGTTAGCATTGTTGAAATATTCGCCATTGTTGTGTTGGGCAGTTGGCTGTTAACAGCGCGTAGTGTGTTGTGCAGTTGGAGGTAAGCCACCAGCAATGGTGGATGTTGGGAGAGATGGTGGAGTTTTGAGAGTGGATGATCTGGACGTATGTCCATCAGACAGTAAATTTGTAGAACTGGATATATATATATATATATATATATATATATATATATATATATATATATATATATATAAAACTACTAATAACCTATACCTTTCATGACTCACTTACCTCACAACAATCTTCATTACTCGAACTACTGCAATAGAGAGAGCACCAATACTGACAGCTAAATAAAAGATTCTAACTACTGAGGTCACTAACTACTGATAAGCATAGTGGTGGTGGTGGTGGTTAGTGTTTAACGTCCCATCGACAGCGAGGTCATTAGAGATATATATATATATATATATATATATATATATATATATATATATATATATAATGTCTTTTGAACACTATTAGGGTACATACATTGTTTGTTCCTTATCAAAATCTTTCATTTGCTAACTATGCTTATCTGTAGTTGGTGACTTCAGTAGTTAGAATCTTTTATTCAGCTGTCAGTGATGGCGCTCGCTGTATTGCAGTAGTTCGAGTAATGAAGATTGTTGTGAGGTAAGTGATTCATGAAAGGTATAGGTTATTGTTAGTTAGGGCCATACTTTTGTAGGGATTATTAAAGGTCAGACTGCGTTGCGCTAAAATATTGTGTGTCAGTTTAGTGATGATCAGAATAAGTAAAGAGAGAAATCTCTGAGTATGTTCAGTTTTGCTCAGCTGTTTGAAAATCAAATAACGTACGGGGTTTACCAGCACAGTAATTCACTAATTTTTCTGAGGGGACGTTTCACAGGTATATAATTAAACATGGTCTGGCTATGTGTAATTTTATAGATTGCTATTCCTATAGTACATTTAACTCTGTCAGGAAGTATGCACCAAGCCGTTGATTACATAAATTGCTAAGGGGTGATCCTACCAAATCAGCAGAAACTCCATCAGACCGTCATTATTATTAACCTTAATTGATGTGATGAGTCTATAAACACTCGGTCATTGTTGTTGTTGTTGTGGTCTTCAGTCCTGAGACTGGTTTGATGCAGCTCTCCATGCTACTCTATCCTGTGCAAGCTTCTTCATCTCCCAGTACCTACTGCAACCTACATCCTTCTGAATCTGCTTAGTTTATTCATCTCTTGGTCTCCCCCTACGATTTTTACCCTCCACGCTGCCCTCCAATGTTAAATTGGTGATCCCTTGATGCCTCAGAACATTTCCTACCAACCGATCCCTTCTTCTGGTCAAGTTGTGCCACAAACTTCTCTTGTCCCCAATCCTATTCAATACTTCCTCATTAGTTATGTGATCTACCCATCTAATCTTCAGCATTCTTCTGTAGCACCACATTTCGAAAGCTTCTATTCTCTTCTTGTCCAAACTATTTACCGTCCATGTTTCACTTCCATACTACACTCCATATAAATACTTTCAGAAATGACTTCCTGACACTTAAATCTATAATCGATGTTAACAAATTTCTCTTCTTCAGAAACGCTTTCCTTGCCATTGCCAGTCTACATTTTATATCCTCTCTACTTCGACCATCATCAGTTATTTTGCTCCCCAAATAGAAAAACTCCTTTACTACTTTAAGTGTCTCATTTCCTAATCTAATTCCCTCAGCATCACCCGACTTAGTTCGACTACATTCCATTATCCTCGTTTTGCTTTTGTTGATGTTCTTCTTATAGCCTCCTTTCAAGACAGTGTCCATTCCGTTCAACTGCTCTTCCAGGTCCTTTGCTGTCTCTGACAGAATTACAATGTCATCGGCAAACCTCAAGGTTTTTATTTCTTCTCCATGGATTTTAATACCTACTCCGAATTTTTCTTTTGTTTCCTTTACTGCTTGCTCAATATACAGATCGAATAACATCGGGGAGAGGCTACAACCCTGTCTCACTCCCTTCCCAACCACTGCTTCCCTTTCATGTTCCTCGACTCTTATAACTGCCATCTGGTATCTGTACAAATTGTAAATAGCCTTTCGCTCCCTGTATTTTACCCCTGCCACCTTTAGAATTTGAAAGAGAGTATTCCAGTCAACATTGTCAAAAGCTTTCTCTAAGTCTACAAATGCTAGAAACGTAGGTTTGCCTTTCCTTAATCTTTCTTCTAAGATAAGTCGTAAGGTCAGTATTGCCTCACGTGTTCCAGTATTTCTACGGAATCCAAACTGATCTTCCCCGAGGTCGGCTTCTACTAGTTTTTCCATTCGTCTGTAAAGAATTCATGTTAGTATTTTGCAGCTGTGGCTTATTAAACTGATTGTTCGGTAATTTTCACATCTGTCAACACCTGCTTTCTTTGGGAATGGAATTATTATATTCTTATTGAAGTCTGAGGGTATTTCGCCTGTTTCATACATCTTGCTCACCAGATGATAGAGTTTTGTCAGGACTGGCTCTCCCAAGGCCGTCAGTAGTTCCAATGGAATGTTGTCTACTCCGGGGGCCTTGTTTCGACTCAGGTCTTTCAGTGCTCTGTCAAACTCTTCACGCAGTATCGTATCTCCCACTTCATCTTCATCTACATCCTCTTCCATTTTATAATATTGTCCTCAAGTACATCGCCCTTGTATAGACCCTCTATATACTCCTTCCACCTTTCTGCTTTCCCTTCTTTGCTTAGAACTGGGTTTCCATCTGAGCTCTTGATGTTCATACACGTGGTTCTCTTATCTCCAAGGTCTCTTTAATTTTCCTGTAGGCAGTATCTATCTTACCCCTAGTGAGATAAGCCTCTACATCCTTACATTTGTCCTCTAGCCATCCCTGCTTAGCAATTTTTCACTTCCTGTCGATCTCATTTTTGAGACGTTTGTATTCCTTTTTGCCTGCTTCATTTACTGCATTTTTATATTTTCTCCTTTCATCAATTAAATTCAATATTTCTTCTGTTACCCAAGGATTTCTAAGAGCCCTGGTCTGTTTACCTACTTGATCCTCTGCTGCCTTCACTACTTCATCCCTCAAAGCTACCCATTCTTCTTCTACTGTATTTCTTTCCCCAATTCCTGTCAATTGTTCCCTTATGCTCTCCCTTAAACTCTGTACAACATCTGGTTCTTTCAGTTTATCCAGGTCCCATCTCCTTAAATTCCCACCATTTTGCAGTTTCTTCAGTTTTAATCTACAGGTCATAACCAATAGATTGTGGCCAGAGTCCACATCTGCCTCTGGAAATGTCTTACAATTTAAAACCTGGTTCCTAAATCTCTGTCTTACCATTATATAATCTATCTGATACCTTTTAGTATCTCCACTGTTCTTCCATGTATACAACTTTCTATCATGATTCTTAAACCAAGTGTTAGCTATAATTAAGTTGTGCTCTGTGCAAAATTCTACCAGGCGGCTTCCTCTTTCATTTCTTAGCCCCAATCCATATTCACCTACTACTTTTTCTTCTCTCCCTTTTCCTACACTCGAATTCCAGTCACCCATGACTATTAAATTTTCGTCTCCCTTCACTATCTGAATAATTTCTTTTATATCATACATTTCTTCAATTTCTTCGTCATCTGCAGAGCTAGTTGGCATATAAACTTGTACTACTGTAGTAGGCGTGGGCTTCGTGTCTATCTTGGCCACAATAATGCGTTCACTATGCTGTTTGTAGTAGCTTACCAGCATTCCTATTTTCCTATTCATTATTAAACCTACTCCTGCATTACCCCTATTTGACTTTGTGTTTATAACCCTGTAGTCACCTGACCAGAAGTCTTGTTCCTCCTGCCACAGAACTTCACTAATTCCCACTATATCTAACTTTAACCTATCCATTTCCCTTTTTAAATTTTCTAACTTACCTGCCCGATTAAGGGATCTGACATTCCACGCTCCGATCCGTAGGACGCCAGTTTTCTTTCTTCTGATAACGACATCCTCTTGAGTAGTCCCCGCCCGGAGATCCGAATGGGGGACTATTTTACCTCCGGAATATTTTACCCAAGAGAACGCCATCATCATTTAATCATACAGTAAAGCTGCATGCCCTTGGGAAAAATAACGGCCGTAGTTTCCCCTTGCTTTCAGCCGTTCTCAGTACCAGCACAGCAATGCCGTTTTATTTATTGTTACAAGGCCAGATCAGTCAATCATCTAGACTGTTGCCCTTGCAACTACTGAAAAGGCTGCTGCCCCTCTTCAGGAACCACACGTTTGTCTGGCCTCTCAACAGATACCCCTCCGTTGTGGTTGTACGGCCATCTGTATCGCTGAGGCACGCAAGCCTCCCCACCAACGGCAAGGTCCATGGTTCATGGGGGGGACTCGGTCATAGCCAACAGAATTTGATCACTTTGTAATGTCCATAGTTTCTCCACATTCGAATCTAAATTCTGGAGGATAAAAAGCAGTATCTGGACAAATAAATCTAATGCGTCTGTACGGGGCTCGCTGCCACTGTGAGAAAGTAATCAGTGTCGGGCTATGGCAGAGGATGACACGGTAGTAGGTCGGCACCTGACGGTAATCTGGTCCTAATTCTAGAGCTATTTATTTTAGTAGGTATCTTATCATAAGGAGTTGGAAGTGGTATATTGATAGTAAATAAACAATTCTTCATAATCTCCATCCACAAACTGAATGGGAATCACCCCCCATTCCATCATCTATCTCAGACAATGGGTACGCTCTTCATAACAGAAGTTATAAACGTAGCGCTATGGCATGATACATAGAGACGACGAAAGTTGGTTACTTAAGTTTATAGACGGAATTGATAACCAAGCTTCTGAATCTTTATAAAATGAGGGACTGGCTACACGAGTATTTGGCACTGTAGATGGAATATGTAACTACACTGCCAAGCAGACATATGCATGGTGATTCACGAAGATATGCAAATATTTTAATATGTTACTCTACAACTGAAACTAAAGAAAAAAGTTCACATAAACATTGGTCCGCAAATGTTAGTTACGGAGATACGGCTAATAAAAATGGTTCAAATGGCTCTGAGCACTATGGGACTTAACTTCTAAGGTCATCACTCCCCTAGAACTTAGAACTACTTTAACCTAACTAACCTAAGGACATCACACACATCCATGCTCGAGGCAGGATTCGAACCTGCGACGGTAGCGGTCGCGCGGTTCCAGACTGTAGCGTCTAGAAGCGCTCGGCCACTCCGGCCGGCGGCTAATAAAATAATTTGCCTGAAATTTAGCCGCTTCGCTAATATGGAGCCATCGCAAAACTGTACGAGGATAAAATAAAGCACGATTTCCATTTATTTATTTGGTACTGGTCTAATGAATCTAATAAAACATGTCCCAGACGTGTGCCTGCAGTAGCTTTCCAGAACATCCAGAGAAGCAAAGACATAATTTCGTAAAATTTTTAGTTTATTAAGTAATTGGCCCAATTTGTTGTTGAAATTCCAGACAATTGCACAAAGTTCTCAACAGAAGTTGTAGAAAATTTTAATTTGGAAAAATGAAGGTAATAACGTTGAGTGAAACTGAATGAATGTATCAGATAATCTGCTTTCATTAATACCGTAGCACACGTGAATTCATGTTAAACCGGAAAAAAAGTCTCCGTGTTAACGAAGTTGTACAGTGTACATACAATTTCACAATAAATCCACAATAAATGTTCAAAAATGTCTACACTGATTTCAATACATCTAGGTGCAGATGGATGAACAGATTTTGTTGCTCGTTGCAGGTAAGTGAACAAATTTACTTGTATGATAGTCTTTGCTTCTCCGAATCGTGCTTTACTTTAACCTCCTATAGTTTTGCGATGGCTTCATATTAACAAAGCTGCTAAATTTCAGGCAAAATCTTTTATCCGCCGTAACTGCGTAACTAAACATTTGCGGACCTATGTTTATATGAAGTTTTTTCTTTAGTTTTACTTGTACAAATAACGTATTAAAATACTTGCGTATCCTCGTGAATCACCCCGTGTAGCGCAGGTACTCCTGCCGCTGCGTGTTGCTGTTGTGACGTCCAGCCCGCACGCTAGTTTGACGCCTCTCCCCACGCACGTCTATCACAAGCAGACCGCGGCACCTCCGTTTAATTGCTGGTACCATAACCTACATTCATTCGAATGCGCGTACTATATTCAAGAGCTGGTTCCCTCCACACCTTTCATCTCACACACTTCCCTACATTAACGAATTGGCGCTACCTTGAAATCTCTACATACATACTCCGCGAATAACTGTATAGTGTGTGGCAGAGGGTACCTTGTATCCCTACTACTCATTTCATTTCCTATTCCATTCGCAAATAGAGCGAGGGTAAAACTGTGGTGTCACCGCCAGACACCACACTTGCTAGGTGGTAGCCTTTAAATCGGCCGCGGTCCGTTAGTATACGTCGGACCCGCGTGTCGCCACTATCAGTGATTGCAGACCGAGCGCCGCCACACGGCAGGTCTAGAGAGACTTCCTAGCACTCGCCCCATCTGTACGGCCGACTTTGCTAGGGATGGTTCACTGACAAATTACGCTCTCATTTGCCGAGACGATAGTTAGCATAGCCTTCAGCTACGTCATTTGCTACGACCTAGCAAGGCGCCATTAACATTTGCTATTTATCTTGTGATGCATGAACCGTCAGGCCGATGTTCACCAATTATGGATTAAAGATAAGTATTCCATCAGCTACGTACTTTATTTGCCAGTCTCAATCCCTTTCACTGTTCCAGACCCCACGCGAGCCTGCGTGAGCTTTAACGCGTGCCTTTCGGCTACCAATCATAGTGGCTTGGCTGTCTTGCCAAGTCACAACAAAAACCACTGTCTAAATTCGTCAGTATGAGCCCTAGTTTGTCTTATTTTCGTGGCCATTACGCAAAATGAACGTTAGCGGCCCTAGAATGTTCGGTTTTCTAAATTTTCTCTGGTGTCTTTATTTGTTTGTTTTGCACACGTCCAGTTTCCTAGGACCAAACTGAGCAGCAAATCTCCAAGATCATGGAAAGTGTCAGTACATTAAATTACAACATAAAAATAATAAGAGATAAAAATAAAATATTTATGACCCAAAAATGTCAATCCACAAATTTCAGTAAATGTTGTCAACAACATAACATAAGAATCAGCTTAATTTTTCGAGGAACTCCTCAACAGAAGAGAAAGAGCGACCCGTGAGGAAACTCTTCAGTTTCGATTTGAAAGCGTGTGGATTACTCTAAGATTTTTGAATTCTAGTAGTAGCTTATTGAATATGGATGAAGCGGTATACTGCACAGTTTTCTGCACAAGGGTTAAGAAAGCCCGATCGAAATGCAGGTTGGAAATTGCCCAGTATTAACTGAGTTAAAGGTGTTCATTCTTGGGAATATCCCAATATTGTTAACAAGAAATGACCGTAAGGAATATATATATATATATATATATATATATATATATATATATGTATATATGTATATATATATATTGAGAGGCTCATGTTACAATACGGGGGTGGACAAGTGGTTCGTCCGCCGCTCGTGGTCTCGCGGTAGCGTTCTCGCTTCCCGAGCACGGGGTCCCGGGTTCGATTCCCGGCGGGGTCAGGGATTTTCACCTGCCTCGAGATGACTAGGTGTTTGTGTTGTCCTCATCATTTCATCATCATCCAGGAAAGTGGCGAAATTGGACTGAGCAAAGATTGGGTAATTGTACGGGCGCTGATAACCACGCAGCTGGGCGCCCCATAAACCAAACATCATCATCATCATCAACGACAAGTGGTTCGCGAACTTACACCACTTATTGCCCGAACCGCCCGTTTCTGAACCGAATATATCCTTTTTAGAATGGAAATATAATATCATACAACATAAGCGAATGGAAATAAGTAAACTAATTTTCGTGTTGAGCGATCACTTACTTCATAAACCGTTCGAATAGTAAAAAATGGCAGCATTAAGTCTTTGAAAAAGGTCCCGAATGTGGGCTTTCCACCACAGTTTACTATCTGAACACCTAGAAATTTGAACTGTTCAGTTTCACTAATCAAATGCCCATTCTGTGAAATTAAAACTTCTGATTCTGTTGAATTCTGTGTTAGAATCGGTAGAAACTGTTTCTTACTCTCATTTAGCGTTAGTTTATTTTCTACAAGGCATGAACTTATGCCATGAACAGCAATGTTTGAAACTGAGCCAATGTTGCACACAAAATCCTTAACTACCAAGCTAGTATCATCACCAAACATAAATATTTTAGAGTTACCTGTAAAATCATTTATATGCACTACTGGCCATTAAAATTTCTACACCAAGAAGAAATGCAGATGAGAAAAGGGTATTCATTGGACAAATATATTATACTAGAACTGACATGTGATTACATTTTCACGCAATTTGGGTGCATAGATCCTGACGAATCAGTACTCTGGAAAACCACCTCTGGCCATAATAACGGCCTTGGTATTCCTGGGCATTCAGTCAAACAGAGCTTGGATGGCGTGTACAGGTACAGCTGCCCATGCAGCTTCAGCACGATACCACAGTTTATCAAGAGTAGTGACTGCCGTATTGTGACAAGCCAGTTGCTTGGCCCCTAGTGACAAGACGTTTTTAATTGGTGAGAGATCTGGAGGAAGTGCTGGCCGGGGCAGCACTCGAACATTTTCTGTATCGAGAAAGGCCCGAACAGGACCTGCAATATGCGGTCGTGCATTATCCTGCTGAAACGTAAGGTTTCGCAGGGATCGAATGAAGGGAAGAGCCACGGGTCGTAACACAACTGAAATGTGACGTCCGCTGTTCAAAGTTCCGTCAATGCGAACAAGAAGTGACCGAGACGTGTAACCAATGGGACCTCATACCATCACTCCGGGTGATACGCCAGTATGGTGATGAGAAATACACGCTTCGAATGTGCGTTCACTGCGATGTCGCCAAACACGGATGCGACCATCATCACCCTGGAAACAGAACCTGGATTCACCCGAAAAAAAAAATGACGTTTCGCCATTCGTGCACCCAGGTTCGTCGTTGAGTACACCTCTCTGTGATGCAGTGTCAAGGGTAACCGCAGCCATGGTCTCCGAGCTGATAGTCCATGCTGCTGCAAACTGTTCGTGCAGATGGTTGTTGTTTTACAAACGTCCCCATCTGTTGACTCAGGGACCGAGATGTGGCTGCACGATGCGTTAAAGCCATGCGGATAGGATGCCTATCGTCTCGACCGCTTGTGATACGAGGCTGTTGGGATCCAGCACAGAGTTCCGTATTACCCTCCTGACCCATCGATTCCATAGTCTGCTAACAGTCATTGGATCTCGACCAACGCGAGCAGCAATGTCGCGACACGATAAACCGCAACCGCGATAGGCTACAATGCGACCTTTATCAAAGTCGGAAACGTGATGGTACGCATTTCTCCTCCTTACACGAGCCATCACAACATCGTGTCACCAGGCAAAGCCGGTCAATTGCTGTTTGTGTATGAGAAATCGGTTGGAAACTTTCCTCATGTCAGCACGTTGCAGGTGTCGCCATCGGCACCAACCTTGTGTGAATGCTCTGAAATGCTAATCATTTGCATATCACAGCATCTTCTCCGTGTCGGTTAAATTTCGCTTCTGTAGCACGTCGTCTTCGAGGTGTAGCAATTTTAATGGCAAGTACTGTATATAAGGAACACGAGAGGCCCCCACACTGATCCCTGGGGCACCCACCATTTGACCGTACCCCTCCCAGACTCCAGTCCACAGCTTGTGGTCTCACCGTCGCGTCCTCGCTTCCCGAGCGTGGGGTCCCAGGTTCGATTCCAGGGGGGATCAGGGATTTTCACCTACCTCAAGATGACTCGGCGTTTGTGTTGTCCTCATCACTTCATCTCACTGATTTAAGTGACGTGCTGGCACTGAGCAGAGGTTGGCACTTTGTATGGGCGCTGATGACCGAGCAGTTGAACGCCCCACAAACCGAACATCACCATCACCTCAGACTTCACGTCGCAGCCATTCTCAGCACTGTCAATATTGACCTTTTAATGTCTGTTGTGAAAGTAAGAGGTGAACCAATCGTGAGCTACTCCCCGTATTCCGTAATGGTCCAACATCTAGAGAAATATTTTGTGATTAACACAGTGAAACGCCTCCTGTTGTTTAACCCATCCAGTTCCTCACAGAGAAAAGAGAATTCTGCATTTTCAGTTGTTAAATAGCTTCTAAAGTCTTTGGGTGTAATTTACAGCAAATTATGTGATATAAAATGATCAATTATCCTTACATAGACAGTTGCTCAAAAACTTTAGCAAACACTGATGGCATAGAAATAGGTCTAAAATTTTCTACATTATCCTTCTGTATCTTTTTATAAAGCGGCCTTACTGCAGAATCTCCTTTTCAGATGAACCACACTTTCCTGAAATTCTCATAACAAGCCGAAGTCGACCATTCGCCTTTTTCTACTACAGTCCTTACACGCCCATTCCATGTCATGTCACTAGGCCAGGATATTTAACCCTGTTGACTGATTCAAGCGGTGCAGTACCGATGCTGCATTCTATTATATAGGATTGTTTTTCCCCCTCATCTGCCCTAACTCCCATTTTCGTACACTTAGAGCTAGCTGCCATTCATCACACGTATTAGAAATCTTGTGCAAACCATCTCGTATACCCTTACAGCCACCCAACGTCAACAGCTTACCTCACACCGAACCATCACCAGCAAAGAGCCCCAGACCACAGCCCACCCTGTCTGCCCCCATCACTTGGGTACACACAAAACACCAGCGGTCCTGCTACACTCCGCTGGCGCACTGCTGACTTCAGACAACTCTCTGACGAACACTCGCCATAGAGGACAATGTACTGCGTCCTGTTACTTAAGAAGCCTTCGAGCACTCAAATGTCTGGGAACCGATTACGTGTTCTCGTAACTTCGTTAACAGACTGTAGTGGGGCACCGTGTAAAACGATATCCCGAAATCTGGGAAATTTACTGTATTCGAATAAATAATATGTTCAAAAATCCTGCAGCAAACCGATGCTGAGGTTACTGATATGTAATGGTGTCCCGTGATACGTCCTATAAAAACATTACTGCTTTTGTTCAAGCTGTATCTTCCTGTGCCTCTCCTGTAATTCGATTCAGTGTCTCAGCTTTGTTATTAGCCCTATACAGGGTGTTACAAAAAGGTACGGCCAAACTTACAGGAAACATTCCTTACACACAAATAAAGAAAATATGTTATGTGGACATGTGTCCGGAAACGCTTAATTTCCATGTTAGAGCTCATTTTAGTTTCGTCAGTATGTTCTGTACTTCCTCGATTCACCGCCATGATTTCATACGGGATACTCTACCCGTGCTGCTAGAACATGTGTCGTTACAAGTACGACACAACACGTGGTTCATGCACGATGGAGCTCCTGCACGTTTCAGTCGAAGTGTTCGTATGCTTCTCAACAACAGATTCGGTGACCGATGGATTGGTAGAGGCGGACCAATTCCATGGCCTCCACGCTCTCCTGACCTCAACCCTCTTGACTTTCATTTACGGGGGCATTTGAAAGCTCTTGTCTACGCAACCCCGGTACCAAATGTAGAGACTCTTTGTGCTCCTATTGTGGACGGCTGTGATACAATACGCCATTCCCCAGGGCTGCATCAGCGCATCAGGAATTCCATGCGACGGAGGGTGGATGCATGTAACCTCGCTAACGGAGGACATTTTGAACATTACCTGTGTAAGTAGGCTGCTTATGTTTTCTTATTGGCAACGTTACGTAGTGCTCTGTATGAAAATCACTGGCTGTGCTGTGTGCAGTCTGTGGCTGGTTTGCATTGTTGTCTGCCATTGTAATGTTGGGCAGCTGGATGTGAACAGCGCGTAGCGTTGCGCAGTTGCAGGTGAGCCGCCAGCAGTGGTGGATGTGGGGAGAGAGATGGCGGAGTTTTGAAATTTGTAATACTGGATGGCATGAACTGCTATATATATTATGATTATTAAGGTAAATACATTGTTTGTTCTCTATTAAAATATTTCATTTGCTAACTATGCCTATCAGTAGTTAGTGCCTTCAGTAGTTTGAATCTTTTATTTAGCTGGCAGTAGTGGCGCTCGCTGTATTGCAGTAGCTTGAGTAACGAAGATTTATGTGAGGTAAGTGACTTGTGAAAGGTACAGGTTAATGTTAATCAGGGCCATTCCTTTGTAGGGATTTCTGAAAGTCAGACTGCGTTGCGCTAAAAAATATTGTGTGTCAGTTTAAGCACAGTCATGTATAATTGTTCAAAGGGGACGCTTCACCTGTAACAAAGTGATTGAAGTCACGCTGGTACGTTCTGTTGCTGTGCGTTTCCATTCCATGATTAATGTGATTTGAAAAGAAGTAATAAAATGAGCTCTAACATGGAAAGTAAGCGTTTCCGGACACATGTCCACTTAACATATTTTCTTTCTTTGTGTGTGAGGAATGTTTCCTGAAAGTTTGGCCGTACCTTTTTGTAACACCCTGTATATCTAGACTTGAACGTTCTTTTGTAGCGTCACATTTCAATAGGTTCTATTCTCTTTTTGTGCCGACTCTAAATCGTCCACTTTAAACTTCCATAGAACGATGATCTTCAGACATCTACATTCTGAAAAGACACTCCAGCACTTAAATTTGTATCACATATTAAAGAAATCCTCCTTTTTAGAAATGCTTTTCTTGCTGTAGCTTGTCTACATTTTATATCCACTCTACGTCGGCCATTATCAGTCAGTTTGCTGCCCAAATAACAAAACTCGTCGCCTACTTTTGGTGTCGAATTTCGTAACCTAATCCCCTAAGCATCGCTTGATTTAGTTACACTGTATTTCATTGCTGTTGTTTTAATTTTTTGTTCATCCTATAATTTCGTTTCGAACCCTTATCTATTCCGCTCATTAATTTCCCAAGCCCTTTGCTGTCACTGACTGAATTCCACTGTGATCTCCAAACCTCAATGTTTTCAATCGCTTTCCAAATTTATTATTGGTTGCTTCACATCTTGCCCAGCGTGCAGATTGAATAACATTGGGGATAGGCTACAATTCCATCTCACTCCCTTCTCAAATACTGATTCATTTTCATGTCCTTTCAGACTTGGAATTGCAGTCTTGTTTCTGTACAAGCTGTAGACAATCTCAGATCTATAAAAAGTGTAATCAAATCACTAGGAAAACTTCGCCCCTCCAGCGACTTGCGGCAAAGTGCATTTAGAAGAGGAAGAAGTTCGTTCGCATACTGTACGTAGAGTCGCATTGATATCCCATCCAGTCCAGTGGCTTGTCCTCTGCTGACCAATATAAGTTGCTTCGTTATCCCCTGGTCACTTAATGCCGTATTTGTGACGTTCGTGTGACGTAGGACGATCTTCCACAGTGAATCAATGAAGGAGTTTTGAAAAAGAAAAAATCATTTAATTTTTCTCCGTTTTCCGTGTCATCCTCCGCTTTGATTCCATTATGGCCGCGGAGTTTCTAGAGAGATGACTTCGCACTGTTTACTGATTTAACATAAGACGAAATTTTCATAGCATCTTCTGAGAAGTCAAAAGAATTTTACTTTCGGACTCATGTAATTATACAGTTTATTCCCTTTTGTCTATAGGTAGAATATTTCGTTTCCCTACATTCGTAACTTTTCTTTCCAAATTATTCAGCTCCATACTGCCAGAGCTAAAGAATAGGCGTACCCTGATTTTCAGTTGAAGGCATGAAGTTGCGAAAAAGAAAGCAGTAGTATTGATGTCCAAAGTAGATAAATTCTAAACTGTAAATGTTATTTGCAATTACACGTTGAATCACGAAGAGATGCAAATATTTTAATATTTTACTGTACAACTAAAACTAAACAAAAAAGTTCATATAAACATAGGTCCGTAAATGTTTACTCACGGAGTAACAGCTAACGAAAGATTTTGCCTGAAATTTAGCAGCTTCGCTAATATGAAGCCTTCGCGAAACTGACTGTACGAGGTTAAAGTAAAGCACGATTACCATTTATTTTGTTGTCATTGGTCTGTTGAATGTAATAAAATATGTCCCAGACGTGTATCTGCTGTAGTTTTCCAGACCATCCAGAGAAGCAAAGATTATTATACAAGTAAATTTGTTTACTTTCCATTAAGAATGTAGACACGCTGATGTCATTGTTGGCTAACGTTAGTGATTTGTTTCAGTCGTTCCCTAACCTTGTGACGCGTTAGTTTTCTGTATTGTTCAGTGAAAGACCATAATAACAACAGTGTATTTAAGTGAAACCGGGTAGTAAACTATGTAGTTTGTAGTTTATTTGTGAAATAGAGATGCCTTTTAAATTGACGACAGAGGAATACGCCGATTTGGTATTTATTTATGGTAAATATGGGGGCAGTTAACGAATGTCGTGTACTTTATCCATCCCGGAGGATTCCGAATGCACGAAACATTAGTGGAGTATTTCGAATGTTACAAGAGACAGGATCTCTACCTACCGTTCATAATCTGGATGTTCTGAAAATCTACTGCAGATACGCGTCCCGGACATGTTTTATTAAAGTCACCAGATCAATAACAGCAAAAGAAAAGGAAACCGTGGTTTACTTTAACCTCGTACAGTTTTGCGATGACTGCATATTAGCGAAGTTGCTAAGTTTCAGGCCAAATCTTTTATTAGGCGTAACTCTGTAACAAAACTTTTGCGCACCTATGTTTATATGAACTTTTTTGTTTAACTTTACTTGTAGTAGAATAACATATTTAAGTATTATCCTATCTTCGTGAATCACCCTGTGTATCTCTGCTCTGCCTGGGTGCAGCGCCTAAACGTAGCGAGTGCGGAATAACTGAAGCGCCGTGGACAAATGCACGGCGTCCACAGCCGGCTGGCTCGCCATGTACTCAAGTTTTGCGCCAGTGGACAGAACAGATAAATTCTCGTGTGGCTAACAATGTTGTCTAACGCCAAAGGTCTGCAGTACGAATGTGACAAAAGTTTACTGACATTATGCAAACATCAGTGAAAGATGCCACGAATTAGTGAGGATGCAAATGAGAGTTATTGATATGAAGTCATAAAGAAAATGCAAGGATACAGCTTAAAAGTAGAGCATGTACACGCAGAGTATGTTGTCAAAGTACTAACTTTGAAAAGCCCTCTTCAGTCTTTTCAAAGTTATGAAGCACTGTTGATTTACCATATTGTTGTTGTTGTTGTTGTTGTCGTTGTCCTCAGCCCAGAGACTGGTTTGATGCAGCTCTAAATGCTTCTCTTGTGCAAGCTTCTTCATCTCTAAGTAAACGCTGCAACCTACATCCATCTGAATCTGCTTACTGTATTCATCTCTTGGTCTCCCTCTACGATTTTGTTCCTCCATGCAGCCCTACAGTACGAAATTGGTCATCCCGTGACCCCTCAGAACATGTCCTACCAACCGGTCCCTTCTTCTAGTCAAGTCGTGCCACAAATTTCTCTTCTCCCCAGTTCTATTCAGTACCTGCTCATTTGTTACATGATCCACCCATCTAATCTTCAATATTCTTCTGTAGCACCAATTTCGAAATCATCTATTCTCCTATGGTTTAAACTATTTATCGTCCACGTTTCACTTCCATACATGGATACACTCCTTACATATACTTTCAGAAAATACTTCCTGACTCTTAAATCTATGCTTGATGTCAAAAAAATTTCTCTTTTCCAGAAACGCTTCCCTTTCCGTTGCCAATCTAAATTTTAGAACCTCTCTACTTCGACCGAGTGCTTACACAGTGGAAAGAATAGCGTTGAGTTGGATATATTGTTTCATGTACTGGAGAGTTCTGACACACTCTTTACAATTTAGTGACGGCTGTAGAGGGAGCATGCTTCAGTATTTCGGCAGGGGCCTTCCAGCGACTTGTTGAGTCAATGCGACGTCGAGCTGCTACGCGCCGACGAGCAAAATGTGGTCTGACACGATATTAGGAGGTATCTCAAGACTTTTGTGACCTGAGTGTGTTAAATGAAGGACTTTCTGTCCTGGTGACATATCACCTGTACACTGTACATACAAAATATGAGATGTAGGACTTAAACGTAAACAACCATTAAGAGGTTAAGCCTTAGGTTAGTCTGGGCAACTTATGCCTACAAATCAGACTGATGAGCTGTCTATGACCGCGGTCCTTGTCATCGCCATACAGCCAATAATTCCACCTGCTACTGCCACAGATGTATCCTGACGGTATCACCAGTTCTTTATTCGAGCAGCTACTCCACTGGCCTCAAGGGCTGGGTGGACCCTTTTCCAGAGTTCCTGGCCTCATAGAAAAAATGAGGTGGTTCCTGGATTCGAACTCTCTTCCTTCCTACTGAAGGCAATGACGACAACCATTCGGCTATGCTGGCGGCAAAAAAATTGTGACTCATCTACGCTAAAACTACTTATATATAGGTTTTAAATGAAACAAGAAATGTCAGAAAATAAAAATCAGCAGAATACAGAGTCAAGACTCAAGCATGTTCGAAATACCATTTACCCTGAAAAATTTTAATCATGGAATGAACTCAATGAAAGACGGGAAAGCAGCGGGAGTCGACGATATATGCGTGGAACAGATCAAACAGCTCCGACCTAGTCCCAGCAATGGATCCTGTAGCTCTTTAATCATTGCTTAAAAACGTGTAAGATCCCAAAGATGTGGAGGATATCAAAGGTAGTGGCGCTACTAACACCTGGGAAAGACGCAGGTCACCCGAAGAACTACCGCCCAATAGCACTCCCGTGCCATCTGTACATACTGTACGAACGAATAATCCTAAACCGCATAGCAAATACCACAGACCAAAAGCTCATTCCCCAACAGGCTGGATTCAGACCCGGGAAATCATGCACCAGTCAAATCCTAGCACTCACAGAACACACAGAGGAAGGGTAGGAAAACAAACAAGTAACAGTTGTAGTAATTGTGGACTTAAGTTCTGCATACGACAACGTCAGCCACTGAAAGCTCATGGAAAAACTGTACTGTACATTTAAGGATCATCAGTTCACAAAAATCATTGAATCTCTGCTGCAAAACAGACAGTTTTATGTAAAGCTGGCCAGAAAAAAAAACCGATGGCGTCGACAAAAGAACGGTCTCGCCGAGGGCAGTGTGCTGGCCCCCCTACTATTTAACCTGTACGTCAGTGATCAACCAACACCGGAACCTACTACCCATTTCTTGTATGCCGATGATCTGGCCATTACAGCGCAAGGAAATAGCTTCAAGGAAGTAGAAGGGAAATTAGAAAGCTCGCTACATGTAATGTCTGACGACAATAAAGAGAACTCTCTCAAATCAAATCCATCTTAGACACAGGTTAGCGCTTTCCACCTCCGCACAAACGAGGCAAACAGGAAGCTGAACGTCACCTGGCACGGCAACAAACTGGACCATACGGACAAACCAAGATACCTTGGTCTCGTGCTGGATAGATCACTGACGTACAGATATCACGGTGAAATAAACCTGCCAAAAAGTTGCCGCCAGGAACAATATTTTTAAAAAAACTGACCAATAGTAAATGGGGAGCTACTCCGACTGTATTACGAACAACTGTTCAAGCGCTTTGCTTCTCCACTGCAGAATATGCATGCCTGTATGGTCCCGATCCACACATGCCGAAAAGTCACTACAGTCCTTAATGAAACATGCAGGCTAACAACAGGATGCATGAAACCCACTCCACTTGGGAAAATACACAAAGCAGCTGGATTCTCATCTCCTGAATCCCGAAGAATTGAGCACGAACATACAGAAAAATGTAAACAGATTTTCGACGAGCTCCACCCACCGCATGGTTCTTCAGGTGGACGTAGCAGACTTAAATCCCGCAAGAGATTTCTCACTAGTGAATTGAACGAGCCTCCGAAGGACTACCCTGCCTCACGAGAAATACCCAGCAGCAGTACATCAAGCTGGAAGATTTGGAGAACACTGAACCGCATCAGAACAGGTGTAGCACCAGTTAAAGCAAACCTAGTCAAATGGGGCTTCAAGGACGAAGGAGACAACAAATGTGACTGTGGTGAAGTTCAGGATATGGAACACATTCTACAATGTTCCATCTGCCCCACAAGGTGTACCCTTGACGAACTATGGCTTGAGAAGAGAGAAACAGTGGACTTGGCCCGACATTGGGCTGAAAGGCTTGGAAACAAATCTCCGGACACGAAAAAGTAAAGTAAAGTAAAGTTTAAATGAAAACTCACTGAAGATTGAATATGCATCAGAATTTTGGAACATATATTGTATTCGAACATTATGAATTAAATCGAAGCAAACAGTCTATTGACACACAGTTAACAATTATTTACAACAAAACATCGTTCTAGTGAAACACAACTAGCTCTTTATTGGCATGTAGTGTTGAGTGCTATTTACAAGGGATCTCACATCGATTCTGTATTTCTGGACTACCGAAAGGCTTTTGACACTATTCCACAAGTGGCTTGTAGTGAAATTGCGTGCTTATGGAAAATCGTCTCAGTTATGTGACTTTATTTGTGATTTCCTGTCAGAGAGATCACAGTTCGCAGTAATTGACACAAAGTCATCGAGGAAAATAGATGCTATTTCTGGCGTTCCCCAAGGTAGTGCTACAGGCCCTTTGCTGTTTCTTATCTATATAGACGATTTGGGAGACAATCTGAACAGCCGTCTTAGGTTGTTGGCAGATGACGCTGTCGTTTATCGACTAATAGAGTCATCAGAAGATCAACACAAATTGCAAAACGATTTAGAAAAGATATCTGAATTTGCGAAAATTGGCAGTCAACCCTAAGTGACGAAAAGTGGGAAGTTATCCACATGAGTGCTACAAGAAATCGGCTAAACTTCGGTTACATGATAAATCAGTCAAATCTAAAGGCCGTAAATTCAACCAAATATTTTGGAATTACAATTACGAGCAACTTAAATTGTAAGGAAGACATACAAAATGTCGTGGGGAAGGCTAGCCAAAGACTGTGTTCTATTGGCAGGACACTTTGAAAATGTAACAGATCTACTAAGGAGACGGCCTACAGTACACTTGTCCGTCCTCTTTTAAAATACTGCTGCACTCTGTGGGATCCTTATTAGATATGATTGACGGAGTACATCAAAAAAGTTCTAAGAAGGGCAGCACGTTTTGTATTATCACGAAATATGGGAGAGAGTGTCACTGAAATGATACATGATTTGGGCTGGACATCTCTAAAACAAATGCGTTTTTCTTTGCGACGGAATCTTCTAAGTTCTAATTACCAACTTTCTCCTGCGAATTCGAAAATATTTTGTTGACGCAGACTTACATAGGGAGAAACGATCATCACGATAAAATAAGGGAAATCAGAGCTCGTACAGAGAGATACAGGTGCTCGTTCTTTGCGTGTTATACGAGATAGGAATAATAGAGAATTGAGAAGGTGGCTCGATGAACCTTCTTCCCGGCACGTAAATGTGATTTGCAGAGTCCATGTAGATGTAGATGTTGATGATACTCCACAAGTGAAGGTCAATAGCTGTGCAGCTGAAGTATGAAAGCCTCAGTATCTATAGGTAATGATAGTTTAACTTTTACAAACGTTTGGAAACATATTACGCTTTATTATTCAGTGAGAGTCACAGAAGCTGTTTAATTTCCATCAGTATGGATATCAGCAACCCAGCTGACGTATCACTAACTAAATCAGAATAATTTACTTGATTTACGGCAAAAGGTAGCAACTTTATTTCCTGTACTTCTGGTATTTAAATTACCACCTCAGTTACACCATTCTGCCTAGGGTGGGTCCCATTTCATGTGTATCTTTGTGATATTTATGTGACTGTCTTGTGTTCATTCGGATCTCTGGGTGGGGACTACTTTATTACGACATCGTTATCAGCAGAAAGAAAACTGGCGATTTAAAGGTCGGAGTTGCCTAAGCGGGAGCTTCTATCCTTTTTGACAACTTTATTTGGATGATGAAATGTCTGCATGGTGAAATGAAGATCGTATCAATTTCATTTTTGACATGTCCAATATTCCATTTCCCCCCAATCCCCACCCCCAATGAACCATGGACCTTGCCGTTGGTGCAGAGGCTTGCATGCCTCAGTGATACAGATGGCCATACCGTAGGTGCAGCCACAATGGAGGGGTATCGGTTGAAAGGCCAGACAAACGTGTGGTTCCTGAAGAGGGGCAGCAGCTTTCCAGTAGTTGCAGGAGCAACAGTCTGGATGATTGACTGATCTTGCCTTGTAACCAAAAAAGCCTTGTTGCTGTGGCACTGCAAACAGCTGGAAGCAAGGGGAAACTACAGCTGTAATTATTCCGAGGGCACCCCTTTACTGTATGGTTAAATGATGATGGCGCCCTCTTGGGTAAAATATTCTGTAGGTAAAAAAGTCCCCCATTCGGCTCTCTAGGCAGGGACTACTTAGGAGGACATCATTATCAGGAGAAACAAAACTGGCGTTCTACAGGTCGGAGTATAAAATGTCAGATCCATTAATCGGGCAGGTAGGTCAGAAAATTTAAAAAGGCAAATGGATAAGTTAAAGCTGGATATAGTGGGAATTAGCGACGTTCGGTGGCAGGAGGAACAAAAGTTCTGGTTAGATGAATACAGGGTTATAGGGTTAATGCAGGAGTAGGATTAATAATGATTAAGAATGTAGGAGTGCTGGTAAGCAACTATGAACAGCATATTGAATGCATTATTGTAGCCAAAACAGACACAAAGCCCTCGCAGTGGTTGAGAAGGGAGTGAGACTGGGTTGTAGCCTATCCCCAATGTTATTCAATCTGCATCTTGAGCAAGCAGTAAATTTTCTACAAAACTTCCTGTTTCCGTTTTTCAGTTCATACGTACTGCAGTTAAGCACACTGATGACTAGAACACTGAGGGCACAGTAGGCTGCTGCTCCTACCCTGCCAGAGTTGCGGCACCTGCAGATGCTCTGCCGATGTGACATCTAGTGCAGTTAGATGCACAGACGGCGGATTTGAACGACATATGTAAAGTTCATTTTCATAAATTCATTTATTTACAGAGAGAAGTTAACAAAGAACACCTTATCTGATGCCTCTTGACCTGCTAAAATGCACACATCACAGCAAGATTTGCATCAACTCAGTTCGGAGAGTTTCGAAGCCATTACAGAAAAATGGAATTGAGCTCAACAGAAACATAATTTCCACCCTTTTTATTGCTCATGCAAACCATACATTGCATGTTGAACCACCGTAGAGCGAGACCTACAGGGGTGGTGGTCCTTGTTGCTGTACACACTGGTACCTCTCAAACCCAGTAGCACGTCCTCATGCATTGATGCAAGTATTCGTTGTGGCATACTACCCACAAGTTCATCAAGGCACTGTAGGTCCAGATTGTCCCAATCCTCAACGGCGATTCGGCATAGATAATTCACAGTGGTTGGTGGGTCACGTAGTCTATCAACAGCCCTTTTCAGTGTATCTCAGGCGCATTCCAGAGGTTTCATGTCTGGAGTGCATGCTGGCCACTCTAGTCGAGCGATGTCGTTATCCTGAAGGAAGTCATTCTCAAGCTGTGCACGATGGGGGCGCGAATTGTCGTCCATGAAGAAGAATGCCTCACCAACATGCTGCTGATATGATATGGTTGCACTATAGGTCGGGGGGGTGGCATTCACGTATCGTACTGCCGTTACAGCATCTTCCACGACCTCCAGCGGCGGACGTCGGCCCACATAGTTCCACCCCAAAACAGCAGGGAACCTCAACCCTGCTGCACTCACTGGACAATGTGTCTAAGGCATTCAGCCTGACCGGGTTGCCTTCAAACACGTCCCTGACAGTTGTCTGGTTGAATGCATATATGACGCTCTTTGGCGAAGAGAACTTGATGCCAGTCCTGAGCGATCCATTCGGCATGTTATTGGGCCCACCTGTTCCGCACTCCATGCTGTCGTGGTTGCAAAGATGGACCTCGCCATGGACGTTGGAAGTGAAGTTGTCCATAATGCAGCCGTAACACGACGTCGTGTGGCTGCACGAAAAGCATTATGCGACATGGTGGCGTTGCTGTCAGGGTTCCTCCGAGCCATAATTCGTAGGTAGCGGTCGTCCACGGCAGCGTTAGCCCTTGGGCAGCCCGAGCGAGGGATGTCATCGACAGTTCCTGACTCTCTTTATCTGCTCCCTGTCTGAAAAATATCTGTTTTATTCACTATGAGATGCCTGGACAGTTCCCTTGTTGAGAGCTCTTCCTCACGCAAAGTAGCAATGGGAACGCAATCAGACCGCGGTATTGACCGTCTAGGCATAGTTGAACTACAGACAACATGAGGCATATGCGCTGATATGAAACTTCCCGGCAGATTAAAACTGTGTGCCCGACCGAGACTCGAACTCGGGACCTTTGCCTTTCGCGGGCAAGTGCTCTACCAACTGAGCTACCGAAGCACGACTCACGCCTGATACTCACAGCTTTACTTCTGCCAGTACCTCGTCTCCTACCTTCCAAACTTTACAGAAGCTCTCCTGCGAACCTTGCAGAACTAGCACTCCTGAAAGAAAGGATGTTGCGGAGACATGGCTTAGCCACAGCCTGGGGGATGTTTCCAGAATGAGGCATGTACCTCCTTCCTCGTGGAATGACTGGAATTGATCAGCTGTCGGAATCCCTTCGTCTAATAGGCGCTGCTCATGCATGGCAGTTTACATCTTTGGGTGGGTATAGTGACAACTCTGATCAGTTAAAGAGAGTGTGTCTGTGATACAATTGCCAAAGTCAACGTCCATCTTCAGGAGTTCTGGGAACTGGGGTAATGCAAAACTGGTTTTGATGTATGTAGTTGGCTTAGAACAATGTGTGAACACAATACTAAATTACTCTACATGGACTACAGCTCTGAGCACTATTTGATATATTGTTAATTGTCTCTTAAAGCCAGAATAATAATATTTTACCTTTTATTTCTTTGAGTTATCATTACTTATTTTCATGTATGAGGACTCCTTCAATGAGAATTTCTGTGTGTGTATGTCTTATCATGAATGTTGGAAAACGTTGCTGTGTAAACACATTTGCAACTCTGCAAGACATGGATATAATTGCTGAGTGTGTTTTCTCTTGTAAATGATTATCTTGTGCAAATAAGAAATTTCTTGATGTTTTTAAGAAGTGCTGTAATATCTTTATTGTATTGTAAGAGAAATTGTTTTTCGTGTGGGAATTGTTTTAAGTAATCATTGTTATTTTTTCTGCAGCTACTGTGATACTGTATTACAGTATTCTGACACACAAACTAAGCCTCTGGGGGTTCCTTGGGGATGACTGATGTTCCTCCTCAATACAATGTGCTCTTTCTCTGTTCAGAGAGCTGTCTTTGGACTTTCATCATAACTGTTTACTTAAAGTCATACTTGGCCGACCTCCACTGGCAGTGTTTACAAACTGCACAGTTGGTTCAATAAATAAATTGTTGTTGATTAAATTGAAGATTTATTGTTACTGTAGTCCAGCAACTTACCGCTACAGTACAACGCCTTACTGTGACACTGGCTGTGGTGTTATTTGCAATAGCTTATTCTTACCAATTACTTTACAATAATGAATGTAGTTAAAAACGCGTTTATTATTAATGATATACGTTTCGATTATTGTTGAGGTTTCATGGAAGGAAATTCGATTCTTGCTACACTCATTAGTTTATGTAAATCTCAAATTGTCGCTACTGTAGTGTTATTTTTACTTCAGAGGTGTGATTGTACTGCTACTTTCGTCTTATCCTGTCTATCCAGTGTTGGTGGTTGAACTGGCTGGCGCGGTCCACTGGGGTTTTCCCCTTGTGATTCCTGGCCCCGCTGTCAGCCCCTGCATCGAGCAGTGCAGTCGCCTCCTCCGTGCGGCCATGCTCTGCTGCAAAGTGCAGCGGCGTGTCCCCGTCCACGTTCCTGGCATTAAGGTCTGCAGAGGCCGCCGCCAGCAGCCGCACCACGGCCGGCCGGCCGCCCCATGCAGCCCAGTGGAGTGGCGTGTTCTGGACCCAGTTCCCGGCGTCCACCTCCGCGCCAGCCCCCACCAGACAGCTCGCCGCTTCCACGTGACCCTCCCAGGCTGCCCAGTGCAGTGCAGTGTTCTTGTTCCCATCCGTCGCACCCACATCAGCCCCAGCTGCCAGCAGCATCTGCAGCTCTTGCACTGTCCCATCGTTAGCTGCCTTGATCAGCCTCCTGCCTTTCTCTGCTGCAGAGAGGGCCCTACACAAAACACAGAAATTCTCACACTTTCCTTCAAACACACACTTCTGATGAAGAAGCGTATCAGAGTGGTACAACTGTAACCAATTCTAAAACTCATCTCTCTGACAACTGATAAATCTCCCTTCTGTGATGCAGAACACTGAGAAAGTTATTTTATATTAATGTACAGATGCACATTTACGCCATCCACTCAAATTCTTCATGCACTCTCCACAAAAAATTCCTACACTCCAACTCTCAAGATGCAAAGTTATCACATTTTGTCACTTTAATTTGTGATCGTTAGTTTTTTGACCTTAGAATTCAGTCGTTATAGACGTTGTTGCCTTCCAATTCTTTCAGCCATTACTACGTCTCTGTGTATAGCAGTCCTCTCTGACACATGCAAATGTGACAAATAATGCTAATGACATCTCCTGCTATTTAAAGAGAAGTTTCTGTTACTACAGGAACAAAAGTAAACCAAATTATCAACAAGTTTCTTGACACAAACTCGTCAAACAGAGAAAGCTACTGTTAACCAGGAAACCATTTAGTAGTTACGTTTCGGATACAGCAATGATACCAAACTGGACTTCTCTACCCCTACACACAATCACACTCATTGACAGATGCACATACACGCAAGAACTAACACAAACAAACAAACAAACACACACACACACACACACACACACACACTCACACACACAGAAACATACACACACACACACACACAGAGAGAGAGAGAGAGAGAGAGAGAGAGAGAGAGAGAGAGAAGAGAGAGAGAAACTTTCGTCTTATATTCCTCTGGCTGTGATGCACCTTAAGGTGACAGCGAGATCATGAGAGTAAATTAAAGTTTAATGTACTTTTCTCGATATGACAACCGTTGGAAAGTAAATCTTGTTTCCTGGAAAGTGCTGCAGTATGTAATTCACATGCGACAATCTCGCTAGGACGGGTCTAAACGAAAATACCTACATGCTGATACAACGCACTGTGCGGCATGTGCTCAGGAGAAGAACTTAGTAACATTTTTTGAAACTAAAGTCAATTTAGAAGTAATTATTTCCATTATTCTGGTAAATGACGTATTAAAATAATGAATCCAATATCCGATGGTCAATAAAATACATAATTCCTTTTTCTAGAAATATTTTGAGCAGACAGATTTGCAAATGTTGCTGATTCTATTGAAAATCATACAGTTGACATACTCAAAACTCATTTTATAGTTCTAATAACTGCATGAGATAATAATGGATCTATTCTATATAGAGAGAAACAGACGTGAATCCTGAATGACTGTACAGGAACCAACAGCTCTGAAGCCCTTTTGACTCCTACAGTGCTTAACTTGGTGTTTTCCTGGTGAAGGCAGTGTAGTTATGTTTGCCTCGCACACATGTTTGTGTGTGTGTGTGTGTTTTGTGTGTGTGTGTGTGTGCGTGTGTGTGTGTAGTCTGGTGAAGGTGTACCCACGGTGTGACACTGAATGTTTGAAGTAGTGCTACTTAGTTTTTAAATGCACAGATCACTGACAGACGTCAAAGTCACTTCTCCAGATTCAAAAAAATCCTACAGATGAGAGACAGACTCTGAGCTGTTTGGGCCAGTTAATACGGAGCTGTGGAAGCTGCTTCACAAACAGGCGTTAATCTATCATTACTGGTACTTTAATGGTAATCATTTATAACCTGACCAGAATCAGTGACGATTTAAGACACTTAATCTACTACGGTTTCTCATTACTACTGAATATTTTATGGAATCGCCACTTTAATTACAGATCATTGGGTCATGAGTACACCCAGTGCATGATCCACTTCTCCTCCAATCCAACAGATTTTATGGGTGGACAAGATGCTGCAAGTCTATATTCTGTTTGATCAGTCGTATGTGGGCTTCTGTGCCACAAAGTTTCTCGCTGATAAAAAATGATCCGCTACTCTGTACTCTAAATCTGTTGCTGAAGCAGCCACACACAACTTCTACAGAGCGATGAGTCTTTGCCTTTCATATGTGTGGTTATTGGGGCTGGTAGTGGTACCACCCAGCATGGGTGTGCCTCAGCTGTGAACCGATGATAGCCACCTTCCATACTCGAGTGATCTCTGATGGGGTGTGGTGTAGCAGGCAAATTGTTGAGTGGTGTTTCTAGCACTGATGTACAATGGATATGGTGGAGACCTGCAAACCATTCCCAAAATTGCATACATGAAAATGAAAACTACACATCATAAGCTTTCCTAGCATTTTCTCTCATATTTTTGACAAGTATTACATACATATTAACTTTGTTAGTAATAATGAGTCACTCCAAATTCTTTCAGTATTTAGCAGCAGTCTTTCCACTGCCCAAAAAATTTCCTAACAGAACACAGCCACTGGTGTGTCACTTTCTATGTAATGACAGCATCTTCAAGACTGCCTTTAGTGTCACAATGCTACAGTACATGCAGATGTAGGATCTCAAACCATGGGACTGACTGTGCTCCCATAAATTAAAAGTTTGCTCTCTGCATATGGATTACTGTACGTAGAATACTAACAGGAAGTGGGGTAACTTATGATTCACTCTGAAATGTATGAATGACTTCATAAAAAATTTGTTATACTTAACGGACTTTTAGCTGAATGATTCTCAAAACAGTGTTTTTCATTTATAATTTTGGCACACAGTTTTTCCTCTCTAGTGATGAAAAATAATGTTTCACTTCATGAAAGTAGCAGGAACACAAACATACTATAAAAATATAATTCTGTTATAATAAGTCCGCTACGGTCGCAGGTTCGAATCCTGCCACGGGCATGGATATGTGTGATGTCCTTAGGTTAGATCGGTTTAAGTAGTTCTAAGTTCTAGGGAACTGATGACCTTAGAAGTTAGGTCCCATAGTGCTCAGAGCCATTTGAACCATTTGAGAGATAGTATGTGCCATAAGCAATAATTGAAGTGAAATTAATCTAATGCACTAAGAAAGAAGAAGCCAATCACACTGAAAACAATGAACATGCGCTGAAGTGAAATGATATCCTGGAAAACCGCTCAGAAAAGTTGAACTTGCAAAGTAATGTAATGAACATTAGTGACAGTTTAAATTTTGTTTCACATCACGACCGCAAGTTAGATTTCCTACTTAGCATGAACAGACACTTTAACAGATTTTTTAACCTTTCACTTTGAGAGAGAGTTAATAGGATTTCTTTTCTTTAAAATAGTGATTTAGTGCATTAGTGATCAGTATATTTCGGTTTAGGAATGCACTTGAATTCCATGTGTTTGTAAGTTGCTCTGTTGGTGAACATGTTTTTTCCGTCATGCAGCTCCATTCATCATTTGTCTACTATTCAGAATTGCAGGCAAGGTAAACTTGGAGGGATAGGAAACTGTATAATTTATCTGTGATGGTAACATTATCACAAATTACCTCCTACCTGCAGGCTCTGAGTTTTGTGGTCAGCAAGGGATTATTTAGATTATTCCCTGACAAAAAAAAACTGTGTCCAACTAATACTCGGAAACAGAATCTAGCTTGTGATTTATTAGATCTACATTGATCGAAGTGTGTCTGCTAGATGCTTCATATGGAATGAGAATGCATTTAGACATAGCAGTAATTTCTAGTCTTTCGTGACATTCAGTTCCATGGCTTGAGATCCAACATCTGCATGTCCTGTAGCATTGTGACACTAAAGATGGTCTTGTAGGTGCTGTCATTACACATGAAGGAATACACCACTGCCTGTGTTCTGTTTGGAAATGTTGTGGACAGTGGAAATACTACTGCTAAATACTTTTACCAATGGTATAAGTCTTCATGAAATTTACCACTTGTATCTTATAAGTAATTTTTGTGTCACTGCCGTCTACCCTTTCAAGCACTGACATACGGTTATGTTCCTAACTAACTCAAACCGTGTTGTAAATTGTGGGAAAATACATAAGATCCGCAAGCATCCTCTCGTCTGTTACATTTATGGAGATGATATTTAGGCTAGTTTTATGAGCTGGAACTGTTTTGTAGTCAATTACTGGTTTTGCTGCTCAAACGTGTGCAGTTTTCTGCAAATTTTAGTTCCTGTTGAACTGCAAACAGATTTATGAGCGTTTTCCTTACATATCTTCTTCATCTTGGAAACCTGAAGTCCTTGTCATATTACGAGATGTGATTTAAAATCAGTAGCATGTGATGTTGCTGGCAGCAGCCATCCAATACTAATCTGGGTATAGTGGTGTCATAAGATGCTGACTAACGATGACTGTGGATGCCTCGTTAATTATAACACTGTATATCATGTTAGTCACTCATCTGTTAAATAGCATTTTTCTTACAGTCATATTAAAAATTGTTTTTCACTCAGTCATATGCATTGTCAAACCCAACTATCATTTTCGCTGGATGTGACATACAACTGAGGTCTGATATAAAATATATCTGTTCATTCTGGCAATAGATCTGACATGTTCCTAGCTATAGTACTACGAAAACTGCATTCAGCTCGATTCTTTATGAGAAGCAGTTTTAGTTGGTTGGTTGGTGTGGGGAGTAATGGGATCAAACTACGCTGTCATCTGTCCCTTTCCCAACATTCAAACAGCTCTCGGGTTAAAAACATTACCAAAACTATATCAGGAAAGTAAAAGGCGAAAACGTAAACTAAAAGAAAAAACAGTGGATGGTATCAGAATAATATAGCAGATGGCCAGAACTGGGTGATCACAACAGAAATAAAGGATGAGCGAGCCACTCTGCAACACACTAAAACCTCCAGCCTTAAAGACAAGGCTAGACGAACTTGGACAGGGAAAATACGAACACCAAGGGTAAAAAACAGCAAAGAAAGACTGAGGAAGAGTTAAAATAAAGGTAGAAAAAGCCAGATGCTCACCATTAGATTGTGTGATAAAAATTCCCCTCACAAATAAAACGTAAAACGATGTCAACCGTTAAGACATTGACTCCCAACACCGTTAACAGTGTGATGGGAAGGTTAAAAGTCCACTGCAGAGCAACTAAACTAGGGGAGTCCAGTGAGATGAGGACGACAGTCAAGTGGGACCTACAGCAGCACTGAGGTACGTCCTAGCGACGGAGGAGGTGTCTATGAGTCAGCCAGGTGCGGCTGATGTGGGGTTAGCAAAGGACAACAGACTCCCTGCGAGTGGCTTGCATGGATGATTATCACAGATTCGTATTCTCCTTGACAACACATAGTTTATTTGGTGTACTGACTGTGTGTCATTCAGCATCCCAGATCCTGAAAACTTTACAGCATGAGACCAACTGGAGATCAGTCTCCAATGGTAAGATCTCCAGAGTTGGTTTACTGGTAGCATGTTTGGTCAACCTGACAGCAAGTTCACTGCCCAGGATCCCAGCATGTCCTGGGGTCCTAATGTAGGTCACTGAATGTCCGCTGTCGCCGAGGGCACAAAGAGACTGCTGGATAGTTAACAGCAAAGGGTGGTGAGGGAAGCACTGATTGAGAGCTTGTATGCTACTTAAAGAGTCACTAGAGATGACGAAGGACTCACCTGTGCAGGAATGGATATGCTGAAGTGTGCAAGAGATAGCTACCAACTGTGGACTGAAAACACTGAAGCAATCCAGCTAGGAGCTCTGTTCAGCATGTCCAACGTGAGCATAAGCGGAGCTAACAAGAGCCATTGAGCCATCTGTGTAGACTGTTTCTGAGTCCTGGAACTCACCAAGAATAGAGAAAAACTGCTATGGAGGCCACAGGTGGAACTGAGCCTTTTGGGCTTTGCGATAGGTCCAGACAAACCAGTGGCTGTGGTATGGACCACGAGGTGAAAACATAGAAAAGTGTTAGAAGGAAAGTGTCGAGATCAGTAAGAAGCAAACACAAACTGCAACTGACATCCCCCATCTGCGCTGCTGGTGTCAGGGATGGGTAGCCATATTAGGAAAAACAGATCATTATTTGAATGGTAAGGCGAATAATGAATATGGGCAGTATAATTCGCAAGCAACTGCTGTCACCTAATTCGCAATGGAGGAACACCAGCCTTTACTAGACCGCTGGTTTGGGAAGCTCTTGTCACACAGTGGTATATAGAGTCCAGCAGCTGGAATGCTGAGGGCAAAGTAGAACCCCACACCAGGCATCCATAGGAACGAAGGGACTGCAAAGTGCTTTGCACAGCTGCAGCAGTGTAGGGCGATCAGCACCCCATTCGTTGTGGTGCAGGCATTGAATAACATTAACATGCTGCCAGCACATTTCCTTAAGCTGACGAAGATGGGGAAGCCAAGTTAAGCAAGTATCAAAGACCAGTCCCAAAAAGCAGAATGTCTCCACTACATTAAGTAGTTGGCCATCAAGGTAAAGTTCCAGATGGAGATGGCAGTACAACAAAAACAGAAGGGCATGACGCAAGTCTTGGCAGCTGAAAACTGAAACCTGTGAGTGAGGACCCACTGCTGCACCTTTTGTATGACTTCTAGCAGTCGACGTTCAGCCACACCAACAGAAGAGGAGCAAAGGGAAATACAAAAATCATCAGCATGTAGGTGGGGAGATACTGAGGACCGTTAACGACGATTAAAAAGATTGGGACGCTCAGGACAGAGCCGTGTGGGACCCCATTCTCTTGGATGTGAGGCGAACAGTGTGAGGCACCAGCTTGAGCTCTGAAATTCTTAGCGACAAAAAGTTCCGTATAAAAATCGAGAGCGGGCCCCAAAGACACCACTCATGCAGAGTAGAGAGGATGTGGTGTCGCCAAGTGATATGGTAGGCTTTCGTCAGACCAAAAAAGGCGGAAATGAGGTGCTGACGCCTGGAAAAGACCATTCAGATGGCAGTCTCTGGGCAGAGTAAGTTGTCAGTGGTGGAGAGAACTCGCCAAAAACCGCCCTGGGAGGGAGCCAGAAGACGCTGAGACTTGAGGAGCCAACACAACGGCCAGCTCACCATACATGCAAGCAGCTTGCACACAACGTTGGTGAGGCTGATAGGACGATAACAGCCCAAATCTAGCAGGTTATTACCAGGATTTAGCACTGGGATGATCATACTTCCCTGGCACTGCGATGGGGAGTCGCCATCGCTCGAGATTCAGTTGATGATGGCAAAGAAGTGGCGCTGATAATCCACTGACAGACGTTTAAGCTTTTGGGAATGGATGTGGTCTGCCCAGGGGGTTGAGTCAGGAGAATTGGCAAGGGCACTGAGCAATTCCAACTCACTGAAGGGAGCACTATATGGCTCGGATTGGTGTGGAGCGAGAGATAGGAATTGTCGTTTCACCACTGTTTAATTCTCAGATGCAGAGGTGCTAAGATAATGATCCACAAGACATTCTGCAATTGTGTGGATCGGCATATACAGCTCCATCTCGAAATTCCATGTATACCTGCAGGAGTCTCATATCCGTAAAGGCATCTGAGCTTGGTCCAGACCTGGGAAGGAGAGGTTTTTGTGCCAATGGTGGAGATGTATCGTTCCCAATACTCCCATCATTCAATGAGCTGACAGACCTGGACACGATGCCGTTTGAAGGCAATGACATGCTCTAGAAATCCATGGCGCTGATGATGTTGAAGGGCCACATACAGTCTCTAATGGCCACAGTGATTTTGAGTGACCACCAAGGCACTGACTTCCACTGGGGCAACCTGAGGAACTAGGGATTCAAGATTCAGCTTGGGCAACAATGGTAGTAATGGTGGTCCTATACCAAGGAGATTCAACAGTTGTAGTGCACTTGAAAGTATCCCATTCAGCATTGGTAAGAGCCCATATGGGCAAGTGTCCAGGCGATGCTGGGGTAGGGACAGAAAGAGTGGAAAGTGGTCACTACCACACAAGTCGTTGTGAGATCTCCAATGGATATAAAGGAGCAGACCAGGACTGCAAACCAATGGATCAATGGCTCAGTATGTGTTATATGCCACACTAAAGTGAATGGGGGCACCTGTAATGAGGAGGCAAAAACTGAGGTGAGTTAGTAGATCATTGAAAGCCATACCACAGCAGCAATCTTGGTTCCACTCCAAACAAAGTTAGGGGCATTAAAATCACCCAGAAGTAGGAAAATTGGGGGTGGTGGTGGGACTTGAGAAATTAGTGCAGCTAATACATGGTGCAAAACTTCATTGTCTGGAGGGACGTATATATTGCTGACGGTAATTTCCTGAATTGTCCTCACAGTTCCCAAAAGTGTTTCAACGGGCATAGGTTCGCTACACACATAGACATAGATGCAGACTCCACCTTGCAGCCTGTCACAGTCAGTACAATTTTTGTAGTACCCATGTCAGGCACAGAGGGCTGGGGTCCACATCACAGGAAAACACGTTTCCTGAAAAGCAATGCAAAACGCAAATATAATGCTTAAAAGTTGCCATAGTTCAGCGAGGTGGGAGAAAAAACCGCCGCAGTTCCACTGGAGCAATAGGTAGTCAGTCATTTGGGAATTCATGAAGGGATCAAGGATACAGTTTATGCCTCAGTGTCACCATGAGTGCTGGTATCCAGGACTGTTGCGTCTGAAGCGTCAGCAAGATCTAGGACCTTGAGGGATTCTACGATCTCCACCTCGTCCTCAGACCTGGAACTGCTAGGGACTGGTGGTGTTGGGACCACTGGTGAGCCATAGTAAAGTTAGCTTTGAAAAGCGCGCCACAGCACGTAGCGTGCAGCAGTCGCCCTCCTTTCTCTGGCGGTGGTGCTGATGTCGCCATTGAAGGCTTCGGTGTCTCCCTCTAGAGGGAAAGGGGAAAAGTGGGCTGTTCGCGTGGGTTTATGATGTGGCTGTATGGGCTCTTGTGGAGAGTTTGCAGTTGCGGCATGAAGAAGCGACTTCTCTGCTGGTGCCAGAGGGACAGCGTGCAGATCGCGGCATCAGCGTAAGAGACGCGAACAGCGGCTCCATGCTATGCGGCATTAACTGCTCGTCGCGAAAGGAGTCTTCCTGAGCGTGGGTTTGCGAGGGGCCTAATTTGCAGTTCGGCCGTATGCTGTCGACCGGGGAGGAGGTTCTGAAAATCGGCGCGCCTTCTACATCTACATCTACATCTATACTCCGCGAGCCACCTTACGGTGTGTGGCGGAGGGTACTTATTGTACCACTATCTGATCCCCCCTTCCCTGTTCCATTCACGAATTGTGCGTGGGAAGAACGACTGCTTGTAAGTCTCCGTATTTGCTCTAATTTCTCGGATCTTTTCGTTGTGATCATTACGCGAGATATATGTGGGCGGTAGTAATATGTTGCCCATCTCTTCCCGGAATGTGCTCTCTCGTAATTTCGATAATAAACCTCTCCGTATTGCGTAACGCCTTTCTTGAAGTGTCCGCCACTGGAGCTTGTTCAGCATCTCCGTAACGCTCTCGCGCTGACTAAATGTCCCCATGACGAATCGCGCTGCTTTTCGCTGGATCATGTCTATCTCTTCTATTAATCCAACCTGGTAAGGGTCCCATACTGATGAGCAGTACTCAAGAATCGGACGAACAAGCGTTTTGTAAGCTCCTTGTTTCGTCGATGAGTCACATTTTCTTAGAATTCTTCCTATGAATCTCAACCTGGCGCCTGCTTTTCCCACTATTTGTTTTATGTGATCATTCCACTTCAGATCGCTCCGGATAGTAACTCCTAAGTATTTTACGGTCGTTACCGCTTCCAATGATTTACCACCTATGGCATAATCGTACTGGAATGGATTTCTGCCCCTATGTATGCGCATTATATTACATTTATCTACGTTTAGGGAAAGCTGCCAGCTGTCGCACCATGCATTAATCCTCTGCAGGTCTTCCTGGAGTACGTACGAGTCTTCTGATGTTGCTACTTTCTTATAGACAACCGTGTCATCTGCAAATAGCCTCACGGAGCTACCGATGTTGTCAACTAAGTCATTTATGTATATTGTAAACAATAAAGGTCCTATCACGCTTCCTTGCGGTACTCCCGAAATTACCTCTACATCTGCAGATTTTGAACCGTTAAGAATGACATGTTGTGTTCTTTCTTCTAGGAAATCCTGAATCCAATCACAAACCTGGTCCGCTATTCCGTAAGCTCGTATTTTTTTCACTAAACGTAAGTGCGGAACCGTATCAAATGCCTTCCTGAAGTCCAGGAATACGGCATCAATCTGCTCGCCAGTGTCTACGGCACTGTGAATTTCTTGGGCAAATAGGGCGAGCTGAGTTTCACATGATCTCTGTTTGCGGAATCCATGTTGGTTATGATGAAGGAGATTTGTATTATCTAAGAAAGTCATAATACGAGAACACAAAACATGTTCCATTATTCTACAACAGATTGGCGTAAGCGAAATAGGCCTATAATTATTCGCATCTGATTTATGACCCTTCTTGAAAATGGGAACGACCTGCGCTTTCTTCCAGTCGCTAGGTACTTTACGTTCTTCCAGCGATCTACGATAAATTGCTGATAGAAAGGGGGCGAGTTCTTTAGCATAATCACTGTAGAATCTTAAGGGTATCTCGTCTGGTCCGGATGCTTTTCCGCTACTAAGTGATAGCAGTTGTTTTTCAATTCCGATATCGTTTATTTCAATATTTTCCATTTTGGCGTCCGTGCGACGGCTGAAGTCAGGGACCGTGTTACGATTTTCCGCAGTGAAACAGTTTCGGAACACTGAATTCAGTATTTCTGCCTTTCTTCGGTCGTCCTCTGTTTCGGTGCCATCGTGGTCAACGAGTGACTGAATAGGGGATTTAGATCCGCTTACCGATTTTACATATGACCAAAACTTTTTAGGGTTCTTGTTTAGATTGTTTGCCAATGTTTTATGTTCGAATTCGTTGAATGCTTCTCTCATTGCTCTCTTTACGCTCTTTTTCGCTTCGTTCAGCTTTTCCTTATCAGCTATGATTCGACTACTCTTAAACCTATGATGAAGCTTTCTTTGTTTCCGTAGTACCTTTCGTACATGATTGTTATACCACGGTGGATCTTTCCCCTCGCTTTGGACCTTAGTCGGTACGAACTTATCTAAGGCGTACTGGACGATGTTTCTGAATTTTTTCCATTTTTGTTCCACATCCTCTTCCTCAGAAATGAACGTTTGATGGTGGTCACTCAGATATTCTGCGATTTGTGCCCTATCACTCTTGTTAAGCAAGTATATTTTCCTTCCTTTCTTGGCATTTCTTATTACACTTGTAGTCATTGATGCAACCACTGACTTATGATCACTGATACCCTCTTCTACATTCACGGAGTCGAAAAGTTCCGGTCTATTTGTTGCTATGAGGTCTAAAACGTTAGCTTCACGAGTTGGTTCTCTAACTATCTGCTCGAAGTAATTCTCGGACAAGGCAGTCAGGATAATGTCACAAGAGTCTCTGTCCCTGGCTCCAGTTCTGATTGTGTGACTATCCCATTCTATACCTGGTAGATTGAAGTCTCCCCCTATTACAATAGTATGATCACGAAACTTCTTCACGACGTTCTGCAGGTTCTCTCTGAGGCGCTCAACTACTACGGTTGCTGATGCAGGTGGTCTATAGAAGCATCCGACTATCATATCTGACCCACCTTTGATACTTAGCTTAACCCAGATTATTTCACATTCGCATTCGCTAATAACTTCACTGGATATTATTGAATTCTTTACTGCTATAAATACTCCTCCACCATTGGCGTTTATCCTATCCTTGCGGTATATATTCCATTCTGTGTCTAGGTTTTCGTTACTGTTCACTTCCGGTTTTAACCAACTTTCCGTTCCTAATACTATATGCGCACTATTTCCTTCAATAAGAGATACTAATTCAGGAACCTTGCCCTGGATACTCCTGCAGTTTACCAATATTACGTTAACTTTTCCTGTTTTTGGTCTCTGAGGACGGACGTTCTTTATGAACGATGATAATGTCCTCTCTGGTAAGCCGTCAGGTATTTTATCGTTTCGCCCAAGGGGGGGTCCCTCTAACCTAAAAAACCCCCGTGTGCACGCCACACGTACTCTGCTACCCTAGTAGCTGCTTCCGGTGTGTAGTGCACGCCTGACCTGTCTAGGGGGGCCCTACAGTTCTCCACCCAATAACGGAGGTCGATGAATTTGCAACCATTATAGTCGCAGAGTCGTCTGAGCCTCTGGTTTAGACCCTCCACACGGCTCCAAACCAGAGGACCGCGATCGACTCTGGGCACTATGCTGCAGATATTAAGCTCAGCTTGCACTCCGCGTGCGATGCTGGTTGTCTTCACCAAATCAGCCAGCCGCCGGAAGAAACCAAGGATGGCCTCAGAACCCAAGCGGCAGGCGTCATTCGTTCCGACATGTGCTACTATCTGCAGCCGGTCACACCCAGTGCGTTCAATAGCTGCCGGAAGGGCCTCCTCCACATTACGGACGAGACCCCCCGGCAAGCACACCGAGTGCACACTGGCTTTCTTCCGCGACCTACCCGCTATTTTCCTGAGGGGCTCCATAACCCGCCCAACGTTGGAGCTCCCTATAACTAATAGGCCCGCCCTCTGTGACTGTCGGGACCTTGCCGGAGAATCGGCCACTGGCCCAACAGGCGAGGCATCCTGTGGTGGCTCGGAAACGATGTCATCACCACTAGGAAGCACCCCGTACCTGTTGGAAAGGGGTAAGGCAGCTGCCACGCGGCCAGATCCCACCTTCGCCTTTCGGCCAGGCACGCGCGAGCCCACCACTGTCCGCCATTCACCCTGGAGTGATGGCTGACCGGTAAGATGCTCACTGCCGGAAGACGCAGCGACATCAGGGGTTCCATGTGATTCCAAGGCCACCGAAGTAGGCATAGGTCTCACCACAGTTGCCCCAACGCCACTACGAGCCGACGCCTGCGCCTCGAGCTCGATGAGCCTAACAGACAAAGCCTCCACCTGCCCCCGAAGAGTGGCCAATTCTCCTTGCGTCCGCTCACAACAACCACAGTCCCTACACATGACTATGTTTACCCTACCCTATACGGTGACAAATTCCCAAGATAATCTTCTGATGAGCTACTCTGATAATCAAGAAACACTCACTGAAATACGAGACGCGAAAACTACGCTAGGTTTTCCCAGAAAAACTATTTAAAAGCTAAGCGCAGCAAATAAGTACAAAAACGCTTTATACAAACAGTACTCGCTGCTGCTGGTGCTCTCGCTCTGGCTGTCACAAGACAACTGCTGATTCAAGTGACTAGTGGCTAACGGCCGCGAAACAAACAAAAGACGGTTTTAGGGCGCTTTCTGTTCTAAACGATCAAGAAAACACTAAGAAATCTAACACGAAAACTACGTAAAGTTTTATCAAGAACTGTTAGTTACTATGCAGAGCAGATAAACACAAATAGAATCCCTTCCTTAGTGGAAGGTCGTAAACAAAATGCAAAATAAACGCTTTATACAAACAGTACTCGCTGCTGCTGGTGCTCTCGCTCTGGCTGTCACAAGACAACTGCGTCCGTTGAAATGCCTGGCAGCTGGCGGCTCGGCAGATGTGTTGCGTTGGTTCAGCCTGGGAGTCGTAACGCACCAGAAGTTGAGTATTGATTGTTACAGATTTTCTGAAGTTTAATTGAATTCAATGTACTTATTCATGTTAATTATATCAACCGTATATTTTGGGGGTTTCCCGCCATTCATTCTCGTCTGCCCACCTGCGGGAAGGTGGTAATATTAGAAAGGGTGGTCCGTTTGTCCCCTTTTGAGGACCAAAGGGGGGCGAGTCAGAGTAAATCTGTGGTTCGGATTGCTTCTTTCCTCTCCCAGCTTACCTACGGGTTTCGTTCAAGTGGCTCTGAGCACTATGAGACTTAACATCTGAGGTCATCAGGCCCCTACAACTTAGAACTACTTAAACCTAACTAACCTAAGGACATCACACATCCATGCCCGAGGCAGGATTCAAACCTGCGACTGTAGCAGTCGCGCGGTTCTGGACTGAAGCGGCTAGAACCGCTCGGCCACCGCGGCCGGCCACCTACGGGTTTGTTCGACTGTTAGCCTCTGCTATGTCTGTGAAAGTCTAAGGCACCAATGATTGTACTGTTTAAAATGCAAGGCACTAAGAGTGATCCATTCTCTCGCCTACCATAACTGGTATTACTAGACTCACATGTAAAAGGTACTCCAAGAAAGAAGAAAAAATTCCTTTTTCCTCGTAGTAAGAACTAGTCAATTGCATAAGGAATTCTTGCTCATCTGGAAGCTCTAACTTACGTAAATTTGTGTTTATGTATATATGGCCATAATCAAGCAAGGTTGTTAATGTATGCCGTAGTGGATTATTTTATATTGTTTATAGCCAGCAAGAACTGTTGTGTGTTTTTTCTATTCAGTACCTATTAAGGCTTTTACTCAACGTGCTTACGTGTTTTATACAGTTAGTTGGTTATGAGTGTGTTTTCTTACCATGCAAAAGTTTGCCATTTCATTACGGGTAGAAATTGTTGCCTTGATAGGAGAATGTTGTAACGGTTTGCAAGTCTCAACATGTGGTGCTGGAATTGCTGTGGGAAAACATATGCCCAAATTACCAGCAGTTCAAGCACCATATAGGGGGTAGGACGTATGGTTTTACATCACATCGATATACCATCACCTTGATTTTTTGGGAAATGAACCAACCTCAAAGGGCAAGATGTAGGCACCAGTAGCAACCCTATTGTTTTTCAGTCCCGTATAGATATGCCGAATGAAGTGAACACCCCACTGTTCTAAATTGGTGTGGTGCTTGTCGTCAGATTGCAAGAGAAGGTTCTGGTGGAAAATAATCCCCTCGACGACGTTGTGGGGGACCATGTTGATGGGGGATGGCAGAAAGAGGAATATGACTGAGCAGGTCACAGGCGAGCAACGCCCAGGGTTGGGCTCAGGATGCTGTCTAATTTAGGACTGCCGTATTTCTCATTTTCGATAATACAGCCACTTCGTCAAACTCGTCCTCCAGGTTCTTGATAAAGAAAATAGAGGCTTTATAGCCAGAAAGCAGTGCCCATCTATTCTGCTGCAGACTAAATAACTTGGCGAACAACTTTCTCTCTTTTCCATACTCCTTTCTTCCTCTCATGGTGTAACTACGGAGGAGAACAATTCAGGATCATATCTGTCAACATTGTAGTTTACCCTGCCCTTCTTAGAGATTGCTGGCGCCAGTCACCAACAAGAGATGACTTGGTGCACTTTATTGTAGGTCGTGCGCCCAGATGGCTCGCACTCTGATCAGAGGGTCTCTCCACAGGCGCCACCCAGCCACAGCAAAGGCCACCTGGCATGATGGCTGTGACCAGGAGTCCTGATTCCCCAAGAAGATGGGCATGTAGTGCTTGGCAAATGTGGGGAGTTTGCAGCTCAGACATCAGCAGTGCGATCCCTGTGTTGTTAGGGGGCTAGGACCAAGAGGGTACCTGACAGCTGCCCAAGATGGATGGCTACCATGCTGGATAGTAGATGCAGAGAAATCCTCTATGGTGAGGGGGATGAAAGAGGACAGTGGGGACATGTTGTGTAATTCCTTACTATGCCTGCTGTTGCGTTCCGTCCTCGGCCACTAACTGTTCTGTTGGCACCTACTTTGCTTTGCTTGTAGTGTGCAATGTGTAATGCCAAAGAATCAGATTCAGTGTAACTGTCACCCTTATTTAGCCTTTCTGTGCATAATTCTGATTAAATTTATGTGTGTGTTATCTCTACATTTACACAACACTGTGCTCTCGAAAATTATGGACTACTGCTTTGTATTCGTGGAGGTGACGTCTGAGAGCTAGCTAAATGTGTTCCATCAGGTTCACACGCTGCAAAGTATGTGGACGAGACAAGAGGAGTTCAGTATCATTCTCCTCCAGTCACTGTACCACAATCCTGTCTTCGTGACAGGGTCATAGTCGTTGAGGAAGACATAAAGTATGAAAATGTACAGGTTATCCGCATTAGTGTACAGGTAATCCTCAGCTGTCATGGTGGCATCGGTGACAGATGTCATGTAAGCCCAGGAGATAGCACCCACCACATACTCCGGCTCTCACTGTGCAGCATATATGGACCTGTGCATCTTTTGGGTAACTGTCCACCTGGACGATGGCATGTCTGGACATGGCCATCAGCATAATGTAACCAAAAGAACATGATTCATCCTACTAGAACATACGTTTCCAGTGATCCACTGTCCAGTCTCGATGAGCCTGCTGCCACTACAGTGGTAGTGACGGTTCTGGCATAACCACGAGTGCCAGAACGAAGAAAAAGAACTCAAGACCAGAGAAGGCAGTGAAACGACATGGGCCAATGGTGCACTGATTAGGGACGCACCATACCTGCAAGAAGTGTATATAAGCGCCGCTCCTGACAGCCTCGCCTGGACATTTGTGGACAGAATTAGCATGGCATAGCAGAGAGTGCTACGAGAACTGATAGTTGTGATCCACAAACTTTGTGACAGACTTGCCTGAACACTGCATGTTACACAAGACTCTGATTTATATTGCGTGTCCCTCATCGTTTGCGACACCTTTGTACATTAAAATTATGCATTGTCAATCTGCTTTAACGAAGTGAAACTATTAAAGTTATTAACTTGAATTGTTATATAGAATTCCGAGAAGGCAGCAACCTATACGAGGCGAGTGGGCAAGACCCAACAGTGGGCGACAAGGATGGGATGGTCCATCGACTTGGCGCTTGCATGTATCTTTTTTAAGTTCCAGATGCTTTGCAGTGCCGCCATCAAAATCAACTTCGCCACTGTCCTGTACACAACGATTTTTGAGTGTCTCTTCCCCCTGATTCACGGGTCCAGAGAGCAAAGTGGCCACAGCACATCAAGACACTGCAGGACGACCCCATTGAGGTGGAGCCTTCGCCTCCTCCGTCCCCACTCGTCCTACCTATAGAGCTGGATCCGCCCACAACACAACAGTCGCCGCCTTCTACATGTTCTACACCAGGAGGTGGACGCATACCCTTCTGGTGGTATCCAGGGGGGCCATTTTTGTCAGAGCACAGGCCGGATGGCGGGGTACGGCTGGAAGCTTGATGTCCTCTGCAGCCACAGCTTTCGGCCCATCGTTGCGCCTACACTCATTCATCCGCCACCATGGTCGCACTCAATACAAGACCCCTTTAACCAAGACGAAGAACGCAAGACCAGAGAAGGCAGTGAAACGACATGGGCCAATGGTGCACTGATTAGGACCGCACCATGACTGGATTGACACCTGCGGGAAATGAATATAGGCGCCGCTCCTGCCAGCTGCGGCCAGACATTAGTGGACAGCATTAGCATGGACTAGCAGAGAGTGCTACGAGAACTGGTAGTTGTGATCCACAAACTGAGAGACAGACTTGCTTGAACATTGCATATTGCACTAGACTACTTTATATTGCATGTCGCCCATCGCTTGTGACACCTTTTTACATTAAAGTTAAGTATTGTCAATCTGCTTTATAGAAATAAAGCTACTAACGTTTTAAGCTTAAGTTATTGTGTAGAATTCTGAGAATGCAGCATCCATTAGGCACCCTATACAAGACGAGTGGGCAAGATCCAACAATGATGATTTAATCTGTCCACATGCAAACTTGTATCAGATCATGCAGTATGCATATTCACATTCAACAACGTGTGCCAGGTTTTTGCTGTGAACCACTTGTGCTGGCACCAGAATTCTACTGTGCCGCCAGACCACCACCTGCCCTGCTGTACAAAACTCTGACCTCAGTGTTCTGAGATGGGATGTGGGCGCTCAACACATCACTGTCTGCTCGTGGTTTTACTGGTCTCCAGCCACTTTCTCTAGATGCCGACGACACTGGCACGTTCGAAGCCTCTCCGTTTCTGAGGCTATCATTCGTAGGCACTTAGTCTTTCATAACTTGTGATCTTTTATGTAAGTTGTTTTACGCCTTCGCACAGCCGTCAGCGAGGAAGGTCTTAACTTTCTTCTACCTGTACATCGATGTGCTTATTGGAACCATGCATAACAAAAGTCTTTCTCGACACACGTTCTGCTCTCTTCTTGTTATCCTTACTAACACAATTCTCGACCAGTCTTTTAAATACTGTCGTAGTTTGTTTGTGTTCTGTTCTAACATTTATTTCCTTCTCCAGTAGTTCCCTCATCGCTTTTTGATATTTTATTAGGATTGCGTCCCTCAGGTTTTCGTAACTCTATAAATTGGTATAATTCCTTTTCTGTCACGTACTTTACTGAGATTCACTAATTTTGAATATACTACATACAATATATTTTAAACTTTTTCCTCAACAGTATGTACACTGTGCATAACGATGTTGTATGTTTTGCGGTGTGCATGTTTGCTTGTCACCTCAAGCAGAGAGGTACCTGGCATTTCTACAGATTCCCGCTGTGGTCTGTCTCTTTAATAATTTTTTTGTATACTTTCTTCTCGTTGGCTGTTAGCATGCACCTCTTCTTGTGTTACATCACCTGCATTACTTTTATGCACGACATTTGGCAAATGCTTGTCAGTTACCAGTTCGTGATATAACTTCAGAATAAGTGTTCTGTCTTCCACGATTATGTATCATTGTGTGTGAATTGTATTGTCCACCTATGGCGTACGAGGCTTTTAAATGTAAATTGAATCTACAGTTTATGCATGCCCATGGCTGACTGTCCTGGTTCACCAAAGCACGAAGTACTGGAATCTCTGTGGAGCAGGCGTTGTGTTTCCTTAAATTCACGTATGGACTTTGTACCAAAATATAAACTTTACAATTCTTCTTTCGCTCCCATATATCCCCTTGAATAATAAAGAAATTCGTATGTCACACAATAGCTTATTTTATTACGCCTTAATTATATTAAGAAAGCATGTTGAATACTGTCATTGTTGCTAATTGAGGGCATGTATACGCATTGTTCACATGCAAAATACATAGTCTTTGACTTTAACAGTAAGTGCATTAGCAATGAAATCACTATATGGTCCTGTGCATTCACTACAAACATGTAATACAGCTCTCTTGGGAGCCTTACTACGCTTCGCAGCAGGTGCATAAACACACTGCCTGTGTCCAGTGGCCTATGGAGGCACAGTGAGGCTAGGACAGAGGAGCACGCTACTCAGAATGCTGCGTGCTTTTGGCACCACGTCAGTAGAAGCCTTGTGTGTGGATCTGGGGTCTTGCCGCACTGACGTCATTATCCACCACAGAGCGGCGGTGTGCTGGGTCATGAGGGGTACACACTACAAGATTCCAGTAATAACAGGGGAAAACTTTGCAGACACAAGTCAATTAAATAACAGCCACCTTGAGACCTGAAAAATGGACTGGGAGATGACCGACAAAGGCCATCGTGTTTTCTCCTTCTTCCACAATTTACAGGTACAGCTTCATCAGAAGCATACGGATCCAAGCCGTGCCGTTGTTCACATTGCGACTGGGCTTGAACGGAGTGGGCCTTAGCTAAAGTACTACACGCACATGTGGGGAATATGGGTCTCCTGAACATGTGACATTACATTCAACACCCTCACACATGTAAGATCTGTAACAGAGCATAACGACATCAAAGAAATGCTACGAGACCCAGACAAATAGTGTGCTCTAAGCAACGCAACTGTTAATGTTTCAAGAACACTGCACGAAATCTACAGACGAGGAAACTCATAAGGCAGATCTCAGACAAGCACATAACAACCACAACAACACGATCCTTGGGAGGACACAAACTCAGACACACCACAGACATTGACGTAAATGCGGGAACAGAAAATGACACAAGCACAGCAACAACATCAGACAAAGACTCATAAGATGTTCAATACCTGAAACAGACAAAGAAAGATAACTATAAGAAAGGAGGCATCGCATGTGATTTTTTCATTTACCTGATATGCATTTTCAATGCAACAGTTAAAAATGGGAAGGAAAACGACTAATTGAAGAACTGAGACACTCATTACATCTAAGGAATATGCTATATGGTGAGGCGAATCTTTAGGTACTGTGGTTCCACTCCAGCCTATGACATTGCTTAAAGATAAAAACATCATGCTCAGAGACATACAAGATAACAGCACACATACGACATGTATATGGGTAACTACATCTAGCCATGGCAACACAAATAGTGCAATAGTATGCCCTAGACAAGATCTAATTAGTGTCGCTACTCCATAGACAGTATAAACAAATACACTCGCAGTCACTCGTGATGTATTTCATTTAGTAAGGTTTCTGCCAAGGCCCTCCCACATGGAATGGCAACCACACAAATCATAATTAATATGTTATATTTTGTTTTAACAGTAAAATAATATTTGGAGATCATTCCTTTCCCATGTTTCTATTTTCTGTTCTAATTAATCTCATTTATTAATACTCTATTTCCTACAACTAATTTAATTTACTTTGTAATTCATTGTTATTACCCTCCTTTTATAGTTCAAAACTAATTTTACTAGTGATGTAGAACAATGCAGTATTATATGTAAAATTGCATAATGCACGACATGCTTTTTAAAATGTCAGGTAGCAGGTCTTTAAATATGTAACAAATGTAATGCAATGTGCACTCACAGTTTTTCGTAAAGTCATCTACCATTATCTGCTACCATCGACAATCGATTTGCATTAATATAAGTCGATATCAGGATCCATTTACGCAGAAATTTCCCCATGCTGAGTCAAGATCTGTACCCACAACACCTGTGACACACTGTCAATTGCAGGGATTTGTTTACAGAAGACGTCGTACGCCACTACACACGACTCGACCTGACCACACGCGCAGCTGGATTGCCGGATTAACATGAGCAGCCATCTTGACCATTATGTAGTGACCACCGAAAATTTGTCCCATACTGGATGTCGAATACGTATTTCTCGCTCATCACAAGCAGTCGCCTTTACTACTAGGCTGCCTCGCCACACGACTGCACGTGTGACTCCCAGTTTCGTTGAGGCTGATGTTCCAACAAATGATTTCCAACAACTACTGCTAGACGACCTCATATTCAGCTCTCGTGGCAGACTGAACCTCCGTCTCTTACAGACGCCATTCATTCAATGGTGCTATTCCGGCTCATCCCGTGAAACGTAATTAGAGTGTCTGCAAAATGAACATGGAAATAAGTGAGGTCGTTTGATAGGATGGCCTACTAGTTAAGGCTGCTTGTTGCAAATGTTAAACAAGTATTGTACACCCAGTATGGCGCAAGTTTTCAGCTGTTACTAAATACTGAAACGTCAAAAACTAATTTGAAGAAAAAGTGCAGGAAATCACATAAAAATTAAACTTCACTCTACAACATTCCATAACCTTATTCTCCTGATGGATATTATTTTTACATCTTTTCCTTCATAATGACCCATCGTCATTTCCTTTTGACGACCATAACGAACTTGTACATAATTATTTATTCACATTAAAGTAATATTTTAGTTACAATGCAAAGATGTAGCTGTAACACCAATTTGATACAAATTTACTTTAGGAGATGGGAAACCACCACTGAAATGATAGCTTTCACCCGACACACCTATTCATTCACTACATTTGGAGAGTAAAAGTTGTTTATGGTACCTTTGTCAAATAACTGCATGAGTGGACCAATTGTGGTCTGAACAGGTTGTAATTCACACTCTGTTCCCACAAAAATATCTCGAGAAACACTATGATACATGCTTACACAAATATCAAAAATTAACAAATAAAATTCCGATCCTTGACAATTATAACTTATACACTCCTGGAAATTGAAATAAGAACACCGTGAATTCATTGTCCCAGGAAGGGGAAACTTTATTGACACATTCCTGGGGTCAGATATATCACATGATCACACTGACAGAACCACAGGCACATAGACACAGGCAACAGAGCATGCACAATGTCGGCACTAGTACAGTCTATATCCACCTTTCGCAGCAATGCAGGCTGCTATTCTCCCATGGAGACGATCGTAGAGATGCTGTATGTAGTCCTGTGGAACGGCTTGCCATGCCATTTCCACCTGGCGCCTCAGTTGGACCAGCGTTCGTGCTGGACGTGCAGACCGCATGAGACGATGCTTCATCCAGTCCCAAACATGCTCAATGGGGGACAGATCCGGAGATCTTGCTGGCCAGGGTAGTTGACTTACACCCTCTAGAGCACGTTGGGTGGCACGGGATACATGCGGACGTGCATTGTCCTGTTGGAACAGCAAGTTCCCTTGCCGGTCTAGGAATGGTAGAACGATGGGTTCGATGACGGTTTGGATGTACCGTGCACTATTCAGTGTCCCCTCGACGATCACCAGTGGTGTACGGCCAGTGTAGGAGATCGCTCCCCACACCATGATGCCGGGTGTTGGCCCTGTGTGCCTCGGTCGTATGCAGTCCTGATTGTGGCGCTCACCTGCACGGCGCCAAACACGCATACGACCATCATTGGCACCAAGGCAGAAGCGACTCTCATCGCTGAAGACGACACGTCTCCATTCGTCCCTCCACTCACGCCTGTCGCGACACCACTGGAGGCGGGCTGCACGATGTTGGGGCGTGAGCGGAAGACGGCCTAACGGTGTGCGGGACCGTAGCCCAGCTTCATGGAGACGGTTGCGAATGGTCCTCGCCGATACCCCAGGAGCAACAGTGTCCCTAATTTGCTGGGAAGTGGCGGTGCGGTCCCCTACGGCACTGCGTAGGATCCTACGGTCTTGGCGTGCATCCGTGCGTCGCTGCGGTCCGGTCCCAGGTCGACGGGCACGTGCACCTTCCGCCGACCACTGGCGACAACATCGATGTACTGTGGAGACCTCACGCCCCACGTGTTGAGCAATTCGGCGGTACGTCCACCCGGCCTCCCGCATGCCCACTATACGCCCTCGCTCAAAGTCCGTCAACTGCACATACGGTTCACGTCCACGCTGTTGCGGCATGCTACCAGTGTTAAAGACTGCGATGGAGCTCCGTATGCCACGGCAAACTGGCTGACACTGACGGCGGCGGTGCACAAATGCTGCGCAGCTAGCGCCATTCGACGGCCAACACCGCGGTTCCTGGTGTGTCCGCTGTGCCGTGCGTGTGATCATTGCTTGTACAGCCCTCTCGCAGTGTCCGGAGCAAGTATGGTGGGTCTGACACACCGGTGTCAATGTGTTCTTTTTTCCATTTCCAGGAGTGTATTTTATCGAAAAATACAATAAAGTGAAATTCTGTGTTTGGATAAGATCACTTGGCTAACGCCCTCATAAGTGGTATAGTGAATGTGGAAATCGTGCATGTATAGCGACATTACTCACCTCAGGAAAGAGACGGAAGCATCATCAAATGTGGGAGTGGGGCAGGTAGCTGTGTGCTTTGCATCTGGAACAGGAGCCCTGCTGCAGTTTTTGTGGCCCATGTGCAGCTGACTGGTGGGGGTGACCTCACTGTCTCCGGCGGCTGGAGTGCTGTGCAGAGACACAGGGTGTGGTCACGCAGTGCACGCAGAGGACAGAGGGCAGCCTACTGCAGACAATGCTGCTGAGAATTTGTCCAGACACAACTAATAGAACACACACTTTCAACATCAGTAGTGGGTCCTCTGAGACACTTACCCCTGTGCTAATCGGTTTAGCCCCCACACTAGTAGCATCGCTTAGCAAACAACAGGCTGAATAAATTAAAGTACAAATAAAAGATACAAGCTAAGGTCAACATTTAGGTAGAACTGATATGACAACTAGTCATCAGCGTAGTTTAAATACATATAAACAACATTCCCACAGAAATAAAAATGGAAATAATCTTTACATGTTCAACTTGTACCATTATCATCAGATAGTATCGGTAGCTGTTAGCGACTTGGCTGTAGGATGCACAGTTGGTAAACTACAGAAGAGTAGATTCTGAACTGTGCACCAAAAGAAATTTAGAGAAGCAAGGGTTACAGAATGTGTGATACTGAGCAGCTACTCCCTTAATACGTTTAACTGTCACCAAAATAGGCAAGTAAATATATTTGTTTCACATTGGCCAACGAGCATTCTCAATAAACTAGCGAACATTGAGCATTAAGATAAAAAAAGGCAAAGTACTCTATACATACACTTATGCAAGATATGTAATCGTAAGTTGTTATTCGAATGAAAATAGAAATTCTGTTTAATTCTTATATTCTACATATACAGTTCTATGAGACTGTGATAAGGAGATTTGCTGTAGAACGAAGGAAAGAGTTGGATTTAAATTAAGGAGACATGGGTTACATAACACAGGAGACAATGTAAAGTTGTGTAAAGACGCATTAAATCATTATTAGTCATTACATGTGACTAAAGTAAACTGTGGTTGCTACAAGTGAGGAGAAGATACAGATTGATAAGTGGAAACTCTATCAGTGATGGAAGCATACATAGGGTGTTTGGAAATTCTCTTTACAAACTACTAGGACTTTTAAAGGGGAGAGAGCACGTAATATTTTGTACAGGAACCCCGTCTGGAAACGTACTGTATGCATTCTACGACAGTTTGAGTTCACATGTTTAAATCATGCAATTCTGCTTCAGGAAGTGAATTAGGCATGATGTAGTACAGTTATTAGGTAACAGTCCGAAAGTAAACATAACGAAGCATCCATTTATCAGTTCCGCACATTTGTTTTCATTAAAACTTAAACATTACCTTCTGCATGTACAGTATGCTAGGTAGATTTTTTGTTTTGGGGTAATGTGAACACACAATATTTAAGTGATAATACAAACAAGAGGCTTAGCTGATAAAGGGATCTTTCGCTGTGTTTCTTTCGAATTTTTATCTAATAACTGTACTGCATCACGCCCAACTCAGCTGCTCAAGCAGAACTGGATGAGTTAAACATCTGAACTGAGACCGTCATAGGAGGGAAACGGTATGTTTCTGGACATGGATTCCAGTTCTCACTCCCCTCTACAAATCATATAAGTCTCTAACGGAAATTTCTGAACACACACACTCACACTCACACACACACACACACACACACACACACACACACACACACACACACACACATATATATATATATATATATATATATATATATGTATATATAATTGAAAGCTATTGGGCGTTAGGATTTAATGGTGCATTTGTTAAGTGATATAGCATATAAAAATGATAATGAGACAAAAGGTCTTATGAATACTCATATTGTGGGAGATGTATCTGTAACTGCAATGTATGGGCTAGGGAAGGTCCTAACACTGTGAAGTTCTTTGGGCAGCCTTTAGAAACAGCATGGAGAAGTACAAGCAAGGCCGGCAGGTTGCTAGACAACTGACAGATGTTCCACCAAGAAGCACATACAGCGTTTTGACTAATAAAACCACCTCTCCTAATGTGCTAGAGAATGGGAATGTCCAAATTACAGCATATATCCTTTGGAACAACTGAACAAAATGCGAAAGGAAATGGGAAGCGTTGTGTGGATCTGCGCATTTTGTGGATATTTCTGAGTTGTAGAGACTGGTCTGTTGTCTCCTGAAGTGGCCGCAGGCTGTTTGAGGAGTAAGTACCTACAGCTTCCTGCAGACGTACTTGTGTCACCTCCTGCAACGGAAGTCTTCCTCATGATTCTATTCAGCCCCGCACCCTTCTTCTTGGAACCTAGCACACATCTTAAGACGTGTATCTTATAACACTGTACTACTTGGGGAGAATAAACAAAGTTTGTTCTGTAACCGTAGGTATATTTCAGAAATGAACATAGAAAGTGAAGGAGAAACATAGAAATCAAACTGCAGTAGTAATGTGGAAATAGCGATCAGTCTGACCGTTTTCTGTACAGCACCTATTTTTTCCAAGGTTTAATATTTATGTCATGACAACATCAGAGATGGAAAGTTTTAAATTCTTTTCTGATCTCTTTGAACTGCGCTGCAGAGTTCCTGGTGTTAATGTCGGACTACACGCTTGTTGATCAACGTCATCTTTCCTTTATGCAGCATATGTCACTTGTAAGTATCTCATTGTGAACACCAGCAGAGACAGCAGAGAACAATATATGTAATAGTGAGTAAAGAGATTTATAGTGAATTGCACAGCACACAGAATAAAGCCTGTAGGCTCGCTGCCCTGGCTGCTCGTACTACACATCTTGTTGTCCACGGTACATCTGCTGTGAGCAGCACATCACTGTGTCCACCACTGAAATGGCAAATTTACCACTTATTCAGATACTTTACACCAGAACCTATAAGGCTGTTCCACATATGCAGTTCAGTACAAGTAATGACCGCAAATAATGTTAAAACCACTTATAAATCAACGAATAATTTAGTTCTAAGATGACTTTTTTAACCTAACCTATCCGTTAATAAACCCAGTTGGATCTAGTACTTCTCTAAATCAAGCAGGTGTGAATATTACAGTTTAACAAGTCAAGGCTGCATAATATTAAACACGAATTCTTTACAGACGAATGGAAATGGTAGAAAGCGAGCACGGGAAGACCAGTTTGGATTCAATAGAAATGTTGCAAGACGTGAGGCAATACTGACCCTACGACTTATAAGATAGATTAACGGTAGGTAAACCTACGTTTGTAAGATTTGGGGACATAGAGAAAGCTTTTGAGAATGTTGAGAGGAATACTCTTTTTCAAATTTTGAAGGTGGCAGGGGTCAAATACAGGGAGCGAAAGGCTATTTACAATTAGCACAGAAACTAGATGGCAGCTATAACAATTGACAGGCATGACAGGGAAGCAGTGTTTGGGAAGGGACTGAGACAGAGCTGTAGCCTATCCCTGATGTTATTCAATCTATATATTGAGCAAGCAGTAAAGGGAAAAAAAGAAAAATTAGGAGTAGGAATTAAAATCCATGGAGATGAAATAAAGACTCTGAGGTTTGGCGACAACACTGCAATTCTGTCACAGACAGCAAATGACCTGGAAGAGCAGTTGAAAGAAATGGACAGTGTCTTGAAAGGAGGATATAAGATGGACATCAACAAAAGCAAAAGGCGGATAATGGAATTTAGTTGAATTAAATCAGGTGATGCTGAGGGAATTAGATTAGGAAATGACAAACTTAAAGTAGTTGATGAGTTTTGCTATTTGGGGAGCAAAGTAACTGAAGATAGTCGAAGTAGAGGGGATATAAAATGTAGACCAGCAGTGGCAAGGATAGCGTTTCTGAAGAAGAGATATTTGTTAACATCGAGTATAGGTTCAAGCGTCAGGAACCCTTTTCTGAAAGTATTTGTATGGAGTGTAGCCATGTATGGAAGTGAAAGATGGATGATAAATAGTTTAGACAAGAAAAGAATAGAAGCTTTCGAAATGTGGTGCTACAGAAAAATGCTGGAGATTAGATTGGTAGATCACATAACTAATGAGGATGTATTGAATAGAATTGGGGGGAAGAGGAATTTGTAGCACTTGACTAAAGGAAGGGATCCGTTGGTTGGACATATTCTGAGGCATCAAGGGATCACTGATTCAGTATTGCAGGGCAGCGTGGGGGGGGGGGGGGGTTAAAACTGTAGAGGGAGACCCAGACATGAATATATTAAGCTGGTTCAGTAAGATGTTGGTTGCAGTAGGTACTGGGAGATGAAATAACTTGCACACGATAGAGTAGCATAGAGAGCTCCTTCGAACCAGTCTGTGGACTGAAGACCACAACAACAACATTAATCTAACATGAGAAATCAATGAAAGCATCGCGAGATATCAGAAAATGTCTGTCAGTGATGGTGTATTTTGCAGCACACATACACGTAAAGATACTCAGGGGCTGGAAATACACGCACACACACAGAACTACACAGGACTGGACAACGTAGGCATGTAGCTTGTCTTGTGCATACCTGGTTTCTGCTGCTGGCTCAGACAGCAGCTTGAGCACTTCAATCAGATCTTCAGGCTGACAATGTAGCGCATCTGTCCAGCCCTTCGTGGCCATCACGTGTAAAATATGAGTCTTTATGAAGGCGGCGGCGGCCTTCTTAAGGCTGCTACAGGAGTTCCGAATAGCGAGCACAGCTGTGGCCACCGCAGTCTCAACAGACAGCTGTGCAGCCAACTGCTGCTCGCACTGTGCCTTCAGGCCTGACAAGCCGTACTTATCAGCCACGACCAGCAGCTGGGGGGCCATTCTGGCCAGCTGCGGGGCCTGCAGGGTATACATGTAGGCCAAGAGATGGCGCAGCAGCGGGCCCCCCACGTCTGGGACTGTGGCCTCCAGCGTGCCGTGGCTGAAAACAGCGGCGAACACGGGACTCCTGGCGGCCAGGACGGCCCTGTGCGCTGCCAGACGGGTGTCGCCCGCCACCAGAGTCACCACGGCGCTGTCTCCAGCGTCCAGCAGGGCGCCCAGGTCCACAGCTGCAGCCTCTTTCCCCTCCTGGACCTGTCCTGCTGTGGGCGATTCTGAAACACAGCGTCACTGAGTAGACCCTTCCCCTTGCACAGCACCCTCCATGTGAGAACATGCTTGAGCCACAAGTGGATCTGCGTCAACCATCACTTCCTAACACTAAATGAACTAGACTTCGCCATACCCCTGGTAATACCATGTGGGTCATTTTTGACCCGCAGTAGAAAACCACCATTTTGTTCGTATCTGGGTGGTATTATGAGTGTCTTCATGTTGACAATACGTCTCTAAAATGAATAGTACACGGTCAAATATGAATTTTCTCTAAGTAAACATTTTTATTTTATTTTAAATGTTACAGAAGAAATTCCACAATATTTCGTAAATTTGGTAAAGCAATGTTGTAATGTTTTTCTTTATAAAAAGATTGAAACTGAATCAAAACATATTGTTTATGTGAGTATTAATAGTATTTTTCCTTTTATAGAAGAATAAGATAAGCACCAAATATTAGTGAAACATTCTAAAAAGCAGTAGATGACTAAAATGCTCTGCATTTTTTGTAGTTATTGCAATGAAGGAAAAAAAACATAAGAACAAATTACTTCAGACTATAATTACAAATATTTAAGTATATTTAAGAAAAAGGACGTGACAGAATTGCCTACTCTGGGATTCAGAAAGCCGACAACAGTTTTTGTTCGGCATCTTTTGCACACATACTTGTTGCACTTGACGTTTTATTTCCCTTTGTAGTTTTGTTATCTGCAGGAAACCTGAATTTGAGAAGAACTTCGAACTCCTTATTGGCCAATGCCAGTATGGAGTGCCTGTACGGGGAGACTGAGTTTTGTCTGAAGTGTGTAAGAGGCAGCGACGTCATCTGCTACTCTGAGGATAAGGTCCCGCCGTGAAATCTTATTAGAGGTTTTTTTTTTTGGTCATTAGTCTACTGACTGGTTTGATGCGGCCCGCCACGAATACCTTTCCTGTGCTAAACTCTTCATCTCAGAGAAGCACTTGCAACCTACGTCCTCAATTATTTGCTTGACGTATTCCAATCTCTGTCTTCCTCTACAGTTTTTGCCCTCTACAGCTCCCTCTAGTACCATGGAAGTCATTCCCTCATGTCTTAGCAGATGTCCTATCATCCTGTCCCTTCTCCTTATCAGTGTTTTCCACATATTCCTTTCCTCTCCGATTCTGCGTAGAACCTCCTCATTCCTTACCTTATCAGTCCACCTAATTTTCAACATTCGTCTATAGCACCACATCTCAAATGCTTCGATTCTATTCTGTTCCGGTTTTCCCACAGTCCATGTTTCACTACCATACAATGCTGTACTGCAGACGTACATCCTCAGACATTTCTTCCACAAATTAAAGACTGTATTGGATATTAGTAGAATTCTCTTGGCCAGAAATGCCTTTTTTGCCATAGCGAGTCTGCTTTTGATGTTCTCCTTGCTCTGTCCGTCATTGGTTATTTTACTGCCTAGGTAGCAGAATTCCTGAACTTCGTTGACTTCGTGACCATCAGTTCTGATGTTAAGTTTCTCGCTTTTCTCATTTCTACTACTTTTCATTACCTTCGTCTTTCTCCGATTTACTCTCAAACCATACTGTGTACTCATTAGACTGTTCATTCCGTTCAGCAGATCATTTAATACTTCTTCACTTTCACTCAGGACAGCAATGTCATCAGCGAATAGTATCATTGATATCGTTTCACCTTGTATTTTAATTCCACTCCTGAACCTTTCTTTTATCTCCATCATTGCTTCCTCGATGACCAGATTGAAGAGTAGGGGCGAAAGGCTACAGCCTTTTCTTACACCCTTCTTAATACGAGCACTTCGTTCTTGATCGTCCACTCTTATTATTCCCTCTTGGTTGTTGTACATATTGTATATGACCCGTCTCTCCCTATAGCTTACCCCTACTTTTTTCAGAATCTCTAACAGCTTGCACCATTTTATATTGTCGAACACTTTTTCCAGGTCGACAAATCTTATGACAGTGTCTTGATTTTTCTTTAGCCTTGTTTCCATTATTAGCCGTAACGTCAGAATTGCCTCTCTCGTCCCTTTACTTTTCCTAAAGCCAAACTGATCGTCACCTAGCGCGTTCTCCATTTTCTTTTCCATTCTTCTGTATATTATTCTTGTAATCAGCTTCGATGCATGAGCTGTTAAGCTGATTGTGCGATAATTCTCGCACTTGTCAGCTCTTGCCGTCTTCGGAATTGTGTGGATGATGCTTTTCCGAAAGTCAGATGGTATATCGCCAGACTCATATATTCTAAACACCAACGTGAATAGTCGTTTTGTTGCCACTTCCCCCAATGATTTTAGAAATTCTGATGGGATGTTATCTATCCCTTCTGTCTTATTTGACTGTAAGTCCTCCGAAGCTCTTTTAAATTCCGATTCTAATACTGGATCCCTTATCTCTTCTAAATCGACTCCTGTTTCTTCTTCTATCACATCAGACAAATCTTCACCCTCATAGAGGCTCTCTATGTATTCTTTCCACCTATCTGCTCTCTCCTCTGCATTTAACAGTGTAATTCCCGTTGCACTCTTAATGTTACCACCGTTGCTTTTAATGTCACCAAAGGTTGTTTTGACTTTCCTGTATGCTGAGTCTGTCCTTCCGGCAATCATATCTTTTTCGATGTCTTCACATTTTTCCTGCAGCCATTTCGTCTTAGCTTCCCTGCACTTCCTATTTATTTCATTCCGCAGCTACTTGTATTTCTGTATTCCTGATTTTCCTTTCATCAATCAACTGAAGTATATCTTCTGTTACCCATGGTTTCCTCGCAGGTACCTTCTTTGTACCTATGTTTTCCTTCCCAACTTCTATGATGGCCCTTTTTAGAGATGTCCATTCCTCTTCAACTGTACTGCCTACTGCGCTATTCCTTATTGCTGTATCTATATCGTTAGAGAACTTCAAACGTATCTCGTCATTCCTTAGTACTTCCGTATCCCACGTCTTTGCGTATTGATTCTTCCTGACTAAAGTCTTGAATTTCAGCCTATATCTGCTCCTGGGTACGCCTTACAATCCAGTATCTGATTTCGGAATCTCTGTCTGACCATGATGTAATCTAATCTTAGAGGTACGTAACTTAAAAATTGTGCGAGCGTTAATCATGGCGAGGTCAAAGAAAAGACACTTACTTACAGGGCATCGTTGGGTAACAACTCTGAGACTGTAGTATCTAGCGATTTGGTCAAAAACATCTACTCCATCCTTAGTGTCATTATAAAACTTCACTGTTTCTGGAAGTTACTTCTCAGTATTCTCAGTCTTCTGACATCCAGCATGCATGTTACTCAGGATACGGATATATTTTACGTTTTCCCATCGTAATCTGTGAGGAGATGGTCGCCTGACTTGTGAGTGTGTTGCATACAGTGTGTCGTCTCCACTTCAGCGCTCATCTGCCTGTTTAATTTAGGTGAAGAAGCTGTCAGTCGTGACGTTCCATAAGGGCGACGCGACTGACATCTGCTGTAGTGTAAGAGAACTGTTAGCAGTGCTCCAGACAGTAGTGTAGGGAGGGGGGGCGGTGGGATTCTGCACTGTATAATATGTTGTCTCGAATGAAAAACAGCCCACAGTTGCTCTAAATTTTGTTTATTTTAAATCTAGACCAAGGTTTCTGGTATAATAATATAGCCGTCTTCAAAACTCATACACACAAATAAATGAATAATGTCTTAGACCAGCAGCTCTGTCAAGACAAATAAAATAGTTTCAAAACACATAAGCCTGTTTCGAACATAAATAAAATTACATATGGCAACGTATGTCCTCCGCCACTACCTCTGTTATACTGTCGCTGCCACGATGAAAGTAATGAAGTATAATATGTCATATGTTATTCTGTAGTTTTGCAATGTTACTCCGCGTAGTTCTGCATGTCGCCAGTCCATAGAAAACGGAAAGCCTCGCTGACATAATGTATCATTCGAGAACCGAATACTTCGTATTTAATGTTCTTTTTGGCCCGAAGTATAATATACTCTAACAGCTCGTGAATAACGTCGAGGCGTGCCCAGATCATATTTAGTGACAGCAAACCGGTGTTACCTCATATCAAACTGTGCGTTAAATAGGTATGGGTCAAAAATGACCCACATCGTACTACTGGTATAACAGATAAATTTTTCATACTTCCAGGTGTGTGAGCTAGGGGGGATGAAATTTTGGTAAGTTGTACAACCCCATAAATGATGAAAAGTCACGGGAGCGTTTCGTCGTGCGATGATTAGAGAGGCGGGTAACGGCCTCGAAAATCCATTGTGGGTCAAAAATGACCCACATAGTACTCCTAGTAGAAATATTGTTCTTCACAAGTCTGTACAACAATACGACATTCTTCCTGTGTCAAAATAATAAGTCACGTGAATACCCACATATCCTTAATGACACCATTTGATCCAGCACATCTTAGATTCCACCTTCAATGAAGTGGACAAAGTCATGACGAAACTGTATTACTAATGGTTTGTGACAAAACGGCGACAAATCAGCGTCCATGTACCTGTCGTGGATGGCCACGTACTCCGACACTTTGTTGCTGATTTAGGAAATAAAATCGCTGGAGGAGTAAAAAGAGAGGAAAAAGTAAGAATCCGAACAAAACATAGAAAAAAGATGTTAGCCTCTAAAACTGACTGCTAACACGCCAGTAAAATGCTTCCAAAAGCGCGTCTGTTGTGTTGCATCTTGTAAATATGTGATCTGGACTCTGTGATGTAAGGAACTGAAAAACGGAATACTTTTGAAATGTGTTGTTAAAGGCACACCGTGAAAAGTCAGAGGGACTAATAAGATAACAAACAACGAAATCAATAAAATAATGCTGGCTAGAAGGGATTTGTTGATTATCTGTTTAGGTGAAATGGACATATATATATATATCATCAGAAAAATACCAGAGGAAGTCCACGGTTGAAGTTCGAGAATCAAACTACGAGAGATGCCAGCTGCTACAGCCACACACAGGTGGCAAAATCATGGGATAGCGGTATGCACTTTCACATATGGCGGTAGTCCAGCCTACAAAAGGTATGAAGCGGCAGTTTATTGGCCGAGCTGTCGATTGTATTCAGGTGATTCACATGAAAAGGTTTCCAGCTTGATTATAGCCGCACTACGGGTATTAATAAACTTTGAACGCTGATTAGGAGGAGGAGGTAGACAAATGGGACATTCCATTTCGGAAATCGTTAGACAATTCAACATTTGGAGATCCACAGCGTCAAGAGTACCGCTGACCACAAACAAGGCAGTGGTCGACGGCGTTCATTTAGAGGCCGAGAGCAGCGGCGTTTGTCAGTGCTGAGAGGCGAGGAACACTACGCGAAACAACCGCAAAAATCAATGTGATACGTACGATAAACGTATCCGTTAGGACAGTGCAGCGAAATTACGTAAATGGGCTATGACAGCAGGTGGCCAACGTGTGTGCATTTGCATAACGGCGGGACTTCCCCTGTAGCCCCTCTCCTGTGCTCGTGATCCCATTGGTTGGACCCTAGACGACTGGAAGACGGTGGTCTGATTGGATGAGTCCCGATTAAAGTTGGTAAGATCTGATTGTAGAGTTCGAGGATGGTGCAGACCCCGACGAAGTCATGGCGCAAGTTGTCAACAAGACACAGCGTAAGCTGGTGCTAGCTTCATACTGGTGTGGACTGTGATTACATGGAGTGGACTGGGTCCTCTGGTCCAACTGAGACGATCATTGGCTGGAAATGGTTATGTTTGGCTGCGTGGAGACAATACACGATCGGGCTGTAACTATGAGATAAGTATTTGTTCGCTAAGTATAAAAAAAAAAATTGATTACCACATGAAGCTACAACAATTCCAAAACTTTTCTGTGCCTAATGCAATTTATATATTTCCCCTCACTTTGCAAATTTGCCAGTATCGTACATTCAACTTTATTTAGTATACTCTGCCAAAGAGGACGGTGTCTTCTGTAAGTACTGTTTGTTTTTCGCTATGGCGAGTCTGGTAAAGGTAGTAATCAAAATGTTACAGCCCTGGAAAACTCCAGGTTTCTGGTGTGGAAGCATGATCTTCAATATTTCAACATCCAGGCGTGCAGTACTTACTATATAGCTACTCTAATCCATTGTCAAAATTTTGTTCACATGATGATGAACAAGGCAAAAGATATGAAACATCGCCAGGACTAAGGCTTGGTGGAGCAGGTGGGAAGGAAACAGAAAAGGGCTAGACCCTTTCATCGATGTGGTGATTATCTGTGGATGTCAGGAGATTGCATTAAGGCCCCTTAATGACTTAGATCCTACTGAAGTTGATAAACAAGATGACAAGTACATGGGTAACTTCCGTGCAATTATAAAGCACGTTTCTGAGGACAGGCCTGTGACTGTGCTGCATCTATGTGGGGGAATTCCTGTGGGCCTTATGCATTCATACAACAGAACTACCATTTAGCTGTTTATTCTCACTGTGGAGCTCATAATTTCTGCAAAATCCATCTGTTTTTCGTTATTGAGTATCCCAGTTGAAGCAAAAAAATTTCTTAGTTCCATTATTGTCTGTTCGAAAGGAAAATTAACTGTCACAATTTATAATTACAATCAGACTATACCTCCTCTGCGTTTCCGAACAAAATACAATTCAGTGGATTTGGCTCCACCTAGATCCCTGGAGCCGGAACTCAACATTGAAATGACCAACAATCAGTGAGAGCTCTTTTCCAAATCAGAAGCCTACTTCTCGCCGCTAAGTTGTCGTCATCGATAGCGTAGAGACAGTAGCATGAATTGGCCAACTCTCGTCGATGGGAACCGTCCACAGTGATCCCTGGGTTTCCTTAAATAGTTATTCTTCAGGAAGAACCGTGCTGTCCCACTCTAACTCGTGACCGTATACGGGCACGGTTTGCGATAAGGCCAGCGACCTCTTACTTTTGCCTTTCGAGATATCTATTGGTCTGTAGTTCTTGGTGCGCCTTCTGAAAATCTTGCGTGGCTGTTATGGACTGCATGAGTGTTACATTCTGTGGCATACATGGTACAACCATAATTCATATTGCCACTGCCCGCCATTCTCCCCCAAAAGTGCATCTAGGCCACAGCAGTCCCTGGAGGCCTCGACCGTGTTGGAGCATTCACCATTCTGGGGGGGGGGACTGGATCCACTTCTATTCATATGGGATGAGAACGTGACGAATTGTGGCTGGCCACAGGAGGTCTTGGGTTGGGGGAAATGTTAGATGGCGCAAAGAGAGTCGCATTACAGGCATCTGGAGTGCACCCATTAGTGGTTTGTATCCATGATGGGCCCATACATCATACATATGCCAGCAGCAACAGCCTCTTTGCAGCAACTGGAATTCAAACATTGCCTGCCAAATCAAATGGAGAATAAATGGAGGGTGTCCACAGCTTCACTGGATCCTGCAAAGAAAACCTACACAATCCATTGATACAAGAAGGTATGTGGCTGTTCTGATTCTAGGGAAAATGGTGATTTGTGAGGATGACCATGTGGACTGATGAAATTAAATTGAATAGCAAGAATCAGAATTCTGTTGATGATAATTGGGGCCATTGTCAGTGACAAAGGCTTGTGTGACGCCTTTAAGGGCGAACAACCATGCAACAATCTGGATCGTCTTCGCTGAGGTTGTGAATGGCATGAAAAACACAAAGCAGAACCCACTGCTCACAATCAAAATCAGACGTCACACAGATCCAAGCAATGGGCCAGCAAAGTCCAAATGAAGACAGGACCAATGAGTCACCATAGGAGGCCATGGAAAATACTGACAGGAGGGCACAGCTTGCTTGTTTTGACATGTGAGGCACCCTTTCACCATTCTCGCATTAAATGTCTCCATACCCTTCCAGTGGATGTATTGCTAGGAGAGTCAAAATGACTTCCCAATGCCATAGGGTTCTGGGAATGAGGACCTGAGCATGGCCCATCGCGACCTTTATCAGCGCAATGTGATGCAAGGATAAAGACTTTTGCTGCGTGCCGGCCGCGGTGGCCATGCGGTTCTAGGCGCTGCAGTCCGGAACTGTGGGACTGCTACGGTCGCAGGTTCGACTCCTGCCTCGGGCATGGATGTGTGTGATGTCTTTAGGTTAGTTAGGTTTAAGTAGCTCTAAGTTCTAGGGGACTGATGACCTAAGATGTTAAGTCCCATAGTGCTCAGAGCCATTTGAACCATTTTTTTGCTGCATGCTACAGAAGGCTTGGAGGTCTGGGTACATGAGACATTACTTTGTCTGCAGGCTGTCTTTCTGTTGTATAATGCAAATCCTCCTGGAGGACATGGCCTGTCACTGTGTGATATCCCACAAAGCGTGCATCACTTGGAAGATGGGTCTTTGATGATGGCAGTCTCACTGTCCTCATGAAAACAGACTTCTGGATCCTCATGAAATTCTGGGTTGTGACTAACATGAAATCGCGATAGGATATCGGCATTGGCATGGGCGGCATTAGGGTGATATTGGATACAATAGGCATATCCTGAGAGAAACGGGGCCCACAGTAGCAAGTTGCTGAATACTTGAAGAGACGCATTAGAGGCTTATGATATGTCATGAGTGTGAAACGGTGGCTATAGATGCAGGCAGGGAAGCGTTTGCTGCCAAAGATGATGACCAAAGCCTCCTTTTCTATGTAGTTCCGCTATCCTGCTGTAAGTATCTTGGATACAAATGCAGTGGGTCGCTCCACGCCATTCTCAATATGGGACAAAAGTCTGCCAGTCAGCATCGGCCACTAATACCAATGGTTTCGTTGGATTGTATGCCATGAGACAGGTAGGTCGAAGAGGGCCTTCTTCAGGTTTTGGAACACCTTATTACATTAGGATGGCCACTTCCAGGGAACTCTGTTACAGAGCGAGTGGTGCCAGCATCGCTGAAGCATGGGGCATGAATGGTCTATAACAGTTTGGCTGACTTCGGCTGGAATGCATCTATCGAGGCTAGTAATTTTTGGATGGTAGGCACACAATGTAGTGTGAGCCATACGCCTGATGTCCTGAAGATGTGTCCTAAATATTCGATCTGGTGGATGAAAAAATAACATATGCCAAAATGAGATTTTCACTCTGCAGCGGAGTGTGCGCTGATATGAAACTTCCTGGTAGATCAAAACTGTGTGCCTGACCGAGACTCGAACTCGGGACCTTTGCCTTTCACGGGCAAGTGCTCTACCAACTGAGCTACCGAAGCACGACTCACGCCCGGTACTCACAGCTGTGAGTCGTGGTAGAGTTGGTAGAGCACTTGCCCACGAAAGGCAAAGATCCCGAGTTCGAATCTCGGTCGGGCACACAGTTTTGATCTGCCAGGAAGTTTCATATCAGCGCACACTCCCCTGCAGAGTGAAAATCTCATTCTGGAAATATCCCCCAGGCTGTGGCTAAGCCATGTCTCCGCAATATCCTTTCTTTCAGGAGTGCTAGTTCTGCAAGGTTCGCAGGAGAGCTTCTGTAAAGTTTGGAAGGTAGGAGACGAGGTACTGGCAGAAGTAAAGCTGTGAGTACCGGGCGTGAGTCGTGCTTCGGTAGCTCAGTTGGTAGAGCACTTGCCCGCGAAAGGCAAAGGTCCCGAGTTCGAGTCTCGGTTGGGCACACAGTTTTGATCTGCCAGGAAGTTTCATATCAGCGCACACTCCGCTGCTGAGTGAAAATCTCATTCTGGAAATATCCCCCAGGCTGTGGCTAAGCCATGTCTCCGCAATATCCTTTCTTTCAGGAGTGCTAGTTCTGCAAGGTTCGCAGGAGAGCTTCTGTAAAGTTTGGAAGGTAGGAGACGAGGTACTGGCAGAAGTAAAGCTGTGAGTACCGGGCGTGAGTCGTGCTTCGGTAGCTCAGTTGGTAGAGCACTTGCCCGCGAAAGCCAAAGGTCCCGAGTTCGAGTCTCGGTTGGGCACACAGTTTTGATCTGCCAGGAAGTTTCAACATATGCCAAGTTTACAACAAAGGTAAGCTTCTGTGAATGGGGAGAAGAACAACATCAGCTGTATAGTTTCCTACAACCAGAAAATTGTCAAGGTAGCTCATGGTCCCTGAGACGTCTTTAAGTGTAGCTCATCGCCCCCCCCCCCCCCCCGTGAACCATGGACCTTGCTGTTGGTGGGGAGGCTTGCATGACTCAGCAATACAGATGGCCATATCGTAGGTGCAAACACAATGGATGGGTATCTGTTGAGAGGCCAGACAAATGTGTGGTTCCTGAAGAGGGGCAGCTGCCTTTTCAGTACTTGCAGAGGCCACAATCTGGATGACTGACTGATCTGGCCTTGTAACACTAACCAAAACGGCCTTGCTGTGCTGTTACCGTGGACAGCTGAAAGCAAGGGAAACTACAGCCGTAATTTTGCCCGAGGGCATGCAGCTTTACTGTATGGTTAACGATGATGGCGTCCTCTTGGGTAAAATATTCCAGTGGTAAAATAGTCCCACATTCGGATCTCCGATCAGGGATTACTCAACAGGATGTCGGTATCAGAAGAAAGAAAATTGGCGTTCTACAGATCGGAGTGCGGAATGTCAGATCCCTTAAATGGGCAGGTAGATTAGAGAATTTAAACAGGGAAATGGATAGGTTAAAGTTAGATATAGTGGGAATTAGTGAAGTTCGGTGGCAGGAGGATCAAGACTTTCGGTCAAGTAAATACAGGGTTATAAATACAAAATCAAAGAGGGGTAATGCATGAGTAGGTTTAATAATGAATAAAGAAATAGGAGTGCACGTAAGCTACAACAAACAGCGTAGTGAAAGCCTTATTGTGGCCAAGATAGACATGCAGCCCATGACTACCACAGTAATACAAGTTTATATGCCCACTAGCTCTGCAGATGATGGAGAGATAGATGAACTGTATGATGGGATAAAAGAAATTATTCAGGTAGTGGAGGGAGACGAAAATTTAATAGTCATGGGTGACTGGAATTCGAGAATAGGAAAAGGGAGAGAAGGAAACATAGTAGGTGAATATGGATTGGGGATTAGAAAAGAAAGAGGAAGCTGTCTGGTAGAATTTTGCACAGACCATAACTTAATCATAGCTAACACTTGGTTCAAGAATCATAAAAGAAGGTTATATACATGGAATCATCCAGGAGATACTAGGAGGTATAAGATAGGTTATAAAATGGCAAGACAGAGATTTAGGAACCAGGTTTTAAATTGTAAGACATTTCCAGGAGCGGATGAGGACTCTGACCGCAATCCATAGGTTATAAACTGTAGATTGAAACTGAAGAAACTGCAAAAAGGTGGGAATTTAAGGAGATGGGACCTGGATAAACCGACTAAACCAGAGGTTTTCCAGAGCTTCAGGGACGGCATAAGGGAAGGATTGACGGGAATGGGGGAAAGAAATACAGTAGAAGAAGAATGGGTAGCTCTGAGGGACGAAGTAGTGAAGCCAGCAGAGAATCAAGTAGGTAAAAAGACGAGGGCTAGTAGAAATCCTTGGGTAACAGAAGACGTATTGAATTTAATTGATGAAAGGAGAAAATATAAAAATGCAGTAAATGAAGCAGGCAAAAAGGAATACAAAGGTCTCAAAAATGAGATCGACAGGAAGTGCAAAATTGCTAAGCAGGGATGGCTATAGGACAAATGTAAGGATGTAGCGGCTTATCTCACTAGGGTTAAGATAGATACTGCCTACGGGAAAATTAAAGAGACCTTTGGAGAAAAGAGAGCCACTTGTATGAATATCAAGAGCTCAGATGGAAATCCAGTTCTAGGCAAAGAAGGGAAAGCAGAAAGGTGGCAGGACTATATAGAGGGTCTATACAAGGGCGATGTACTTGAGGACAATATTATGGAAATGGAAGAGGATGTAGATGAAGATGAAATGAGAGGTACGATACTGTGTGAAGAGTTTGACAGAGCACTGAAAGATCTGAGTCGAAGCAAGGCCCCAGGAGTAGCCAACATTCCATTAGAACTACCGACGGCCTTGGGAGAGCCAGTCCTTACAAAACTCTACCATCTGGTGAGCAAGATGTATGAGACAGGCGAAATGCCCTCATACTTAAAGAAGAACATAGTAATTCCAATCCCAAAGAATGCACTTGTTGACAGATGTGAAAATTACCGAACTATCAGTTTAATAAGTCACAGCTGCAAAATACTAACACGAATTCTTTACAGGCGAATGGAAATACTGGTAGAAGCCAACCTCGGGGAAGATGAGTTTGGATTCCATAGAAATGTTGGAACACATGAGGCAATACTGACCTCATGACTTATCTTAGAAGAAAAGCAAACCTACTTTTCTAGAATTTGTGGACTTAGAGAAACCTTTTGACAATGTTAACTGGAATACTCTCTATCAAATACTAAAGGTGGCAGGGGTAAAATACAGGGAGTGAAAGGCTATTTACAATTTGTACAGAAACCGGAAGGCAGTTATAAGAGTTGAGGGGCACGAAAGGGAATCAGTTGGTGGGAAGGGAGTGAGACAGGGTTGTAGCCTCTCCCCGATGTTATTCAATCTGTATATTGAGCAAGCAGTAAAGGAAACAAAAGAAAAATTCGAAGTAGGTATTAAAATACATGGAGAAGAAATAGAAACTTTGAGGTTCACCGATGACATTCTAATTCTGTCAGAGAAAGCAAAGGATTTGGAAGAGCAGTTGAACAGAATGGATAGTGTCTTGAAAGGAGGATATAAGATGAAAAACAACAAAAGCAAAACGAGTATAGTGGAATGTAGTCGAATTAAGTCGGGTGATGCTGAGGAAATTAGATTAGGCAATGATACACTTAAAGTAGTAAAGGATTTTGCTATTTGGTGAGCAAAATAACTGATGATGGTCTCAGTAGAGAGGATATAAAATGTAGACTGGCAATGGCTAGGAAAGCGTTTGTGAAGAAGAGAAATTTGTTAACATCGAGTATTGATATAAGCGTCAGGAAGTCGTTTCTGAAAGTATTTGTATGGAGTGTAGCCATGTATGGAATTGAAACATGAACGATAAATAGTTTGGACAAGAAGAGAACAGAAGTTTTCGAAATGTAATGCTACAGAAGAATGCTGAAGATTGGTAGATCACATAACTAATGAGGAAGTATAGAATAGAATTGGGGAGAAGAGAAGTTTGTGGCACAACTTGACAAGAAGAAAGGACCGGTTGATAGGACTAGTTCTGTGACATCAGGGGATCATAAATTTAGCATTGGAGGGCAGTGTGTAGGGTAAAAATCGTAGAGGGAGACCAACAGATGAATACACTAAGCAGATTCAGAAGGATGGAGGTTGCAGTAAGTACTGGGAGATGAAGAAGCTTGCACAGGGTAGAGTAGCATGGAGAGCTGCATCAAACCAGTCTCAGGACTGAAGACCACACCAACAACATAGTACCTCCAAGAAATTGATGTAACTTTGTCGATGCCAAACGGAAGCTATGTATATTGGAGCAATCCAAAAGGAGTGGCTATGATGTTTATGATTTCAGTCTCCTGGGAGCCGTTACGCAGTGTGAGGTGTAGATACGCATCATGAAGATCATTTTGGGCAAATAAGCATAATGAAGATCATTTTTGGCAAATACCATAGACCCAGCGAGATGTAAACAGTGTCCTGAAGCATGGGAGTGGTATATCTGACGACTACAGATTGGGCATTCACAGTGTCCTGGAAGTCACCACCAATGCAGCCAGCGCCTGATGGTTTCTCCACAGTCAAATAGGAAGGGCCCTTTGGCTGTGTGTTACTGGGATGAAGACGCCCGCATCCTGAAGATGTTGCAAGTCCTGTTGAGGCTTATCCTGGTATGCAAACTCGACGCTACGGACCTTAAATAATTTTGGAGTTTGGAGCTGCAGTAGGTGTAAGGGATATATGCGACTGGATCCCCAGGTTGCTCACTGGCAGAACACTGGTCCTAATTTAACCAAGATGTAGGTGGTGTAGGGAGAGGCCCAGTGCTTGGACTGCATGAGAATTGGCGCAGAACTCAAGCCCCAAGGCATGGAATAAGTCTATGCTGGACAGGTTAGAGACCTGAGGGGCCACAACCATCAGAATCCAAGCTGGAGTTACTGTAACGCCACAGTAGCGTTTGCTATGGAAAAGTCCTCTAACAGGTATGTCCTGTAACAGAAATGGTGTTTTTACTAAAACTACATAACTCTGTTGTGCAGGGGTGCCTGGAGGAGACTTAATGGCTTGTGTAGCCCAGTCGATTACTGTAGCTGATGACCCAGTGTTAGTCTGGAAGGTGACTGGCTTGCTTTACAACTTGACTTGTATAGACAGCAACTGAGTGGACTGCAAGAGTATAGATAGGTACCAGCGCCGCTTCTGTAAAATATGGTTGGGAAGAATATTCCTTGGTGTCGCCCAGTCACCAGTCCACAGACATAGAAGTGGAGGTGTGGCAAATTTCAGCTTTGTGGGCACACTAACACCTAGTAACACAATTCACCTTGTGGAAATGGCATTGAGGACTGTCCCTGACTTGTGCTACAACCAATGTTCTTCCAATTTGGGTTATGTGGCAAATACCAGAATTGGGTCTTCGATAAAAGCTGCTGCTGTGGCAGCCTGCTCAGAAGCTCGAATGATAGGAAGTCATGAGATGAGCAATGGATCTTTGAGGTTCAGAAGATTCTATTGGAGGTTTTCATCAGGAAAGTGAGCTAAAATCTAGTCACAGATGAGAGCTGATGCACAAGGGATGCATTGTGGCACATGGGGACCAGCTTTCCTGGGAGAGACCCCGGACCCTAGATATTGATTTAGGAATGTAGATTCTGACAGCTAAAGAACTTGCATTGAGCCGCAGCAATGTGTATCTGAGCATTGAAGTTTTATACAGCTTTCATGCATTCATGGCTGGACTATGGGTGCATGGTTTATGCATTGACGAGGCCTTTTGATTTGAATTGACACTGTCCACCTTGAGGGTCTGCAGTTGGCCACAGGTCGCTATAGGACAAGTCCCATACTCAGCCTATGTGCAGAAGCTGGGGGGGGGGGGGGGTCACCAGCAGCTCCACCTACTGCATCAGGCATGCAAGTTCCTCACAGCTCCAACTTCACCCACACTCTATAACGTTGCTCATCCCACTTATTTCCTACCGTTGAAGAGCCACAATGCCATTTGCGATCCACGTGCACCATGTGCTGGAGTCCCTCAGTGAGGAGCCAGTACTGCCCCAAATCCAGGGTTTTAACTGCCTGCTGCCATGGTTACTGGAGAGACCCAGAGTGATTTTAGATTTGGGGCGCTACAAGAGAGATTACACTCCTACTTCCGCTTTTAATGACATATTCTCTGACATTTTACCTGGGCACCACAACAATATAGCTGTTTTTATGCACTTATCGCTACAGGGGGATCCTGTTGGTTGCTATGTTTTTTTGACAGATCTTGTCCTCAAGATCAGACTGCCTTAAGCGTTTACTGTCTTTTATGCAGACTTTTATGCGATCTTGCGGTCATTGGAGTGGGTGAGACGTTCTTCCAGTGATAAATTTCTTGTCTCATCCGATTTTCTACGTTCCCTTCACCCTGTGAGACGTTTGTACTCAGCAGGGAAGCTAGTCTCTGCTCCATCTACAACGACTGGGGATTTAGGTGTCTTTTTGCTGGGTACAAAAACACATCGGAATTGTGAGGAATGAAAGGACAGATCTGGCCGCCAAGAGGATTGTCTCGATTCTCAAGTATTACAGGGTGCCATCCTCCTGTATGCTATCACCTCGATGTTGAGCTTAAGAGTCTTGCATCCGTGGAAGGGTGAGTGGCTGGAGGAGACTTTGGTCCACAAAGAAAGCTCTGTTCTGGAGAACAGATGTAGCGTAAGTGCATAGGAAACACGACAGAACCCAAAACACATGTGCTGCATTGCACTTCGTAATGTATTCAAGAGTTAATAAGAATCTAGATACTTGTATAGAATTCTTCTACCTAGGAAAAGCGTTCTACAGCGTGAAATGACTAGAAATACCGGGAAATTTGGGTATACAATGATATATATAGGAATACAAAAGAAGCTATAAGAACGGAAGACTATGAGAAAAGAGATGTGCTTAATGAGGGTGTAACTTAATGGAACGGTGTTTCTCCGCCACTGTCTAATCTGTACATTTAGGAAACCGTAATTAAATAAAAGACAAACGTAGGAGATGGATTAACAGTCATGGTTATAAGTGCCATGGGGAAAATTCGCTGAAAACATTACTGTCAGTGAAGATCAGGAAGAATTATTAGGTCTGTTGTGTGGAATGGGGAGTCAAATGAATGCAAATATATACTTAGTGTGAACAAATGAACGATTAACGTAATGAGGAATACCAGAAACGAGATTAGCGTTAAATTTAACGTCAAAGTCTGGGATCACAAAATAGATGAAGGAATTTTGCTTCCTTGAAAGCAAAATTACAGATGAAGGACAAAGTAAGGCGGATTTCAGAGGCAGACATGCAGAGGGAAAGATGGCTTTCCTCCGTCGAAGGTGTCTACTACAACCAAACATAAGGAAAATATTTCTAAGATTTTACGTCCTGGTACGAATTTTCAACATGGAACGTGAGATAACCAGTTCTACTCTGAAGGTAAGAGGTTGGCACAGGGTGGAAGTTGCGACAGTGCATCAGACTAGGCAGAAGGTAAATGACACAAACTGAACAGGTACATGAGATGCTCAGATGTCACTGACATTAGACTTGCAGTGTATATCCTACAACAACTAACTCCCAATATTTTACATGAAAGTTATGAGTCACCTGTCTGTAACCACTGGGTAACTCAACCAAACCATCCTGCCTTCCAGAAATATACATCACATGATGTGGCAGTACATCATGTAAACAGCTGAAAACCTACTCTGGGGAACTAGATGGAATACATAGATATCATTCATGTTTTAATGCAACACTTCACCACAGTATTTGTCTTATCAAAACGAAATACACCATCATATGAACTCTTTAGAAAAAGGTGCCCTACACAAAATTCCAGGGAACTCTAATTGGATGTTACAAATGTGGAGAACCTCAAATTATTAAAATAATTAATTCATACAATCAAATGTATTGAATTCTTTGCAATTAGGAATAAAAATAATTTGGCTTTCAGAGGAATATTCCTATCTTTGTATTTCTGTATACCTTAGAGCGTTGACACAGAAATTGTTCTTCTGTAAATAGCTTGCGTGATTTGACTAAAGCCTTTGTGCTGTTCAGCCTGCTATTAGCAATTATAAAATCAGTAACTCATCAGTTAACCGGCTAAAAACTTGTCTCATCACAGGAAGTTTCTGTGACATCAGAACAAGGAGTTACATTTTTGTATAGCCTAGCGTCCCCTTACGCTTCAAGTTTCTGGTAACAATCTGCACACAGCAGGCGTTAATTATGTGTGAAATTAAATTAATGCTTACAGACGACACCAACGTGGTTACTTAAAATTTATGATCTACAGACATCAATTACGTCCCATTCTAGAATGACATTTTGTTTACCATGTGGTTCCTTGAAACAGTGTACGTATCAACTACATACTGCCGGCCGCGGTGGTCTCGCGGTTCTAGGCGCTCAGTCCGGAACCGCACCACTGCTACGGTCGCAGGTTCGAATCCTGCCTCGGGCATGGATGGGTGTGATGTCCTTAGGCTAGTCAGGTTTAAGTAGTTCTAAGTTCTAGGGGACTGATGACCACAGATGTTAAGTCCCTTAGTGCTCAGAGCCATTTGAACCATTTTTGAACTACATACTGCTTCGAAAATGTAGACCAACTTGTAGTTACTTTCTGTAACGTATTGTTACAGAAAGCAAATAGCAATAATTTGATGGACATTCACTCAGATAGCAATCATAATAGGGAACATGACATATCTCACACTGTGAAGAGGAACATGGTTTATTATTGATTTACTAATGTTACTAACAAGAGAATCATAATGCTACTGGTATAGTTGCAGTATGTGCCATGTAACTGGCTCTTAAGGTCGTACCTGTCTTCCTAAAATAACCATTATTTCCAAGAAAAGAGAAACTAGTATGTTGTTCAAAATAAACTGAAGGAGTAAGTGCTACAAGTTATCTATATAGATGGGAATACTTAACACTCCTTCAAAATTTACTGTTTGTGTCCATGTGAAGGTTCTATGGAACTATGTTTTACATGAAAGCAAATCTTCAGCTGAACCACAATAATGACATCCACTATTAATTTAAAAACTCTGCCACTTATGAAAGGACACGTTGTAAGCAAACGTACCATAATTTTGAACCCATATCTCAATGAATTTAAACAGATAAGAAACAGGGATATAACGTAGTCAGCACAAGCATTACAATTTCTGATGGATACCTCCTGAGATGATTACCATTATCAGATTCCTGTTTCTAATTGGTTATATAAATATTGTGAACGTGAGAAGGTTTTTCTGTAGTCAATATAAATTTATGGAAGGCGGTGTACAATGTACTACTGTAATCCTGGAAGATATGTCAAATACCTGTATATCACGACTACTTATGTGAAATAGATTCTGTTTAGCTTCGTCTATTCATGTGTTATATTGATCTAGACGGGAACACTAAACCTTTATGAAAATAATTTAGAAAAAGGCCATGATTACCACTCTCAAGGTCTACCAACACGTATGTAACACATATGTAAACTGTATTCCAACTCATACCGACTATAAAAACAAAAGTAATAATATAGAAACTCAGTGAACTTAGAGATTTTATGCATAATAATCAAATGACCCAAATCAGTTATTAAATCATCAAATACGCCTACCAATGAGATAAGTTTGCACTGCATGATTTTCTTGAACCATGAAAAGTTTCTGGAAATAATGGAAAATTATGACACTTACTCATATTGTCAGTTCCAAAGTGGTAGACTGTGACTTCGGGATCTAATCCTGAAAAACAAATATATAAAATACTTAATGAAAATATTGAATATGTTTTTCATTACCTACTAAAACTGGTTATTCATTATCATATACAGACTTACGTCAATTTATACAAGTAAAATCTTTACCTGTACTGGGATGAGAGTCGCTATAGTCGGCAGCAGTGAGAACTGCGGCAAAAATGCAGATGAACCAACTAACGCTTCTGCAGAACATGATGTAAGGACAATGCTGTCAGGCCAAATAAACAACTGCTGGAGAATCTGTAAATTTATGAGTAAATATATCTCCACAATTCATTTACTTTCAACAAACTGGATAGAAAATCTAAATTAATATAATAACCTAATTTGGATTACGATGGTTAATGCGGAAACCACACTAGGAGGTTCGAGAAATCGTTAAGCTAACTATCCAAGAGTACTCTGTCAAAATTTCAAAGCGAAATTCGCATTCGTACAGAAGGAAATTCTTCCCATATAAGATTTATCAGGGGATGAATTACTGGAGAAATGTGTAGGTGGCCACACACAAAATGCTACTGAAACTTTTAATTCCACTATTTGGTGATTAGCTCCCAAACACTTGCACTCCGGACTAAAAGTGGTTGATTTGGCGCCGTATTTAGCAGCTGGCTTATTCAATGAAGGAAATTCATCCCTTCTGATGGCCATGAACGAGGCAGGAATTTTAGGAGACACGTAAAGCTTCAGTTATGCCGAACAAATGGGTAACCAGCGCGTATGCCGGCAGAATCGACCTAGTTCATTGAATCGAAGGAAAGTCGGAAAGCTAGGAAAGCACTGCTGCAGGCGCAAAATGAAGCCTGTGAGGAAGAAGAATGGTTACTATATGGTGCTGGAATCGCAGATCAATTGGTAAGCGTTTTACATTATTGTTGACTTCCTTGAATTTCCAGTTTCCAAGAATTGATTTCTCAAACGCGTTCATCTCCAAATGACTATTTTGACATTTGCGTCCAGTCTAACTCAAAAAGTATTGAATCGATCATTATTATATGTGATAATATGATTGTGTATAAAATTACTAATTTTATGAACCAACTTATGAGGAGATGTCACGATTGCACGGGTATTTTTCTTCGCGTAAATGGAGAAAAAAACGTGAAAATCGCAGTAAATTGTTCCAACGCCTGCACAGTTTTTAATTTTCATTATTTTCACCTGCATTGAGGCTCATATTCTTAGAAAATAAGTTAGTAATGTAAATTCAAATCCTCTCTGATTTCAGATGAAAATCGGAATGGCTACACTGCACGTAATTGGAGAACTATACTCACAATCTTCAGCGGATATCACAGAGCAACTTTGTTATTTTTGGCTGAAATTGATCAAAAAATTCACAAAAACTCACGGACTTTGAACATCGTCTAGCGATTAGACGTCACTTTTATAATACGTGTGTATGCGAGATTTCCACACTCCTACACATCCCTAGGTCCACTATTTGACATGTAATGGTGAGATGGAAACGTGAAGCACCAAATACAGCACAAAAGCGTACAGGCCGACCTCGTCTGTTGACTGACAGAGACTGCCGACAGTTGGAGAAGGTCGTAATGTGTAACAAGCAGACATCTATCCAGACGAACACACAGGAATTCCGAACTGCATCAGGATCCACTGTAACTACTATGACAGTTAGGCGGGAGGTGAGAAAACTTGGATTTCACAGTCGATCGGCTGCTCGTAAGCCACACATCACGCAGGTAAATGCCAAACAAAGCCGCGCTTGCTGTAAGGAGCGTAAACATTGGACGACTGAACAGTGGAAAAACGTTGCGTGGAGTGACGAATCACGGTACACAATGTGGCCAGCCGGTGGCAGGTGTGGTTATCGAGAATGTCCAGTGAACGTTATCTGCCAGCGCGTGTACTGCAAACAGTAAAATTCGGAGGCGGTGGTGTTATTGTGTGGTCGTGTTTTTCATGGAGGGAGCTTGCACCCCTTGTTTTTTTGCGTGGTACTATCACAGCAGAGGCCTACACTGATATTTTAAGCATCTTATTGCTTCTCACTGTTGTAGAGCAATTCGGGATGGCTATTGCATCTTTTAAAACGATCGAGCACCTGTTCATAATGCAGAGTCTAAGGCGTCTGTAGAAGACAATAATATCCCTGTAACGGACTGTACTGCACAGAGTCCTGATATGAGTCCTATGAAACACCTTTGGGATGCTTTGGAACACCGACATCATGCCAGGTATCACCGAAGAACATCGATATATCTCTTCAGTGCAGCACTCCATGAAGAATGTGCTGCCATTCCCCAGGAAACCTTCCACCACCTGATTGAACGTATGCCTGCGATTATGGAAGCTGTCATCAAGGCAAAGGGTGAGCCAACACCATATTATATTCCAGCATTAGTGATGGAGAGGCCACGAACTTGTAAGTTATTTTCAGCCAGGTGTCTGAATACTTTTGATCGCATTGTGTATTTTCAAGGTCAAAATCTTACATGAGTCATCTCGCATATATTAAGAGAAAATCAGGCACTCCCTCATACATTACTCACTCACTGTCTTTATGTACAACAAAGCATTTACACATCATTACACAGAATGTTACCAGTTTCCTGTATAGTGGTAAAGTCAAAACCAGTTCACAATAATTGTACAAATCGCACCACTTGTGGAAGTGCACTGTGTCAAGAATGCGAGGGAAGAGCACTGGCAGAGAAACCAACATTCTGGTACATTTTGAAAATTACGGGGTACGCGAGGTCTTGTCCAGGCTGGACTTGAGGGTCGTTCATCAGTCTGTTAGTGAAGTACTGGTGCAGGAAAGAGAGAAGAAGGTAGCGCACGTTTAGAGAAAGCTGGTTTCTGGTACCAGAGAGCAGAGAAGGGAACAGTCCGCAAAGTGCGGTCAGCTACGACAGAAGGCTGAAAATACAGGAGCGTCTGCTCTGCATGGCGACTGCGTCACAAGAGGGCGACACTTCAGTGTCCTCTGCTCCACAGGACGCGCCCAGTGGCAACATGTGACCCCTTTCTCAAGCTTCCCAAATGGCTGTGGGGTACATTCAGCAGAGGAATGAAATCGTACCCTGTCAACGGATTTTTCTAGATAGAGCCCCATATGCTATGCAGGGTTCTACATCTACATCTACATCTACGTGATTACTCAGCTACTCACAATAAAGTGCCTGGCAGAGGGTTCAACGAATCACCTTCAAGATGTCTCTCTACCGTTCCACTCTCGAATGGTGCGCAGGAAAAACCAGTACTTAAATTTTTCTGTGTGAGCCCTAATTTCTCTTGTTTTATAGTGATGATCATTTCTCCCTATGTAGGTGGGAGCCAACTGAATGTTTTCGTAATCAGAGGAAAAAGCTGATGATTGAAATTTCATAAGAAGATCCCATTGCGACGAAAAACACTTTTGTTTTAATGATTCCCACTCCAATTCACATATCATTTCTGTGGCACTATCTCCCCTATTTCGCGATAATATAAAACGAGCAGCCCTTGTTTGAAATTATCAGGTGTCATCTGTCAGTACCACCTGATGGGGATCCCACACCGCGCAGCAATACTCCAGAATAGGGCGGACAAGCGTGGTGTAAGCAGTCTCTTTAGTACACCTGTTGCGCCTTCTAAGTGTTCTGCCAACGAATCGCAGTCTCTGGTTTGCTCTACCCACAACCTTATCTATGTGCTCGTTCCAATTTAGGTTATTTGTAACTGTAATCCCTAAGTATTTACTTGAATTTGCAGCCTTCAGATTTGTGTGAGTCATCGCGTGATCGAAATTTAGCGGATTTCTTTTAGTACTCATGAGAATAACTTCACAGTTTTTTTTATTCAGTGTCGATTCCCATTTTCAACACCACACAGATATCTTATCTAAATCATTTTACAATTCGGTTTGGTCATCTGATGACATTACAAGACGATAAATGACAGCATCATCTGCAAAGATCCTAAGACGGCTACTCAGTTTTTTCCCTATGTCGTTAATATAGATCAGGAACATTAGAGAGCCTATAACACTTCCTTGTTGGACGCCGGATATTACTTCTGTTACTCTATGTCTTTCCGTCTGTTACTACGAACTGTGACCCTTCTGACAGGAAATCACGAATCCAGTTGCACAACTCAGGCGATATTCCATAGGCACGCAGTTTGGTTGGAAGAAGCTTGTGAGGAACGGTGTCGAAAGCCTTCTGGATATCTAAAAATAGGAATCCCCTGTCGATAGCACTTATTACTTCGTGAGTAAAAAGAGTTAGTTGTGTTTTAAAATAATGATATTTTCAGAGTCCGTGCTGATTATGTGTCAATAAATCGTTTTCTTCTCGGTGCTTCATAATGTTCGGATGTACCGATTGGTCACATAGGCGCTGCAAAAACTCATGCTAGTTTCCAGGACAGCAGCTTGGCTGCAGATATGTGTGTAAAAGAAAATTTAAAGTATACAAACAGGGCGACTAAAATAAAATTAGCACCGAAAATATTGCGGAGATGGAAAGTGCTGTTGATGCGCAGTTATCACAGAACGTGCAGATAGTCAGGGGCTGTTTATTGTTGGCCAATAAACAGTTTGTAATAATATTTATAAAGTGTATTTTTTGTGCAAAAGTACACTTTTTGAATGGAACAATTCTTATTGACATTAAGAAACTAAAAATAGCGTAAATTATGTTAGTTGATTTGTTGCAGGATTCTAGTGCAAGCTGCTTACAATATAAATACTTTGGAAAGTTGCCACACTGTCACTTGTACAATACCTGTAGTAGTACACACCAAAGAACAACACAAATGCATGCACTAGTTATGTGCATTCTGGGCCGTAACGAGGTAACTGTCCATCACAGGTTGTGTTCAAAATGACCACCAGCAGTGGCAGAACACGTTTCCTATCTGGTATGGAGCGACTGCTGCACACATGCTAGCGTTTCGTCGAACATCTCCGAGCAGGCTGCAGTTATGCGTCGTTATGTATCATTGGGTGTAGTTGGTATGTCCTTGCAGACAGCGTCTTTCAGCTTTCCCCACAGAAAAAGTCAACAGGCATCAAATCTGGAAAATGGGGCACCTAACGTATTGGTCCTCTGCATCCAATCTAACGTTTTGGAAACAATTTGTGAAGACATGCTGTAATACTCCACGCACTATGTACTGGACAGCGGTCATATTGGTAACACAGGTTCCTCTCTGTGTGCAGAGGAAAGCCTTCTAGTATCTGTGGGAGATGGTTTGTTAGGAGGCTGTGATAGTTGTACGCATTCAGTGTTCTATCTATGAAACTCATGCCTATGATCTGACGGTTTACTATCCCACAGCACTGTTTACACTCCATGGGCGCTGATGTTCCACCTGAGGAAGCCAATGGGGATTGTCAACACACCAATAGCGCACGTTTTGGTGGTTTACCTCGCTTCACCACTAAACAAGGTACGTAATACATATGGAGTACTAGTCGCAATTCCCATGTACAGAAGTTAACACGATTCTTATAATTGATTCCATGGAGCTCTTCATTGAGGTAGATGTAATGGGGATGGAATTTAGGCTGATGGGGAATGTGTAGGACACTTGCCTGACCCATGTCACTTACACATGCGATTGCACAGGAGGTAAAGTGTTGATCAACTGCAACAACAGGAAGAACGTTAATTTCCCGCTCTTCTGTCATCACTTGCTTCATTCTGTTACGTTCCCTAGTTCTTACACTATCACTTTCACACAACTGATTGAGAAGATGGTCGAGATTGGGATCCTGCCGCAAGCACTGTAGAAGAACAAACTGCATTCTTCCTACACTCTCCATGCACCATGAGCGTGTCAGCTTTTCCTGCACTGATAAATCCCGTTGTATACACATGAGCTACTGCTTAGACTGTCACATAGAAAACTGATAGCACTGCTCTCTGGGAACACACAAGCTCACTGTAAACGAACATAACAACATCGATCTAACAACTACGCAGGTCGAATGGCACAAAGAAGTGTCAGTGTGGAAACTTCTCACAATGTGGTATTTCATAACTGGCTTGCACTAGACTTCTGCAGCAAACAGCACCGAAATTCTAGTTTACCCTATTTTTAGTTTGTTACTGGCAATAAGATTTTTTCATTAGGAAACTCGCAGGTACAGAAAATACACTTTCTAAGTATTATTACAATCTGTTTATTGGATAGCAGTACGAGACCCTGGCTTCGAATTCATTCTGTGAAAACTGCACGTCAATAGCACTTTCCATTTCCATAATATTTGCAGTCCAAGCTTTAGATGGTTCACCCTGCAGACGCCATACAGAGCACAACCACATATATGTCAAGAGAATTAATTGGTTTCAAGCCACCCAGTATTATAGGTGTGTTGTGGGAGTATTATCGGCTTGTTTTGTCGTCACGTTTAATAGGGGCTACATGTCTGGGTGAGCATGGCTGGGGGAGGTTGAAATACATGGAAAAGGGGATGCTAGAGACAAGGGCAGATGGTGATGGATTGGGATAAAGAGGAATGGAAAGAGAGATGGAGCATCAAGAGATGAATAATGAGAGCTTTATAGCGTGAAATCACGAATTCAGTCGCAGATAGGATTGTAATTTTATTAGAAGCTGGTTGTAAGCAACTGTTTCAATAGTTATCGGTAGGCCTAGAATTATGAAATCAACTGCAGGTCCTCTGTCGATAGCAGTAATTACTTTGTGTGAACAAAAATCCACTAGCGTTCCATAAGAAAGATATTTTCCGAGTCAGTGCTGTCCATGTGCCAATAATTCAAGGTACTTTATAAAGTTGGAACAGCCCGTATGCTCCTAAATCGTACTGACTATAATGTCTGTGATATATGTGTACAGTTTAGATGACCAGTTGTATGTCACTGTCCCCACAGTTTCACTTGCGAACCTGTATGGCTCATATATTGTATACATCTCTGCCTACTCGCTGTCTTCACCCATCTCCACTTCACCCCTCTGTCTGTCCATCTAATCCTATGCTCTCATCATTTTCCATCTTACCACTACTCATCTACACTATTCATTTGGCTCCTGCATCCCCCCATCTCATTCTCCCTCTATCTCTGATTATCTCCTCCATTTTCTCTCTCTACATCTCCTCCTCCCCTCTCTCACACTGTCCATATTCTCCACCCCTTCTCTCCATTTTCTCCTTCCCCTTTTCTCACTGTACATATCCTCCACCCCACTTTGTCAACAGCCTCTCCTCACTCTCCCTCTCCATCTCTTCCTGCCCCCAGTCTGTTATTCCATTTAAATCTGCCCCCACTCTATATCCATTTCCTCTTGCACCCTCTCCCTTCGCATCTTCCATCCTTCCCTGTCCATATCCTCCTGGCCTCTTTCTCTTATCCATCTCCTTCTGCCACCATTTCTCTTTCCATCATCACCTATACCTCTCTACCTTTCTGTCCTCATCTCCCTCTTCTCCAAACCCATCTCTTCTTCGCTGACCATTGTGGCCGAGCAGTTCTAGGCACTCCATTCTGGAACTACAGGGCTGCTTCGGTCGCAGGTTCGTATTCTGCCTTGGTCATGGATGTGTATGATGTCCTTAGGTTAGTTTGGTTTAAGTAGTTCTATGTCTAAGGGACTGATGACCTCAGATGTTGTCCCATACTGCTTAGAGCCATTTATAACCATCTCTTCTTCCCCATCTTTGTTCCTCTCCTCCTGCCCATCTCTCCCACCTATCTACTGTAGTCCCCTCTCCTCATTCATCTTCTACTCCCAGCCTATCAGTGTTCATTTCCTCCCACACCCATCTCCCTTTATGTTTTCTATTGCCCCTCCTCTCTCGGTCCATCACCTCCTATCATCTCCCCCTGCCTCCACTTACCCTGTCCATCATTTCCTGGTCCCTACCTCAGTCTATCACCTCCTCTATCTATTTCAACATTCCTCAGCCATGCCCACTCACAAATGTAGCCCCCACTAAACATGTCGATAAAGCAGGCTGATAATATTCCCACCACATACGTATTGTGAAGTGCAGCTTACACATCAGGGGCTTGAAACCAATCACTGCTCCTGTCAAATAAGTTGTCATGCAAAGAAGATCGATAAAGCAGGTCGGTTCTACTTGAACCCAACACACTATCGTTCAGTACAGCCTACCCACTGTCAAACCATTTCGTACTCTCGGTTAGTAGGCTTCACAGTAAAGCAGGTTCCTAAGGCCATCCACTACTACTTAAACACAACTTGCCTATTATACGGCATGGGCTGACAAAATACGATATTGTCTCTATTCCCACTCCTGTCGAGCTGGAAGGCTACAAGACAAGCAGTGATGATGCTCGTACAGTCATGTAGTTTGTTTGTTTGCCATGTTTCGGTGAAATGGGTCCAGTGATTTAATGGGAGATCATAGACATACACTACGTGAACAAAGGTATCGGGACACCCCCATAAACATATGTTTTTCATATTATGTAAATTGTTCTGCTACCTACTGCTAGGAACTCCATATGACCGACCTCTGTAGTCATTAGTCACCGTGAGATAGCAGAATGGGCGCTCTGCGAAACTCATAGACTTCGAATGTGGCCCGGTCATTGGGTGTCACATGTGTCATATGCCTGCACGCAAGATGTCCACAATCCTAAATATCGCTAGGTCCACTGTTTCCAATGTGATACAGCACAAAAGCGTACAGGCCGATTTCTTCTGTTGACTGACAGAGAGCGCGTAGAGTTGAAGAGGGTCGTAATGTATAATAAACAGAAATCTTCCCAGATCTTCATACAGGAATTTCAAACTGCAGTACGATCCACTGCAAGTACTATGACTTAGGTGGGCGGTGAGAAAACTTGGGTTTCGTGGTCGAGCGGCTGCTCATAAGCCACACATCACACCGGTAAATGTCTAACGACGCCTCGCTTGGTGTAAGGTGTGTAAACGTTGGAAGATTGAACAGTGGAAAAACGTTGTGTGGAGTGACGACTCAAAGTAGATAATGTGGAGATCAGATGTCAGGGTCTGGGTGTGGCAAATTCCTAGTGAACGTCATCTGCCGGCGTGTGTAGTGCCGACAGTAAAATTCTGAGGCGGTGGTGTTATGGTGTGGTCTTGTTTTTCATAGAGGGGGCTGCACCCCTTGTTGTTTTGCGTGGCACTACCACAGCACAGGCCCATATTTATATTTTAAGCATCTCATTGCTTCTCGCTGTTGAAGAGCAATTCGGTAATGGCGACTGCATCTTTCAGCAAGATCGAGCCCCTGTTCATAATGCACTGCCAGTGGCGGAGAGATTAAACGACAATAACATCCCTGTAACGAACTGGCCTACACAGATTCCTGACCTGAATCCTATAGAACACCTTAGCTATGTTTTGGAACGCCGTGGCAGGCCTCACCTACCGACATCGATACCTCTCCTCAGTGCATCACTCCATGAAGAATTGTCTGCCATTCCCAAGAAACCTTCCAGCACCTGATTCAACGTATGTCTGCGGGAGGGTTAGCTGTCATCAAGGCTAAGGGTGGGCCAGCACCATATTGAATTCCAGCATTACAGATGGAGAGGCCACGAACTTGTATGTTATTTTCAGCCAGGTGTCCAGACACTTTTAATCACATTTTACGTTTTGTACAGCAGAATGTCTTCAATATTGCGAGTGTCACATTCACTGAAGTGCATAACGTCTTTGCAGAGAAGTCTGGTGCGCTCTCCCGAGTCCATTAGGCATCTACAGGGGGCAAAACCTTCGTCAGATGCAGCAGGTAACCTAGCGAGAAGAGGTCCAACGTCAGAAACTGGTGGCACATACCCGGGGACTTTGATATGAAGCCTCCTCCCGCACCGTTGTCAAGCTTTAATGACGTCCGACGTTCGAAAACAAAACTCAAGAATTTGCATGTTGGGTCAGTTATCAATACTGAGTGTCTCAAGCTGGGCCACATCACAAATACATCTTCCATACAGGGTGATTCACGAAGATATGTAAATATTTTAATATGTCGTTCTATATGTAACAATATAGAAAAAAAGGTCTTATAAACATAGGTCCGCAATTGTTCAGTTACGGAGTTACGGGTAATAAAAGGTTTTACCAGAAATTTAGCAACTTCGATATTGTGAAGATATCGCACAACTTTAAGAGGTTAAAGTAAAACACGATTTCGACTTATTTTGTTATTACTGGTGTGCTGAATATAATAAAACATGTCCCAGACGTGTACCTGCAGTGTATCGTCCAGAGAAGGAAAGGTTGTAATACAAGTAAATTTGTTTATTTTTCATTAAGAATGTAGAAACGTGTGTGTCATTGTTGGCTACCTTTAGTGAGTTGTTGCAGACGTTCCCTAACCTTGAAACGACTTAGTTTTCTGTACTGTTCAGTGAAAGAACACAATGAGAACAGTGTATTTAAGTAAAACCACATAGTAACTGTTGTAGTTTGTAGATTATTTATGAAATAGGAATGCCTTTCAAATTTACGACGTAGGAATACGCCACTATGGTGTTTATTTATGGAAAATGTTATGGCAATGATACAGCTGAAATTAACGAATATGGCGCACGTTATTCAACTCGATGGCTTCCAAATGGACGAATCATTAGTGGATTTCGATGTTACGGGAGACATGTTCTCTACCTAGCTTTCATAATCAGTACGAGAGCTCGATACGTCAAGACGATTATGAGGATATTATGGATGCTGTTCAACTTAGCCTGTGTACAGTACACGGCGTATCTCTCAACTATTAGGCATTTCACAATGTAAGATATGGTGTACAATGAAGTAAAATAATGTGTGTCTCTGCCATAAACAAAAAGTGCATCAGTTATCCGGGAGATCCAGCCTTCCGCTTGGAGTTGTGCAACTGGTTAAAACCTAATTGACAGTTACACAAATACGTTTTATTTTCTGATGAGGCACAGTTTACTCGAGATGGTATAAACACTTTAGTGGACCATTCATTTTCCCAGGACGTCTAACTGGCGGGTCGTACTTACAATTCCTTCAAGAAGAAATGCCCCACTTACTCGAAGATACTCTGCTTGCTACGCAAATTCAAATGTATTTTCAACATGACGGCATGCCTCCACATTTCGCCAACGGAGTTACTGCACAATTAAATGAACATTTTTCCCAGAGATGGATTGGTGGTGGTGCTACACGTCTGTGGCCACCCAGATTTCCCGATATAACACCAACGGATTTTGTGTATGGGGATGGGTGAAAGATAATGATTATAATGACAAAATCAATACACGTGAGGCACGACTCGGTCGCATTATGAATGCAATAGAAGAAATTAAGAACAACCCTGTGAAACTGAAACGAGCAACAAAATCTGTACACGTGCAGCTAAATGCACTGAACTAGGTGGAGACGTTTTTGAACATTTACTGTGATTGTGATTGTATTGCGAAATTGTATGTACTTTGTACAAGTTTCTTAACAGTGAGCTTTGTTTTTTTTCGGTTTAACACGAATTCACGTGTGCTGTGGTATACATAACACCAGATTATGTGACACATTCATATGGTTTCAGATAACGCTTTTACCATAAATTTTCCAAAATTAAATTCTCCACACTTCCGTTGAAAACTTTGTGCAGTTGTCTGGAATTTAAAGAACAAATTAGACCAGGTAGTTAATAAATTCAAAATTTTACGAAATTATGCCTTTGCTTCTCTGGATGTTCTGGAAAACTACTGTAGATACGCATATGGGACATGTTTTGCTAGATTCGCCAGACCAATAACAACAAAATAAATTTAAATCATGCTTTACTTTAACCATCTATAGATTTGCGATGGCTTCATATTAGCGAAGTTGCTAAATTTCAGGCAAAATCTTTTACTACCCGTAACTCCGTAACTAAACATTAGCGGACCTATGAACTTTTTTCTTTAGTTTTAAACGTAGCGTAACATATTAAAGTATTTTCATATCTTCGTGAATAACCCTGTAAATTAGGCCTGTACAGCCGTATTCCAGCAGATCTCTACTACTTCCATTGTCCGATCTGACAAGTTTGTATCGAAAGTACAATGCTTTCGTGAATCTGTTTCGACGGCATACAACATATACCAATAGTTAGTGCGGCTAGTGACGCCATTACGTAGACTACGCCGTAAGAATCAGTAGCTGCTGAAATGCGTAGATGACGTGAACCGATGATGGAATGCATATCAAGAGCTATTGCGCTATGGGTCGTAGGTACCGTTTTTGAGGGGGGTACCATTGAGAGCAGGAGACCGTCAAGTTGAGGAAAGTGATACGCTGAGCACTCCGCCACAGTGCTGGAAGAAACACGTAGAGACTTACCAGATGTGTGAGTTCTGCTCTGTGCCACTGCAGCCAGTGTAGTGGGCTGTCGCGAAGACAGCCTTTTATCCTTATCTTGGCCACTGCTGGACTCGGCTGACACCTCCCACCTACTGTATCCGCAGTCTGCCCTCTGCTCCACAACCCCTCCCCCTCTCACCCCCCCCCCCCCACCCCCTCAAGCGTCGTCAAACTTTCCTGACATCCGACATTGGAAGCGTTGTTGCGCAACGCCTCGCAGCACTGACCTCAAGGGCACGTGATAACTATGGCAACCGCTCTGCTGCCCATTCTGACCTCGCGGCATCTTCCAAAACGACTCCGTGTTAGCCAGGTACCTGCTCACATCAGAGCCCGTTCCAGCCCATTCCCTGAGAGGCACGCCCTGAGGATGCAAATACCGTCAACATTGCGTGTGCCCTTGACAGTGGCCTCCATTCGGCGACTAATGAAGTTCACAGATTTCGTATGATATACACCAAATGATGACTACATCTCTAGAGCTAGTTGTCGGTGATGGGCTGCGATCACACGCTGTCCCAGGAACTCACAGACTCGCATTTTTATGGGACTAAGATCCATTTATTTAGTGGGGCTATTAAGATGTGATCGCGTTCCTGAGCGTTTGTCAAGAGGGGGACGTGTCCATTCAGTCCTGTGAATGTGGCTGTTGGCATCTATCCAAACGGGAGTGTCTACAGCACGGTCAGCAGGAAGTGCAGAAGTAAGTGGTAAGGTGGTACAACACTACGCAGGGCACATGGGCTTCTGGAGTGGAATGCTGATCTCATTTGTGGACACAAGAATTTATTTTCAAAACGATAATTAAAACAGAGCACTGTTAACAACACAGTGTTTAATTAGGATTTGCAAATTGGGATGATCTACAGCGTTTATTCAATTGTATAAAACAATGAGAATAATTCAGAACATAATTTTAAAGAGAAACAACCACATGGCCACAACTTTAAATTCATAAAATATTACTTTACACAAATATAACCGTATCATAACTACAGATCTGAGTTCACTAGTGACCTGTGAATATGAAAAATTACAATTTGTAAAAGGTATTTGGTCTCAAGAACAATACTCAAACAGCAAGGTCTCATAAATACGTGATTTAACTATTATGGGAAACGTTCTGGAATATGATGTTATGATAGCCTGAAAGATTTACACATCAATCAGCACATTCTCGATGGCCGCGCGTGTGAATTCCGTGCTCGAGAGCTCAAGTGAGAACGACACGCAGGAGGACCCGCGCACGCCAAAAACGGCTTCTAGAACACACAGGCCCAGTATTAATACACTGTTCACCAAAATACTAAAACTAACAGCCGAGCACTGGATAGCTCCAAACGCAGGAGGAGATGTTAAACGTTGTAGTGTGTCAATTGCAGTTACTGTTAAAGCAATAGTTGATTACACAATCTCGACTGACGTCAAATTTCACTTGATAAATTTACAAACCACAACCAGTTCAAGATGATAATGATCCGACAATCCGCACACAACCTTAAATACCAAAGCGTCGTTTGACGGTGCAAAGTTGAAACTGTTATAGTTGAAAGCGACAAGGAAGTTGGCGATTCCGACTTAAATTGGTGGCTGAAGTTTTATACTGACAATAAACTTTGATTCATAAACCTGACCACTTAACGAATTAGCAACCGTAATAAAACAAGGAATCGTCAATTATCGGCCACACTCGTAAGGCAACGGAACCAGGGCAGTTAGATGGACTAATATCCCGAACCCACGTCCAAGTGATTTAAGGAATGACTAGTGAAAATCAAAGAGGCTACACGGAGCAACGACATTCTAAAGTTCTACAACAAATGGCTCACCATTTAAAGTCAGTCCAGGAGATCGCCGTTAAGTTGCACGCCAGGGTAAATCCCCACGCTCTGCTCAGGATTCCAGACAGACCCGGCTCTCAAGCGGAGCCTGTGTTGGCCGGTGACTGCTTCTCCATTCCAGTTGCGCTCGCCGCCAGACCCAGGCGCCGGAGTGTCAGCACGGTGCGTCCCCGCAGTACACGGAGCGCCGGCCGACTGCTCGCGGCGCCCCGCGCGCTGCCTTCTTCCTCCTGTGGCTGCCGCCTCTCCTCCAGAGCCGCGGCCGTCCTAACTAGAGGGCGCTGGCCAACCTGGACGCCGCAAAGAGCGTTACTTCGACAGGGAAACTATCCTGCCAAGAGCATCGCAGGCGGGAAATCACGGCTCAGTAACGGCAACACCTGGACACCGAGATTGTACGAAAGTACACACGGTGGTCCACGTTCACGGTAACCTGAATGAACGGGCCTGAGTGACGGTACGCGAAACACCGCAAAAGCTGACTGAGCCGCTTCCAGCGTGAACTGCAGCCTCCACACGTACCGGGCAGAACGCCTCGTTGCTTCTTCGGTGCACTCAGGGCCTCGCGTCATCTGACGAGGGAGCAGACCTGTGATACGTCGGGCCAAACGGCACACCTCCAGCCGGCTACTAAACTGTTCCTGTGCTGTCTGGCACAGCTGAAGACCTGCAGTCTCGTGTGCTGCTGGCTACTAGCGCTAAATGGCCATTGTATACGGTTCTATTCGCAAAGTTCACTCGCAAACTTGTCGAAATGGCCAGACATACAGTGACAGCAGCAATTAATAATAGGTTTGATGCCTGCTGTCATTAACGAGGTGTGACACTCGTCTTGTTTCTTACGATCACTGTCCCCACGTCGCATTACATGGAGGTGAACGTTAAGACACGTTGGGCAGTCCGCTTTGGTATACACTCAAATCAGCCACCTTTATTCAAGTTGTAGTCCTACCTCATACTTCCCTTGATTGTTTCTGATGAGGTCGTCAGTCTTTTAATTTCTGTATAACTACAGCAATCTATATCCATTTCAACGTACTTACCTTATTGAAGCCTCTGTCTCCTTCCACAACTCTTACCACCATTGACCACGTATCTTTCCACAATGAAATCGACAATTCATTATTGTATCAACACGTCTCCTATCAACTAGCTTCTTCCTTTACTCAAGTTGCGTCATAAATTTCCTTTCCCTCAATTCCGTTAAGTACTTCGTCACCTAATCAAATGAAAGTATATGGTTCCAGAGATCTCTTCAAGTCTGAAACATCTGTGTAAAATATATATATATATATATATATATATATATATATATATGTGTGTGTGTGTGTGTGTGTGTGTGTGTTGTGTGTGTGTGTGTGTGTGTGTGTGTGTGTGTGTGTGTGTAGACTGGAGCGAGAAATGAAAATTCATACCAAGGCCGGGATCTGAACCTGCCTGGCCTGCACACTAGGCAGATGTGCTGGTTAGTACGGCACCCTGCTACAGTGGGTTTGCAGAACAGTGCGCACTACCCTTGCATGCCTCAATGTTCAATTAAAGTTCCCATTCCTACCAAACGGCCTCAGGTGTGAATATGGATTTGGTTTGGGGAGGGAGGTGCTCTAGGATAGTCTGTGGAGTTGTGCAAAGCCATTGTGCCAGCGTGGCGCAGTGGTTACTGCTTCTCCGATGTGCGCAGGATCCTCATTTCAAATCCCAGCCTTGGTACAAATTTTTGTCTGTCTCTTCTATCTTCTTCATATGTTATTCAGTCCATCGTACCTTCAACATTTTTTAAAATAGAACCATGCTGTAAAACCTTATATTCACTTCTTGTCTGATCTGCTAATCATCCACGATTTACTGCCAAACAAATATCTACATGTCATACTCCCTAACACTTAAACTGATATTACACCTAAACCAACACTTCTTCTTCAGTATAGCTATCCTTGCTATTGTCACTCTACACTGAATATCCTCTGCACTACAGTCTTCATCAGTTATTTTGCTGTCCAAACAGTATAAGACATCTACTACTTTTAGTGTCTCATTTCCTAATCGAATTACCATGGCACTGCCTCATGTAATTCTGCCACACTTTATTGTCGTTGATTACTAATCTCGATGTTCATCTTATAATATATCATCAAGTCGCTATCCATTTATTCCAAGTGCTCTTCCAAGTCCTTCGCAAGCCTTATAACATTAGGATGTCGTAACCATACTTAAATGTTTTTAATTTTTTACCCTGAACTTTAATTACCTTCCAAAATATCTCCTGATTTTACTTCAAAGCTTGCTCCACGTACACACTCAATAGAAGCGGCGATTCTTTTCAATCCTGTCTCTCTCCATTCTCGACACTTATAACCACCTTCTTGTTTCTGTACTTAATGTGAATAACCTTTCACTACGTACAGTATCTGATCAAAAGTATCCAGACACCCCGTTCATAATGACTTACAAGTTCGCGGCGCCCTCCATCGGTAATGCTGGAATTCCTTTTGGTGTTGGCCCCCCCTTAGCCTTGATGACAGCTTACACTTTCGCGGGCATACCTTCAGTTAGGTGCTAGAAGGTTTCTTGGGGAACAGCAGTTCATCCTTCACAGAGTGCTGCACCGAGGAGAGGGGTCGATGTCGATCGCTGAGGCCTCGTACGAAGTCGGCGTTCCAAAACATCTCGACGGTGTTCTACAGGATTCAGGACAGGGCTATGTGCAAGCCAGTTCATCCCGGTTCTTGTCGTGTAACCAATCCGCCACAGGCCGTCAATTATGAACGGCTACTCGATCTTGTTCAAGGATGCAATCAACATCCCGAATTGGTCTTCAACAGTGGGAAGCAAGACGGTGCTTAAAACATCAATTTAGTCCTGTGCTGTGATAGTGCCACGCAAAACAACTAGGGGTGCAAGCCCCCTCCAAGAAAAACACCATCACTCCGCAACACCACCACACTACACATGCTGGCAGATGTCGTTCACTGGGCATTCGCCATTCCCACACCCTGCCATCGGATCTTCACATTGTGTACGGTGATTCGTCACTCCACACAGCGTTTTCCCACTATTCAATGTTTACGCTCCTTAAACCAAGCTAGGCGTCGTTAGTCATTTACTGGCGTGATGTGTGTCTTACGAGCAGCCGCTCGACCCTGAAATCCAAGTTTTCTCACCTCCCGGCTAACTGTCATAGTACTTGAAGTGGATCCTGATGCAGTTTGGAATCCCTGTGTGATGGTCTGGATAGATGTCTGCCTATTACACATTACGACCCTCTTAAACTGTCATCAGTCTTTGTAACTCAACAGACGAGGTCGGCTTGTACGCTTTTGTGCTCTACGAGTCCCTTCACGTTTCCACTACAGTATCACATGGGAAACAGTGGACCTAGGGATGTTTAGGTGCGTGGAAATCTCGAGTACAGACGTGTGACACAAGTGACACGCAATCACCTGACCACATTCGAAGTTCGTAAGTTCCACGGAGCTCCCCAGTCTGCTCTCTCACGATGTCTAATGACTATTGAGGTCGAAGGTATGGAGTACCTGGCAGTAGGTGACAGCACAATGCACTTAATATGAAAAACGCACGTTTTTGGGGACGTCCGGATATGTTGGATCACAGAGTGTGTATTTCATCTCAGTGTCTTTGAGAACTCGAAGAGGTATTTCAATCAACATTGTCAAAAAATTTCCCTAAATCTACAAACGCTATAAAAAATGTTTGCCTTTCTGTTCTAGAGAAAGTTGCAGGGTAAGTGCAGCCTGGTGTATACCTGCATTTCCTTGGAGCATATGCTTATCTCCCCCGACATGGGTTTTTTGTCACTTTTTCCATTCTTCCGTAAATAGTTCGTCTGAACATATGGCCACTGTACCTCACTAAATTAGTGAGTCTGTAGAAATTTCACTTGTGAGCATCTGCATTATGTGAAATAGGAACTCTCACATTCTTCCAGTGGTCTGAGGATATTTCGCCTGGGCCTGTCAACACTGATATTGACTGTTGATGACTGGAAACATGTTGACTGGTCGGAAGAGTCACGTTTGAAATTGTATCTAGCGTCTAGACGCCGCCTCATGAATCCATGCGGCCTGCATGTCAGCGGAGGTCTGTTCACTGTTCTATAATGGTGTGGGGCGTGTGCTGTTGGAGTGATATGGGACTCCTGATATGTATAGATACGACTCTGACAAGTGACACGTATGTAAGCATCTTGTATGATCACCTGCATTCATTTCTGTCCATTGTGCATTCTGACGCACTTGGGCATTTCTAGCAGGACAATGCGACACCACCACACGTCCAGAATTGCTACAGAGTGGCTGCAGGAACACTCTTCTGAGTTTAAACACTTCCGCTGGCCACTAAACTACCAAGACATGAACATTACTGAGCATATGTGGGATGCCTTGCAGTGTGCTGTTCAGAAAAACTTTCCACCCGTTCGTACCCTTACGGATTTATGGACAGCTCTGCCGGATTCATGGGGTCAGTTCCCTCTAGCACTACTTCAGACAATAGTGGAGTCCATGACACGTCGAGTTGTGGCACTTCTGCGTGTTCACTGGGGCCCTCTATGAAAATATGCAGGAGTACCAGTATCTTCAGCTCCTAGAGGATATATGATGCAATTAAGACTTTTTGTAATTTTGCAATAAATGCTGTAGATATGGTAATGTTAATAGCTGATCTTCCCAAAACCCATATATATTTTCAATTAATATGAGAAAAATAAATATAATAGATCATATTTGAGTAAAATAAATTATCTGAAATGAATGGACTTAATAGAATGAGAGAGATGAAATGTAACAACGTGAAATCATACCAGTGCAATGAACACATCATCAGACATTAAGATACAATTATTTTTGAAGGTTTGGTGGAACTCCTTTCGTCGTAGAATGACAGTCGAATTATTTAGTTGTGGTTTCGCAGCTTGCTTGAAACCACTGGCCAGCTGCACTGATGAGTGACTGTCCACCAGGAAAACACTCAGGCGCTCCCTGGACTCGTCGCGGGTCAACAGCGTAGGAGTCGCCAGCGATAGCGCTGGCCTCGCCTTCACCAGAGCGTGCCGTTTTGCGACCAGATAACACGAAGTAAAGGAGAGTTTATTTCTTGTTGCCGTTCTAATGAAAATTCGAATGGAAAAAACCAAAAGAACAGCTTTAAAACAAGAACAAGTGGAGCAACGAAGTAAATGAAAAAAGCACAAGTCATGACATTTTCCAAGAATTAAATTAGAAGCAATCGTTGCTGACGTCAAACTGCTGTTGAGTTATGGAACAAGTTTTATGCTCACGTATCACATACTCTCCTTGAGTGTCACAGCGCTGTAGACATCGGCGGCCAGCTTGATTCCTCCTAGTTTACTGACTTCAGGAAGTCACTTGGGACAGTGCAGGCTCTCCGTTTGCTGAGGAAACAAGACGTCGCCGGTCAGGGGACCAGGCTCAAGCCTTCCCTGCGGCCAGAATTCAGCACGCTGCTCTTAAAGGAACTACATCGTCAAGTGGAAAGGTGATTTCATTCGCATCAGAAGGACGTGTCGAAGGACCGATACTGTTAACATTACTTACCGGGTGTTTCCGTAAGGCCGAACAAAAATTCAACAGGACATAGAGATTGCTCCACTGAACAATTTGAGGTATGGAAGCTGGGGTCTGAGAAACCAGCTTAACAAGATATGGGAGTATACTCGTCCACCGTTCTGTCTAGTGTTACTGTTTTCCAGCTTATTTACAACTAACACGTGTAGAAGTTTACTGTTGGCCCTCTGAATTTTACTGTTGGCACGACACACGCTGGAAAAAGACGTTCACTTCGCATTCGATATACCACACCCTTCCATCGGATTGCCAAACTGTGTACTGTGATTCGTCACTCCACACAGCGTTTTTCCATTGTTCAATCGTCGAGTGTTTACGCTCCTTACAGGAAGCGAATCGTCGTTTGGTATTTACCGGCGTGATGTGTGGCTAATGAGCAGCCGCTCGACCACAAAATCCAAGTTTCAGTCACCTCTCACATACCTGTCGTAGTACTTTCAGTCGATCTTGATGCAGTTTGGAATTCCTGTGTGATGGTCTGGATGAATGTCTGGCTATTACACATTTTGACCCTCTTCAACTGTTGGCGCTCTCTGTCAGTCAAAAGGTCGGCCTGTACGCTCTTCTGCTGTACGTCTCCCTCCTCGTTTCCACTTCACTATCAAATCCATAACAGTGGACCTAGGGATGTTTAGGTATGGGGAAATCTAGCGTACAGACGTATGACACAAGTGACACCCCAATCACCTGACCACATTCGTAGTCTGTGAGTTCTGCAGGGCGCCCCATTCTGCTCTCTCACGATGGTTAATGACTACTGTGGTTTCTGGTATGGAGGACCTGGTAGTACGTTGCAGCACAATGCACCTAATACCAAAAACGTATGTTTTTGCTGGTGTCCGGGTACTTTTGATCTCATTGCGAATTTTTTTTCCCTTCCTTTTCCTACACTCGAATACCAGTCCTCTACCAATATTAAATTTTGCTCTCCGTTAACTTATGAATAATTTCTGTTGTTTCATATTAAATTGTTTCATTTTATGTATCATTTGCGAAGTTGGTTGACGTATAAAACTTGTACTGCTCTGGTTGGTTTTAGCTTCCTGTTTATCTTCGCCATGATAATGCATTCTCTGCACTGTTTACAGTGCGTTAGCCACGTTTCCGTTTTCTTCTTCATTCTTAGACCTGCATCTACGAGGTGTGGCTAGAAAAAAACCGGACTAGTACTGGTGAAACAATAAAACGAATGCAATAAGGCTGAAAGTCGCGTGGCCTGTCACGTTACTCTCGCTCCGCCTACTGCTCGAGTTTCATCTGCCTCCTGCACTCAGTCTGCCCGTGGCGTCTGTTTTAAGTAGTTGACGTTTTGTCTGTGCGTCGGAAAATGTTGAGTATACAGAAAGAACAGCGTGTTAACATCAAATTTTGTTTCAAACTAGGAAAATCTGCAAGTGAAACGTTTGTAATGTTACAACAAGTGTACGGCGATGACTGTTTATCGCGAACACAAGTGTTTGAGTGGTTTAAACGATTTAAAGATGGCCGCGAAGACACCAGTGATGACACTCGCACTGGCAGACCATTGTCAGCAAAAACTGATGCAAACATTGAAAAAATCGGTAAACTTGTTCGACAAGTTTCCTTGTCAACTCCTGTTAACTCAGACACTGCTCTGATTGTTAAACGGCGATCTTGTCGAACAATTTTACCGATTTTTTCAATGTTTGCATGAGTTTTTGCTGACAATGGTCTGCCAGTGCGAGTGTCATCACTGGTGTCTTCGCGGCCATCTTTAAATCGTTTAAACCACTCAAACACTTGTGTTCGCGATAAACAATCATCGCCGTACACTTGTTGTAACATTACAAACGTTTCACTTGCAGATTTTCCTAGTTTGAAACAAAATTTGATGTTAACACGCTGTTCTTTCTGTACACTCAACATTTTCCGACGCACAGACAAAACGTCAACTACTTAAAACAGACGCCACGGGCAGACTGAGTGCAGGAGGCAGATGAAACTCGAGCAGTAGGCGGAGCGAGAGTCACGTGACAGGCCACGCGACTTTCAGCCTTATTGCATTCGTTTTATTGTTCCACCAGTACTAGTCCGGTTTTTTTCTAGCCACACCTCGTACATTACCCCATTTGACTTTGTATTGGTAAACCTATATTGACTTCCCCAGAAGTCCTATCCTTCGTCCTACCACACTTCACTACTCCCACTGCATATAAACTGAACCTGTTCATTTTCTTTTTAAATTCTCTAACCAACTTAAACGGCTAACATATTCCCCTCTGTGACCTCTAGAACGCCAGTTTCGTTTTTTTTTTTCTGTTGATGACATCCTCCCGAGTTTCCCCCGCCCAGAGATCCTCATTGAGGACTACCATACCTCCATAACATTTTACCTGACAGTGTGCCCTCATTATTTAACTATACAGCAAAGCTGCAGGGGCCGCGCGGGATTAGCCGAGCGGTCTAAGGCGCTGCAGTCATGGACTGTGCGGCTGGTACCAGTTGAGGTTCGAGTCCTCCCTCGAGCATGGAAGTGTGTGTGTGTGTGTGTGTGTGTGTGTGTGTGTGTGTGTGTGTATGTGTGTGTGTCTTTGTCCTTAGGATAATATAGGTTACATAGTGTGCAAGCTTAGGGACTGATGACTTTAGCAGTTAAGTCCCATAAGATTTCACACACATTTCAACAAAGCTGCAGGCGCTCAGAAAAGTGAAGACAACTAGTAATATTTTGTTAATAGCTTTTCTTCCTGATCCTGCAGCGTCAAAAGACGACAAAATATTTAATGAAGTATGTATATACTCTCCACACATCTATGTTCCCTCGACACACAATAGGAATTCTTATAAACTAAAACTGTACTCCGTCCGAACAGGCCATGAAGGTCCAACTGCAACGACCGGCCGCCGTGTCACCGTAAGCCTACATGCGTCACTGAATACGGACATGGAGGGGCATGTGGTCAGCACACAGCTCTCCCGACCGTATGTCAGTTTACGAGACTGGAGATGCTACTTCTCAGTCAAGTAGCTCCTCAGTTTGCCTTACAAGGCCTGAGTGGAGCCCCCTTGGCAACACCAATCAGCCGATCGAATGGTCACCTATCCAAATGCTAGCCCAGCCCGGCAGTGCTCAACTTCAGTGATCTGACGGGAACCGGTGTTACCACTGCGGCGAGGCCGTTGGCACTAGGGTTTATTGCAGGTCGTTGTTAAGTTCAGCTCTACAGCCTGCCCACTGAATTAGATACTGCCCTCTCTCCCTGATGCAAGAGACATTAAACCCCAGTTTTGGCAATCCTTATTATGGCTAACTTGCTTTAGGTGAAAAGTATACTCGATGCACAGTAACCATGTTCTCGCTTGCCCAGATGGCAAGGCAACTTCCGCTTCGGTATATTGACTGCCTTCCTCTAAAATCGCTACACCAGGAAGAACAGCAATTAACATAATAGTTGTTGACGGTATGCAATATGACAAGGAACACACATAATTAACTCTGTAAGTGACATAATGTATGGACCTTGGAGAGGCTGCTACACCGCGCGGTCTCAAGCGTCTAGTCACGGTCCGCGCGGCTCCCCCCCCCCCCCCCCCCGTCGGAGGTTCGAGTGCTCCCTCGGGCATGGGTGGGTGTGTTGTCCATAGCGTAAGTTAGTGTAAGTTAGGTTAAGTAGTGTGTAAAATTAGGGACCGATGACATCAACAGTTTGATCCCAAAGGAACTTACCACCACCCCATCACCTTAAAACTCTGAACAAAGGTGAAGCCAAAACGAAAATTAGAATTTAATATCACTCCTTAGATAGTTTAACAAATTCGGTATTGTTGTTATTGTTGTGATCTTCAGTCCAGTGACTGGGTTGATGTGGGTCTCCGTGCTACTCTCTCCTGTACAAGCTTCTGCATCTCCTAGTACCTACAGCAACCCACAGCCTTCTGAATCAGCTTAGTGTATTTATCTCATGGTCTCCCTCTACGACTTTTACCCTCCACTCTGCCATCAAATACTAAATTCATGATCCCTTCATGGCTCAGAACATGGCCTACCAACAGATCACTTCTGCTAGTCAACTTACGGAACAAATTACTCTTCTCTCCTATTCTATTCAGTATCTCCTCATTAGTTACGTGATCTATCCATCTAATCTTCAGCATTCTTCTGTAGCACCATATTTTGAAAGCTTCTATTCTCTGCTAGTCCAAACTATTTTTCGTCCATGTTTCACTTCCATACATAGCTACACTCCATACAACTACTTTCAGAAAAGGCTTCACGAGACTAATTCTATACTCGATGTTAACAAATTTCTCCTCTTCAGAAACGCTCTCCTTGCTATTGAAAGTCTAGATATTATATCCTCTTTGCTTGGGCCATCATCAGTTATTTTGCCTCCATAATAGAAAAACTCATGGACTACTTTAAACGGTTCAAATGGCTCTGAGCACTATAGGACTTATCTTCTGTGATCATCAGTCCCCTAGAACGTAGAACTACTTAAACCTAACTAACATAAGGACATCACACACATCCATGCCCGATGGAGGATTCGAACCTGCGACCGTAGCGGTCATTCCAGACTGAAGTGCCTAGAACCGCACGGCCACAACGACCGGCGGACTACTTTAAGTGTCTCATTTCCTAATACAATTCCCTCAGCATCACCTGATTTAATTCGACTACATTCCATTACCTTCGTTTTGCTATTGTTGATGCTCAGTTTATATCCTCCTTTCAAGACACTGTCCATTCCGTTCAGCTGCTCTTCCTGTTACTATGCTGTCTCTGACAGAACTACAATGTCATCGGCGAACCTCAATGTCTTTATTTCTTCTCCATGGATTTTAATTCCTACTCCGAATTTTTCTTTCGTTTGCTTTACTGCTTGCTCGCTACACATACTGAATAACATAATATTCCTTATAAATGTCGTGTGGCTAGGGCCTCCCGTCGGGTAGACCGTTCGCTGGATGCTGGTCTTTCGAGCTGACACCACTTCGGCGACCTGCGAGTTGATGGGGATGAAATAGGGATGATTAGGACAACACAAAACCCAGTCCCCGAGCGGAGAAAAATCTCCGACTCCACCGGGAATCGAACCCGGGCCTTTCGTATTGCCCTTTTTCCGCGCTGATCATTGAGCTACAGGAGGCAGACATAATATTCGGTAAAATCACATTCGATGTTATACAATAGATTTCAATAAATGCTGTTTTCTTTATGATTCTTAGAAAAAATAGTAACTAAGCACCGATTCACAGGAGGACAGGCAAGCGGTGGTGGTGGTAGGTTCCTATGGGACCAAACTGCTGGGGTCAATGGTCCCTAGGCTTACGCACTACTTAACCTAACTTAAAGAAAGTTACGCTACGAAAAACACACACACGCGCTGAGAGGGCTCGAACCTCCGACGGGGGTAACCGACCGAACCGTAGAAACGCGCCCCCGTTGACCGCGCAGCTACCCCGCGCAGCCACAACTAGGCGGTGAAACCTTGGAACCTCAAGCAGGGCTGCACTAGTATGTGCGTGGGACTCTGCGGCACAGTTTTTGTGCCCGCAGTTCGCAACAGGAGAAGAACATAACACTAACCTACAACTGAATCATACATCGCAAGAGACTTTCAAGATGTTCCACTATAAAGAAGCTGGTTTAACGCTGGACTGCGGAATTTCTTTTCTGTGAATACAACAAATAAACAGAATGTGCGGTTCGCAGGAGATCTTCTGTAAAGTTTGGAATGTAGGAGACGAGGTACTGGCAGAAGTAAAGCTGTGAGTACCGGGCGTGAGTCGTGCTTCGGTAGCTCAGTTGGTAGAGCACTTGCCCGCGAAAGGCAAAGGTCCCGAGTTCGAGTCTCGGTCGGGCACACAGTTTTAATCTGCCAGGAAGTTTCAACAAATAAACAGCTTAAGCAAAATTTGGAAGCTTTTTGGTGTGCTTGCACGAGTGTAAAATCTAACACAGAATGAACTGAATACTTCTGTTGCAGAGACGCTCACGCATAGAATAGAGAAAGCGATATGTGAATCGAATTTTGCCTCAGTTTTTCTTGTATGTCTTCCCAATACTTCGCTAGGTCACAGCTGTTGCTGAAGTCGAACAAAGATTTTTTTTAAAGGTAATGAACATTCTCAGAGCTACGACGGAGCTGCAGTTATTGTCGGTCATTTGTGTGGACACGTCTTCTAATGCAATGTCGGGTCACCGTTTCGCTCATCATTTGAATTCAGTGGTGTCGCTAGTCTTGTCAGAGGTAAGTGCAGTAATAGTTTCCTCACTTTAAATGGTCTAGTTCCTTCCATTCCACCTGAACCTAATTCACTTGAGCTCTATAGGAGAAATTAAACAAACGAATGCCTTGAGCATGAGCCGTGTGGTGCAGTACAGCATATCGTTTGGTGAAATCCTCATATAGCAGACAGTTAGCTTCACTTTTCAACGACAATATAGCTCTAGATAAGTAGAACGATGAAGCCTGTAATTCTGCACATGGATTTGAAAACACGATTCAAGATGTTAGTTTCCCTCATTCGACATACTTTCGCAGATGTTTTTCCTCTCGCTAAAACCGTACTGATATATTGTAACGCCGAATTTATCACACTGGAAAAAGTGTAACACCAATTTGTGCGTTCCAAGCTGTGTTGAAAACGGCCAACGTACGGACGAAACAGCAACTATACATCCTAGGCCTGATACTGCCGTAAATCTAGAAGCAAACATAATTTTGATCAATGTAAGCAGTAATAATTGAAGCTTGTACAAAATCGCTTTAAGATTTCTTTGGACGATTTTTCTGCACTTGGTTTTATTTTTCCTTTTTTTCGTTCGCTGCTGTTTAGGATCACAACGGTGGTTGCGCATATTTCCGGAGAAATGCTGGTTATTTGTTGGATTTCACTGTCAAATGGACTCCAGGCAACTTTGCTGTGCTGTGCAGTGCCTCTGGTCGCGCCTCGTCGCACTTTCCAGCTCTGAGCACAAAATGGGCTGCTGCTGGCGGCGTAAGCAACGGAGACACGCTCCAGCTGAGAAGTGTGTGCCGCAGTTCGATTTCTTTATGCTGAAGGATTCCGCCTGATCTCATGCGGCCCATGTAACACAACCCTCACGTGTGATAGCAAGGAGTGGCAGTCATGCAAGATCTTTGAAGCAGGATGTCCATGATTCAGGCTGTCAGGGAAGGAAGCGAATGACAGCCGATTTCCTTGTTCACTGGTTGGATAAGGCGATTCGAGAAAATCGACCTTAAGGGGCAGTCCAGAAGAAGCGGAGAGGAACCCTGCCATTGGGCAGTGACCCTCTTCATGACAATGCTCAGCAGCTCACTTCAGATGCTATAAAGACGCGCGTGCAGTCTGAGATAGGAAGTGTTTGGTCTCCCACAATAACAGCGTCGATTTTGCTTTATCACTAACGGCAGTGTGAAGCTGTGTCGGATGCTTCCCTGAAGTCAAGGAAAACGTCACAAACAAGGCCACCGGTGTATACACCGTAGTGGGCCACGTGGAAGAACACAGCGAGCTGAGTGTCCCAAGATCTCTATACATGGAATCCATGTTGATTTTTATACAGTAGGCTTCCGTGAGCGTAGTTCATATTCCGTAATTCTTGGTTGATGTCAACGATACAGGCGTATTATTATTTACCTCGGTCTTATGAACCTTCTTCGAAATGAAAATGACCTGCGCTTCTTTTCAGTCGCTAGCTACGCTTGGTTGCTCCATGCGACATACGATAAACAGCTCGTCCTTGTTCAGGTTTCAGCGCTGTTCTTCATCTTCCTGCCATTGGAACTTTCAACAGCACGCCACTGATAGTCAGAATACTCGTTTTCTCCGTGTTATCTTCAAAAGATAACGTGAGGTGACATAACCTTCAGATTGCCAGCTCTGATCCATCGAACAAAAGGAAGGACAAGAATAGAACAAAAACCAGAACATGATTCACACACCCTACCAATGACATCGCCGTCTGAAAAAAATCAAGGCTAATAGCCTCATAAAACTCGTTAATTCACATGACTATGAACGACCTAACGTGAAAGCCGGTCGGGGTGGCCGAGCGGTTCTATGCGCTACAGTCTGGTGCCGCGCGACCGCTACGGTCGCAGGTTCGAATCCTGCCTCGGGCATGGATGTGTGTGATGTCCTTAGGTTGGTTAGGTTTAAGTAGTTCTAAGTTCTAGGGGACTGATGACCTCAGATGTTAAGTCCCATAGTGCTCACAGCCATTTGAACCATTTGAACCTAACGTGAAAAATATCAACATACACTGCACGCACCTGAGGACTGCTCGAGGAAAATAGTTCAGGCCCGGGTTTGGGCGGGGGGAGGGGGCAGACAGGAGTACCTGCCCAGAGCGGCAATTTCACAGGGCGCCAAGTACAT